>NC_061126.1:4800000-5127508 GCF_905220365.1 Vanessa cardui
AACAGCTCATAATGAATGATGCCCTTCCAATCCCACCATACACACAGCATTGTCTTGTTGCGAGTTAATCTGGGTTTTGCCACAGTCTGTGAAGCTTGACCGGCCTTTGACCACGATCTTTTTCGCACGTTCTTGTCGTATGTGATCCACTTTCACAAATGAGTACACGGTTCATTAGGTTTCTTTCAGTGAGTTCATGAGGCACCCATATATCGAGCTTTTTTGTGTACCCAGCTTTATTCAAATGAGTCAAAACCGTTTTGTGGTCAATTGCCAGTTCTTCAGCTACATCGTAACTACTAATATGCCGATCTTGCTCCACTTTTTCAAAAATGGCATCAATTTTGTCCGTAACAGGGCGACCAGAGCGAGATGCATCTTTGATATCAAAATTTCCAGCTTGAAAACGCTTAAACCAAACTTGCGCTACTCTCACAGATACTGCATTAAGTCCATAAACATCACAAATTTTTTTCGCGGCTTGAGTTGCATTTTTACCTTTTTTATAGTAAAATTTTAAAATGTATCGAATTTCTTCTTTAGATTCACTCATTTTAACAACAACAAAAACAAATGAAAATCACACAAATTCCTAATTTGAATTTGGAAGTGCCTTCTTTAAAATTAAAACTTTTTAATGATACCAAAACCAGCCAGATACAAATGGTATAGCCAAAGAGATTTTATTACAAGTTCATACATACTATATGCGAAAAGACTTTTTCCCCAACCTATTATATTCATAAATAATGTATTAACAACAACAACAACATTATATATCAAATATATAATGTTGGTAGTCGTAGTAGTTCAAGTTTTCATCTTACCAAATTTCATCACATTATGTTCAGCGGTTTTGTCGTGAAAGAACGACAGACAGACAGAGTTACATTTACATTTATATTATTATTTATTAATATAGAGTGACATGAACTTATAGATCGGCAGATATTATTTTAAAAATGCCATGCTCAAGAGTAACAAAAAGTATGTGAAGGCATGTGCTGCAACACGTGGCGATGCCACATAACACAAGTTGGAACATGTTCACCCGTACATGGCCACTGTTTTGCTCATGTCGGATTCCTATAAACTCTGAATTACAGATGGGCTGAATTAGCGAGTTTCAGCTGCAAAGTATTATATTAGGATTTTATATTTTTAATATTATTTTATCTAATTTAATGCACTATTTGTAATATTCATGATTAAGTATTACCATCAAATTAATGTTATGATGACTAATTAATGTTTTAACCTTTTGATCAGATGAGAGAGGGAGATTATTGACGGCAAAAATATATAAATTAAATAATATCAGTAAAGTAATATTTATTTAGTTTTACATTACCCTTAAACTATTGTTATGTTTAACTACTGATTTTACGTGACTGTACACTGACTTAATAAGTACCAATAATATCTAAATTAGGAATATTAATTAAAATATAAAAACAAACAGTTAAACATAAAATTATTAAACAATTATATAGCAAGTTTATGTTATTTTTCGTTCAAATTTTAAAGATATTTTTCTTTGGTTTTTAAAACGTTCTAAAATAATATTATATTATTCTAAAAACAAAGTTATTGTTACCAGTATTTTCGCCAATTTTAAATAAACTAAAATCAGTAGTTATATTTTTTCCGTTAAATAATAAAAGCTATTTAATATTTACTGAAACTACAGTTTCGAAAATTGGTTTTTAAATTTACAATTGAAAATTACTAAACATTTTCTGGAACCCAGTTGTTATCGCATATAAATTTTCCCGGATAGGTCAGGTGAATTTATAGACGTAATTAACATAAGCTTGTTTCTGCTATTAATTATTCATGTCTTATTTTTTGGAGAAATCTCTTATATTTTTAGGAACATGCATCATATTTACAAATGAAATTACATCAACAGGAAATTTTTAATGGATCTAACAGAGCACAGTCTATATTTCAGTCACCCTCTATATTTTTTATTTTCCAAGATTTTTATATTATCAACGAGGTCGAATGTTTCTTTTTTTATTTGTAGATTACATTTACATCATTTTTGTTTCTTGTATTGGGGCTAATAAACACTTAGTTAATGTATCCTATCTAATAAAGTATTGCTTACAGCTTATCTGATTGAATGTGTCTTGTCTATATGTGTTAATATTTTTAAATTAACAATAGTGTTACTGGGAACCAATTATACTACTAACTTCTTATGATTTAAAAGGTTATGGTGATCATTTATAAAAACGAGGAATATAAGTGGACCTAGTATAGATTCTACACTCACTGGTGCACCGAGACCAATGCTTTCTCTCCAAGTTCATTTACCTAATTTTATTATTGCTATATACATATATATGCTTTCCCTGCAAGTTCATTTAATAATAATCTGGTTCTACTTTATTTCAGCTGTTTTATAAGATCGATTTTCAGACCAGTTGAGGAGTAGCTGAAAAACATTAGCGAATTTCTTTTCGTTTTCTTAATTAGTGCCTTTGATAAAAAATATCACTGAAACGTGACTGGTGGTTGCTGAAAGAAAGTAATTATGTTAAAAAGAGAATTCGTATAATTTTATTTACTTTTTAACACGACGCCATAAATTTGATAAATGTTAAGATACGTTACAATACACGTTGCTACAACGAAAGCAACGACGGTTTGTTTGAATTAAAATGACAATAATACAGAATTTATGATGGCAATTTTTTATCTCGTGAAATAAAAAAGCTATCTTTATTTATTCGACAATATTTTTTAAATGTCACAGGTTGTGGTTATGTTCTATACGGAAAATGATGATAACTGATATCGAGTTTTATAAAAGTACTAGCTATACCCGCCCGCTTCGCTGGGCATTAGTCGTAGAAAAATATTTTTTTAATTTTTAATTTTGTAATTAATTACTGATAGAATGTACAAATAATCAAGAAATATGCGAGCTCTAATCAAATACTTAAAAAATATTTCATTTAATATTCGTCAATGATGTTCTCGATAGGCTGCAGATTGGTCATAACACCCATAAACTTATTTATCAAGATCATATATTCTTCTTTTGAATCCGGAAACAGATATGATTTATGAGAATATTTTTGTTGGTGTAATCTCGATGTAAAGTTGGTACGATGAAAATTTTAATTAAATTTCTATAGTCTTGAAAAGTTTGTATCACACAAAAACGTCTTCATTATCCGGTTCTATCAAATATCGATGTTATTACATTTACAACCTTGTCATTTGTATGTATCACGTAAATAAATGTACCCTTTGGCTTGAAGTTTTGATTGGTTGCATCGAATGTAATTAAATCGTTCGTTCTCGACCATAGCGTACATGTCAACAATGAATTGTTAAAACAGTTGACGATACTTCAGAATATGGTTAGATTATCTAGTTATCTTATTAGTTAGATCTCTAATACTTAATACGATACGCATAAAAATCTAACTCTTCGATGTCATAGAGCCAGTCGTGAGATTATTTTGATACAGTCCGAGATGTTATCCATCTTCTGCTCGCATAATCATAATTGGATAATCGTATTAATTGTCATACGATTGATATTTTTCAGCGACATCTTGATTGTTTTTGTGTCGCTTAGTGATAACAATACCTCGTTATGTAATTTCTGTACCGACAATTACAGCTGTGACTTCAGGAGCTATGGAAGCTTTAATACGCCTTTTATGCTCTGCGTTCTATCTGCATTGATAATTACTTTTAATCATTTGTTTTTTCACTTTCTAGAGCAGTTTTAGGCATAATCCTAAATTTAGCGATTATTTCTCAATTAGTTGTGGTACTGTACATGCATCGAAGATCAATTTTTTTCTACGTTGTCCGTGAAATAAATGTCCAGAGATTGGGGATTGTATTTAGATACTGGAAGAAGTGAACCAATCATATGATACACTTAACGTAGACGCGAAATTATTGTATTGTACAATATTTGTTGCTCCAAAAGATGTCATTTTAAAGCATGAATTGTAATTTCTAATATACTGAAAGAAATATTTAGACTCCTTAATAGTTCCCGTCATGTAGGTAAGAAGAGGTTCTGGTGATTCAACCAGTTGTGGTAAATACATTTTACCAGTGGAGTAGCATATACCATCAGTTTATTTAGCGTGACAATATGGGCATACTATATTCATTGAACCAATGATCACATCGGGATTCATCTTGTTATCATAACCTATATAGTAATTGAAGGCTGATTTATTGAGATTGGTTCTAGTTATTGACTTAGTCTATTTTAATCGTTCATCATCCAGTCATTGGGATTGTCAGGTTTATCAATATCTCTCGATAAAGATGCTTGGTCGAAGATCTGGAACTTGATAATTTCGTTGACTAACTGTTTTGGCAGCTCTTAAAGTAGAAATTCGGATTCTATTTGTTTCTAAACGTATTTCTTGTTGGTGTGTTGTTTCCGTAGCTCTTTTGGATGACGCTACGCATTTATTGTTGATATTCCGATTCCGAGTTAGTTGTTATGCTTTTTGGATAGATTTTCATTTTTTATTTCATAAATATATTTTTTATTTCAATAATTATCGGTTGATCGGAATATAAGTGCATCGTGATACACGTAAGGGCCATCTGTTGGTTATTTTTAATGATACAGATGAAATAATTACTTTCTCCATAACACAATAGATAAACGTACCAATTTTCATAATGATCGATCAAATAGTTTCTGAGTTTATCGATGACACACATGCAAAAACATCCTTTTGGCTATCTATATATACTTTTGTATGTATAGATCGCCTATGATTTGCGCAAGTACATGTTTTTCCTGTATGCCAATTTTTATAAAGATACAGACTCTAGAGATTTATATAATAGTATAGATTTAGTACTGACGTGCGATAGCTGTATTATTAGCGTATTTTATCTATAACTTTGGTGTTTATATACCGATTTCTATGATTTTTTTTATGGAATAGTTAATACTTTTAACTTTTGTAATTTGGGATGATTGAGAGTGTTGTAATCGTAGGAATAGACAAATATAATCAGAAAGCTTCGAACTACTACGCTATTGGGAGTGACACGTGTTATTGTGAGTCAACCATAAAAGATAGACATAGGCTGTCATGGGATATGTTTTGTATAATTTTGAGGAGAACATTTTCGTAGTACATGATTTCTGTGTAGCTTTAACCATTAAGGCTAAACACGCGACGGAAGCTCAAAATATGGGGTAACTTCTCCCATTTTTCAGACATATCCCTTCACTGCTCTGCTCCTATGGACTTTAACGTGATGAAAAGTATACTATAACCAGCTCAGGAGTATGAAAAATTATTGCACCAAGTTTCGTTAAAATCCGTCGAGTAGTTTTTGTTTCTATAACGGTTATATGGAAAGACAGACAGACAGACAAAAATTTTACTGATTGCATTTTTGCCATCAGTGTCGACCCCTGATCACCCCCTGATAGTTATTTTGTAAAATAATTTCATGTACAGAATTGACATCTCTACAGATTTATTATAAGTATAGATTTTATGAATTTTTAATATTTTCGACATATATTATTTAGACTAATAACTTCGATATTTCTTTTAAAACGTATCATCGACCAACTCTTATGATAATATCCGTTTTAAAAATAGATATTATTTGTGTCCAATCCGACACACATTATGTCGTTTGTAAGTTCAATAAAAAAGAGTAAAAAAAAAGAGTCTGTAAAGATTTCACTTTTTTTTGTTGTCAATAAATATTAGCGAAATCAATGCCTACAAGTAGTACATCAGTTTATATTATGATTTAGAAGTAGATAGATTCTTATCCTATATAAAAGTATCTATAACTTTACTACGAATCTTAAGACGTTGGAGAAATCATTTCAAAATTCAAGCGAAAAACAAATTAATCACTTCGTAAGTAAAAATTAGGAAGGGATCCTAATTTTTTTTAATTGCTTTATTTGATAGTGATCCTAGTCAAACATCCATCATTCAATAATGAAAGTATACATGCTAATGGGCTTATTATCCGCCGTAAAATTAATCCTGCGCTTAATTAATAACATCAGTCATCTTAAGCAGGTTTATGTCGTAGGTAATATTATTAAATAAATTAGTGACTCTTTGGAACTCATCACTATTTCAAGTGATGAGTTCCAAAGAGCTCATAGGGGTTATGAGCTTACGCGTTTTAAAGGAGTTTGTCAAATGTTGTAGATTCCTTCCTAAGCCTATACCATTATTTTAACGCCAATATTAATTTTAAATTGAAGTAGGTATTTGCATACAATAGATGCTTTTTCGCGAATCCTTCTTCCTCCTTTTACCGCACTACTTCGACATATTTTTGTATTCTTTTCTTATTTTTTCCTCTCTTTTTCGTTAATAATAATTCTAATAAATGTAAACACTGATTAGGATGTCACTGGCCCCCGAGATACAGGGTCTCCTAGTTTGTATTATCAATAAATATATTTCATTTGATTTCATTTTCAATTACCATATCTGACAAACGTATGTTAGACGTAGTAACACTACTAGTTGTTAAACCTTTTCTTTACGTTAATATTACTTGTAATACTTTTCATTATTTTCTTCAATCCCCAATATTTTTTTCAGACTAAAATTATAGTTATAAAAATAACAATAGAAAAAGAAACAAAAAAAGATGTAAACGAATATCATTTTCAATATGAATACATACAAACATACGAATTATATAGACAATGAGATACAACAAAGGAACAATTTTAGTCTGAAAAAAATATTGGGGATTGAAGAAAATTCTTTAACAGATATTTTGGATTTTGGTTACGATAAATGTTTGTTTTGTGTGACATTTACTTCTTAAAATCTTGTAGTTGTTTTTCTTATGTATAGTATTGATTTTTGACATTGATAGATGAATAAATAATTTCAGATGGTCTAATTTTATTCAAACAGGTATGAAACACAATTACCCACAACTATTATTAATTTCTAAATATTTTAATAGTAATTTATCTAGCGAGAGATGAAACGATTGAGGAATCTAGACAATTTTACTCTTTATTAGTTGCAAGTCATGTGAGTTTAACCAGGCTGTCGTGATAACCGCGAGGATCTAGTGCATCCCGTGAAAAGAAAAAATCCAGCGATGTACTGCAATAAGTTAAATATATAGAAATCGTTGTCTGTCCGTTAACTTTTCTCAAATCAGGGTTTATTTTTTCAAAACTACCTTTAATTGGAATCAATGTAAAAGTTACAAAAAGCGACAGCCTATAATTGCCGGGCTAAGACCGTCTCGCCATTTTTTGAGAGTAAGTGTTTGGATCTTCACGTATAAATCAGGTTAAGATTGTCATCATACGAAACATTAATCAGTAATTAAACACAGAGTGTAACTGCCGGTAACGACAAAAAATACACAAGGAAATTTTTTCGATCGAATCCTTTTAGCGGTCCTCGTCAGAAGACTTTATACTAATATTATTTTATGAAGAAAGGAAACAAATACTGAGAATATTGTATCTGTGTACAGAAAAAAAGATCACAAGCGATTACTAAGAGCTTCATAAAATGCATTTTCGTATTGTATAAATAATATTATATATTCCCTTTGTAAATTTATATATTTTCTTCTTTTCATAAAAGTTGACGTATACAAGATTCAAAATTGTTTGATTTGAACATATTTTCATCGATCTTGGGGTACTTTGCGCAACAGTGACCCAAATAGTAAACGGAAATTCAACGTCACGGAGCTCTTAATCTTTTTCACACCCTCGTCAACTTAAGCAGAACTTTAATCTTGGTCATTCATTGACGCTATAAAATTGGATCACAAAATCATTCTTGTTTTAAACGAGCTAAGCTTGTAAATCTTCGTTGTAAATGGATAAAAACAACAGACACAAATGTATCATTGCGTGGATGTCAAAGATAAAAGAGATGTTCAAATCAAACGTGATTCAAATAAAGATAATATAACACAAAAATGTATATTTTTACTTTAAATAAAAACGTATACAAAAGAATATGAATTTAACAAAATAAAAAACGACTTTGTTTTTTTATTTTAATTTAATTAAATCCGTACTACGTAAATTAATATATTTCCAAACAGGTTTATGACGTCTTTGTCTTAATAATAATAAAAAAAACATTACAACGTTAGTATACAAATAATTTGCGCAATACTTTTACAATACAATTTTAATTTAGACTTATTCGAGTCTTTAATAAATAATATTCAAATACTTAATCATTATAAATGTATATGTTACTTCTATAACAATAATTGCTTTAAACTAATTTATTTCTATAATATTTATGTATGTTAAATTTCGCTATTCAATTGACATAGTGCGTCATTGCAAACGAACGTCATTTGCAAATAATGTGAATGATAAAATACAGGCTGTTTATATTCAAATAATTTATGTTAACTTCATTATTCGAAATTATATCTAATGTGCATAAATAACAAATATTTACTCAAAAATGATTTTACTGACTAAATTTCATTTATTAAATGTATATTGATTTAAGCTGTATGTTTATAACTGCGTTCTTTTTGTATTTTTATTTGAAGTCTGCTGGTGATATTTCTATTTTTCGATTTGCTTTTGATTTAAATATGTGAATATGAATTAATTAATTTGAAAATCATTTTCACGAAAACAATTTATGTCAGAAACAGTTGTTAATATTTTGACCTGTGTCACAGTCAAAGCCTTCAAGCTTGTTCTAACAGTAATAAACAGTATTGTATTATGAATGTCTTCAGGTCTTTGTTTAGAGCTTAATATAATTTTCATAAAAACTAAAATTTTATTTTTTCAATTTTCTTTTCCTAGGAAAACTTCTATTCAAAATAAGCGCGCTACGTTCCATTATAAATCACGGCGCGGAAAAAGGTATCAATGCGTAATGTATTCTGATATATCCCAAAAAAATATTTACATTTAAACAAGGTCTTTTAATATATACATATAACATTGAAAAACACAAACAGATATGTCTACTTTATTCAATGAGCCTGATTTAATTAATTACATAATTACGTGGAAAACGTAATGCTTTCTATACCGTAACCAAAAAGGTACTACTGTGTAATCAATTGACAGCTTATTAGAAACGTATTTTTATTTGCGAATTTCTGATAGTTATACAATATAGCGATTTTTTTTAAGCTGAAGAATATATTTTTATACATATTATACATATTTTCTTGTAACCGTTTCTATAGAAAAATGTTGAAACTACCCAGTTTCAACATTTTTAAAAAAGTGTTAATATATAAAAATATTAATGTCTGTTACATTGAAAATTTTTTAAAATAGTTTCAAAGATCAGTCCATAAGATTCTCTATTTATTTTTTTGCAAATTTCGGATTAATAGCTATTTATTAAATGTAATAAATTTCGCCATTGAACCTTAGTATCCGATCATTTTTGATTCATCTTTTAGGCAAGCGTGTTCCAAACGAACCCTCATCATTGTCTTTTGACACATGATAGTAAGGGGTATTTCGGTGTTCCCAGGTTTTTGCATCGCATTGACACCATTTCGCGTTCCCCAATAATAACATGACCATTTATTTATATACTATCTGGTAGTCTTATCGACCTAGGATTAGTATTGTGGACTCTTCGACTATCATTGTAAGCAAACGCAACGCTTTGGTATAATGAAAAAAATAAAGCTACGAGCCTTTTGATTGTATTCCTTACACTTTAAAAAATAAACGACATCAAAAGTAATGAATGTTTTGATTGGGATGATTTTAAATTACCGTTTGTTTAGAGTTTGAAATAACATTATCTATAAACTAAACGACGATCATTGTATACGAGAACGAGATGATACTCGATATATATATAAAAAAAATATTATTACATATCATATAAATATTAATTATTGTCTATCACACTAAAGAATGAAACGTCTCCTTTTTCTGTAATGCCAACTGAAAAATCTACTCAATCGTACCTTAAACTCTTATCCGAAAATGCAGCATGTTTTGGAGAAAATTCAAGTATATAACAGTATTATTTATCTTCCAAACAGACGAGCTTGAAGTCCAGCTAAGGTCTGCTGATGTTTAGTAAAGACATAAAACGCCAAAATGTATAAATGTAAAATGTTGTAAATAGAATAAATCAAAAATCAGTATTATTTATGTTTCCATGCTTCACAGTTTCAGCCATCTTGAAATAATCTTTAAGTAGCCATTGCTGTAACAAGCTTGAATTTCAAGTGTTTTTATAACATAAATTAATTACAATAAAAACGGAAAGGTATACTTCGAGTTGAATGCGAAAGGGATCACCCTTTCGTAATTGCATGTTAGCGGACACGATAAATTACCGAAAAAACACGAACACACCGTATCCTTTATGATTAACAATGCCCGTAAAGTTACCCCGTTGCAAAACATCCCTTTATAATATGAAAGGCGATACAACATATTATTTGGTAGAGTACCCTCATAACAAGCCCGCCACGTCACTCAAGCTCGGTGTTATTATAATTGATTGAAGGATCCTATAATTCAATAAAACGATACTGAGCTATACTCATAATATAATAACTTAATTAAGTTTTACACTTACACATGTCTATACACATTAAGCTTCGTTCAGACTTCGTTCAGTTAATTCAGTTTAATAC
This sequence comes from Vanessa cardui, assembly GCF_905220365.1. NCBI lineage: Eukaryota > Metazoa > Arthropoda > Insecta > Lepidoptera > Nymphalidae > Vanessa > Vanessa cardui. The sequence goes on from NC_061126.1 coordinate 4,810,636, forward strand.
TGTGTTTTTTGCTAACCGCTCTATTCAGCCATGTTATGTATGCTACCACCCAGCGCGTATTTTCATACATTCATTTAAATGTATTGTTACATTCGAAAACTATTGATTCTAATGAGACAAAAACTTACAGTAAAATACGTTTTCTTATCTAGATTAGAAGGTTAATGTAGTAATACTTTGTGGAAAGTAAACTATACCATCTTCTTGTCATTGTAATAAACATAAAATGTTTTATCGAAAATTATTTATAAAGTATAATTGTATACGGTAATTCATTTTGAAGGCCTATATACCATAGACACTGTAATTAAATATTTGTGATGTAAGATATTATTTCTTTTGTACCACTAATTATAATGATTTACTCACTCATAATCTGAAACACTGCAATTATAATTTTTTAATGTCGGTGATAAAATAATAAGGTCTATCTACCTGAAGGCGTTATGCCGTCGATGCTTACGAGCGGGTTTACCTCCAGTGCGCGCCATTGAAGGGTTCGTTAAATTCATATTACATATGATATAGAGGTGAATGAACTCGTTTTTTATAATCAAGAAGAAATCGATGTCATCACATAAAATGTATAGATAAAGCTTATGACAATATTTCAAATTATAAACAAAAACAGAATTGCTGCTGAATCCGTAATAATTTTGAAATTTCATTAAAACATGTAAACTGGTAGCTCTGAAACTTATAAATTAACAAAAACCCGATGTTATCAGAAATTATGAGAGTTAATTACTTTCCGTGGGATACATATTTTTTACTCAAATTAAAAGTTTGAACAAATGGCTCTATCGTGTAATAATATGTATGTGTACACCAAGTTAATGAATACCTATTACGGCCTTTGATAAATACAGCTGAGGTTTCTGGTGTATCATGTAAATATTTATATCTTAAAATCTATTACAATATTTCTTTACTAATTTGGACGATGTTCCGATCAGAATTTCACCCGTCGTAACCTAATTTATACCAATTTCACTCAATATAACGGAAAGTACATATTGTATCGTGTAACAAACATTGTCTTCATTAGACTCACTCTTTGTTGGAAATTGGTAAGCAATAAACAATATTGAAGGAAAAATTAATTTTGTTTTCGATGTATACAATTGGGGCTAATGATAACAACAACAACAACAACAAAAGCCTTTAAATTTCGCACTGCTGGGTTAAGGCCTCATCTCCCTATACATATTCCAACACTCTGTTCCAATGCAGGTTGATGGCATATGCATATGGCAGAATTATTATGAAATTAGACACATGCTGGTTTTCTCACGATATTTTCCTTCACCACCAAGCTTGCGATGAATTATAAACACAAATTAAGCCCATGAACTGACTGGGTTTGAACCCGCTATTATCGGTTATGGAGCTCGCGTTCTAACCATTGGACCACCTCGTAAAAACACGTTATAATTATATCTGTTTAATGTTTACAGCGAATTAAAATACACCTTCAAAAAATACCCTAAGCTTGGTTTTCAACGCTTGACCTTGAATCTCGCTTGACCCTTTTTTCGCGTTGAACAAGGATAATGAAATGGTGAACAAACCAGACCGTTATTTGAATTGTAAATGTTATTATTTCCGAACTCTCGCCGAAAATTCTCGTCTTTCCTGTCTTGCTAAAGCTCAGCGTCTGAATAATACTCTTTTCCTAAAAATCCGATGTCGTTATAACGAATGCTAACACAAATGTAACTTATGTATACATTGAAACAAGCTATATACTCCAAGTATATAGCTAAGCTGAAATAATTACATCTAGTTAAATATGCCAGTAAATAGAAGACATGATAAAAGATCACAGCTTCGAATTCGGATAAACGCTATTGAGATTTTACAACTTTCTCCGTATTCATTCACTAAATAGCTTTTTCATCGAGCTGTATAATGATATACATTTCGATACCCTTCCCTAACAGGATAAGGAAGCATTCACATTGTGGTACGTCTACCAGATGCTGCTTTTTAGTAAATGAATATGGAACATTATAATTTAGTAGTTATTTCTAGTAAACACATATTTACTACACAAACAGTTAATAAGAAAGACAAAATAATAACATTATACATTTAAATCAAAATTTATTAATATTATATACACATACATGAATTCTACGTACAATGTATGACATGTGTAATAATCCTTAGTTTATGATTATTTTTTGTATTTTCTGACTACCCTCAATTATGTATAAATTAACCGAAGTACTAGCCAGTTTGAACAATTGCTTAATATTATACGCTGAAATATATTACTGTTCTGATAACAATTTAATAAACGTGAAAATTAATTGAATATTTAGATAATTAAATGTATCGGAAAAGCGTTCTTAACCCACACCGAATAGTTTTCAATTAATATTGTATGTAATTCATTATATTCTGATTAATAACAAATTTATGTAACAGAATTTACAATTTAGCAGAGAAAAGGAGTTGACATTCTTATCCTATTCTCTAACTATTATCCTTGGTGCTAGGGCTTTGTGCAAGCCCGTCTAGGTAGGTACCACCCAATCATCAGTTATTCTACCGCCAAATAACAGTACTCAGTATTGTTGTGTTCCGGTTTGAAGGGTGAGTGTGCCAGTGTAACTACAGGCACAAGGGACATAACATCTTAGTTCCCAATGTTGGTGGCACATTGAAGATGTAAGGAATAGTTAATATTTCTTACAGCGTCATTGTCTATGGGTGATGGTGACCACTTACCATCAGGTGGCCCATATGCTCGTACGCCAACCTATACCATAAAAAAAAATCTTTTTCATAATTGTGAGATGTTTTCGTCTTTACATTTTTCAACGTTATTTTATGTATGTTTATTGATTACTCGAAATGGATTGATTTTGATAAATTGAAAATTAACGTAGACATTCAAGTGGTTCCATTCTACCTATTGAAGTGAATTAATATTTTATTTACATTTTTCAGTACTCTGTTCATTTTCTAAAGAAATGAGAATGAAAACAAACACACAAACATTTTGTAATGTCTATGAATTTATTTGAATTTTCTATTTGTATATAATTAATTATTCTATAGTATATTCATAAATTACTCTTGATTGTTTTTATGTATAATTAAGTAGTTTACCGTCCATTACTAATTAATTTTTTTACGTTCATTACTTCATTCAATACGTTTCTTTGCAATGGTGTCCTTTTACCTTAGAGCATTAAAATAATTGTAAATTTATAAAATAATATTTGGTATATTGTATTTAACATTTATTATTATTTATTTCAAATATTTCATATATTATACACCCTTTTTGATAATAAGCATAAATAATTTAATTTTTGAATTGTTTAATTTGGATTAGAATACTAATTCTATATTATTTAATTGTTAGTAACTATTCCAAGCACGTTATCTAGACGACCTCTTAAGAAATAGAATAGCGTTCGTTACGTTCAATTAGAGCTGTCAATCTTTCTGTCACGGCTGTTCTTTCTGCAGATGAAGACGGATGACTTCCAATAAAACATTACAAACTTTTCTTTCTCGGTATGACCTTATTTAGTATTATTAAAATACGACACTTCCAAAAAGTTTGTATTGATACAATTTTAATTAAACTTTTCAATAAAGCAGCGACTGCAATATTTTTATATTAACACAATACTACAAAACCCGACTAATTATTATTGGCGCCCAATGTGGGACCCCCTTAAATTTAATATTTACAAAAATTATCTATAAAGGAAGTTTTATTAAATTGAAGCAAATTTGGGAATGAACTTTTAGTATAGTTAAATTAACTAAAATTTATATTAAGATAAATGATGATATCTGGAGCTGTAGAGAATGGGGTTCCATATAAACTTGTATTATCAATATCAACTGAACGTGGTGCTAATTAAAAATGCATCAGACGGATACATATCAGAACAATAATATATTTATGTTATATAAATTCAAACCGAGGCATAATAATAATGCAATATGAAATTCAAAATAATTTAGGTAACAAACAATTGTGTGGTAAAACACTTACATGCAAATACTGTGATGAAGTCAGCATCTGACTTATATTTTAGATCACAAAGTTCTCATACGATGAGAAAAATCTTGTTGAATTAAAAAATGGCAAATATGAATAACATGAAATAAAATAGGATGAACGACATATTTTCCAATTACTTTTTTCACTTTCATAATAAACAACATCAGAATAACACAACAATCATACTTTACTCGTTATTCTATTATTCTGAATGATTACATTTCATTCGATACAATAAATTCCGAATCATTTGATCCACGTGTACAAAAGAAAATGGGAATATTTTATGTGCGCGATAAATTCAATGGGATTATAATAAAAGTGTTTGTATAAAACATATTCTTTCCAACATTTCAAAAAACACATTTCATATTCAACAATACACATCACAAATACGAAGGATTCGATTTACTCTCGAACGTTTCAAAGAAACGTTTCATTTTGCTAAACGGTTTACTTAGCATAGATTGTAATGTACTAGTAATTTAAACACTTTCCTATTGATCGACTGATCCAAAATTTGGTATAGATTTAGTATGTACACCAAATGTTAGATTTTGATTGTTAGTTGTGATTTCAATACAATTAATTTCTAGTATAAATTTACTTATATAGGCACTTTCCCAAACACCTGTTTTCAACGACCGATACTTTCGTAGGTAATTTGGAATATGTGGTATTTTTATTCTATATCATCGCGACAATATGACTTTTTACATATCTTTTCACAGCCCCTGCGAGATGGATATCAAATAAAAGTATTAAAATACAGCGGTATTTTTAAATGCAAGCCCTCTTACATGCGGTTACATGAGATAACAAATATTTTAAATTGTAATAAGCTATCCTATTGAAAGTTAATGTGAAATCAAATACTCACCCACTGCGTCACTAAAGATATTAGGATTTCATAATTAATAAATTGAAAACCCGTTCCTCACGTGCACGCTGGGCTCAATAAAGAAAATATACCCAATACGATACCAGATTTTTAGTAATAGATAGATAGTTCTGAAAATCAATGAAATAGGCGTTGGACCACACCATAAAATAAACACAACTATGACTGTCAACATTGAAAACCAATGTATTAAAATAAGACGCAAAGACTAACTATCTCTTGAGTCGGTAGAAGAATAGTATCTGCTATGAAATAGGATGTCAGGTCGACTTTAGAAGAGAAAATATTACTATGGTATAGCTGAAAGAAGGATGTTGTATTTAATCTTATCAACTGAGGCAATTTATCGGACACAAAATAAAATCATGTAGCGTAAGATTTAAAGGTTATACTTTTGAATCTGATCAATGTTATAATCAATATTTGGAAGAATTGGCAACTTTTACCTCGACAAAGTTTATAATTATTTAGTTATGTATAGTACGAGATAACTTAGATGTAGCATCGGCAAAATTCGTAAAACCGATCACATCCGAATTGAGTACGCTATCCCAAATTATCAATATTTATTTCTCATGCGAATATGATCTTTGCACAAACGTAATAATTTGTAACATCATATGACCTAATTTATTCGTCAATTTGACACGTCAGAGAAAGTAAGTGCATGTAAAGCGTTACATGCACTTACTCTCTCTGACGCGAGAATCTATAGCGACGAATAGCGTCGAATGGCGCGATAGGGAGCTATTTTTATTGGTTGTGTAAATCGGCAGTAATCGGATATATTTTATTTCATTGCATTTTCCGATGCTGACATCTAATTTGTTTCGCACTTTATTTACCTATTTTATTTCATTCATATAGGTAAGTGTTATAGCAGAATTAATACAACTTCAAATCAGTAGATAAAATAAATTGATGCATGAATTTAAAAGGTTTCGTTTTAGTTGTATGATAATAAATGAATTTATCATTATTCAAGACCAACTAAATTATATGCCTATTTTAATAGTTTATCTGTTAACTTATGCATATATGATACCCTTTTAATTGCTTCTGATATTATATTATCGAAAGTATAGTTTATAAGTTATTTGTTTTGTATTTATAATGAGTTTGAATAAAATTTATTTGTCAAAATGATTAAATTTCAAGGCTTTTGAAACATGAATAAATTGACTTTAAGAGGACGTTTGAAGATTAGGATCACCTTCAAGATTCTCGAGCTCTATTTATTGTGATTATTTGGGATGAATCTTATTTTAACGCTCATTAAAATAATCGAAATATACAAGTCGATGAATAATTTAGGTTGAAAGTAAACACAGATTTTAAAAACCATATTCTACGCGTTTTAAATTTAAATGAAAAAAACATCGCTCCGAAGCATAAAATAACATGTAATATCAATTTCGTGTAACGTAAAATTCAATTTTCAGGTAAACACTTTTAAGATAAAAATTGTTTTTATATTCTTAGAGAGTATATACATTCAAGCAAATATCAAGATTTATGAGACGCTATATTCGATTTAATGTTTCTATTAAATTCTTTTGATAGGTTTATAATTGAAATAAAAAGAATTAAATAAATCCAGTAGATTTTAATTGGTGGTAGGGCTCGTCAAATATTCGACCGCCACAAATTACGAGCACAACAATATCTATAATAATTGTTGTGTTCCAGTTTAAGGTTGAGTTAGGTAGTATGACGACAATCACAAGAGGTATTCGTTTACATGGCTGGTAGCTTATTGTCGATGTAAGATTGGTTGATACAATGCTAATATCTATAAGCAACGGCGACCACTTACCATCAGGTAGGCTATTGTCGTCCCAATATTTATTTTATGTATTCATTATTTCTCAAATTTTTAGTAGCTTTCATTTGGTACGATTAATTATTATTGTACTTTTAAAAATTGGGCTAGTCACGAATCTGCCTAAGTAAACAAATTACACCCGCGCTTGCCTTACACTCTGTCGATTTTTGCGTAAATAATTAATGTAAATAATTTTATAAATAGAACGAAAGGGTTTTAAAAATATAGCTCGAGGGATTATTTGTAAACAAAATATCTAAACTTTTACTCAATAATCTAGAGCATTATATAAGATAAACATAAGACCATTCTCTATTTAATTTGTCCAGCAAATAAATACATCATCTATGATTTGAACATACACAATCCTTAAAAATATAAGGTTGTTACGATACAATGTTTTGTTTGTACAATATTTGTTACACACAATAGTTTATTTATATCTTTAGACTGGATTTACCCATACAAGATCAAGAAAATATTAGCAATTTTTACCTTAAATACCGTCTTAAGAAACTTTTATAACTTACTTACATGAGACACCCATATGAGATTTAATAAAATACTATTTTATTCTGCGTTATTTAAAAGCCTCGTGAACAAATAAACTAACAACAATAGTTATTACGAGTATAAAAGATCAGCCACAGGGAGAACTTGAGACATTTATTATCTAACAATATTTTCTATTTAATGTGAAGTATTTTTTATAACCTTATATGCAGTAAGATGTCAATACCACCATAGATATTGGCGATGTATGAACTATTAACCGTTCTTACATCACCAATACTTCACCAAAAATGGGAACTGAGATGTTATAGTACGACACAACTTAGACGTAGCATTGGCAAAATTCGTTAAACCGGTCACATCCGAATTGAGTACGCTATCCCAAATTATCAATATTTATTTCTCATGCGAATATTATATTTGCACAAACTTAATAACTTGTAATATCATTTGACCTAATATATTCGTCTATTTGACACGTCGGTTTACACACACTTGCTTTCTCTGACGCAAGAATCTATAGCGACGAATAGGGTCGAATGGCGCGGTAGGGAGCTATTTCTATTGGTTGTGTAAATCGGCAGTAATCGGTTTTATTTTCATTCCATTGCATTTTCCGATACTGCATCTAACTTGTGTCGTACTATACGTCCCTCGTTCTTGTAGTTACACTGGCTTACTAACCTTCAAACCGAAACCCAACAATATTAAGCATTATTTCGCGGAAGAATATATAATGAGTGGGTACATTCAAATAAATTTGTACAAAGCTCTATCACCAGTAATAAACCAAAATATATGTCTTCTTATGAGCTATAACTACCGATAAAGTTTGTCATTGACAAATACAGAGGGACGTGACAAGTTGATGTTTTTAGCGAAACTTGATTGGTAACGGTCCAACCGCTTTGTCTAAGAATCGTATCATAAATTGTCTCCATGTACACCTGCTACCGATATAATTTAACAAACCTTTAAGTTGCCAACATGGTTCATTGATTAAAACTCGTGGATAACTAAAAGAAAGAAAAGTATCATGAGAAAACATCCATGTGACCAAAATAAAATGGCGAAAGAAAAGAAATCAAAAAGGAAATAGCATATATCTTCTCTCATTATAAAAGCATATTCTTCTCATTCTTAATTAATACGGCTTTACTTTAAAATTAAAAAAAATTAACAAATATAATTTTAAATTAGAAAACAATTCTGAATGATAATTGAAAATATTCATGCTAATGAAAATACTTCATTTTAGCATGAAAACACTTTATCAATTATAGTAGCAAGTTATTCGACGAAATAAAGATCAAATTTTGTGTATACAGAGTGTCTGATGGCACAATTAGGATTTGAATTTCGAATAGTTCTGATTCCATTGAGCGAATGGGCGGGCGGGGGTTCGCGTTCCATTCTTCATTCGTGCGGATTACTTAACCACAATGTCGCAGTGGACGGGTGAACAAAGTGCGTTTGCAATCGAAGCGTTTTTCAAAGCGAATGATTCTTGCGCTCTTGCACGCCGAAGGTTTTGTTCCAATTACAATATTCAACGTTTAAGTGATGCGCCAAGTGAAGACTTGATTCGATTGTGGATGCAGAGGTTCAGGGCAACAAGTTCAGTAGTAAACAGTCCGCGACCGGGACCTAGCCGAACGTCGAGGAGTGATGAAAACATCGAACTTGTCGCCGATCAGTCCGTGCGTAAGAGAGCGGCTGCTTTAGGGCTTCCAAAAACGGTGGTGCACGAAATATTGAAAAAACATCTCTACTTTCACCCTTTTAAAATTCAAATTGTACAAGCACTTAAGCCAAATGATTACAATTTGCGCAAAAGTTTCTGTCAAACAATGTTGCAACGTTTTCGTACAGTGAACACAATCTTTTGGAGTGACGAAGCTCATGTTCTGTTTGGTGTGCACACCTGTGTACATAGTGCACTATCAAGCAGTGGAATAATCGGGCCCTATTTTTTAAAAATCGTCGAGGGCAAGCCATTACTTTGAAGGGTGTTGCTTAACGATTATTTTCTGCTAACACTAAGAGAACATCCCGCCTACAGTTCACACTAATGATTCAGCAAGACGGCGCCACACCACACACTGCTAGAGAAACTATGGCGCTTCTTAGTGATTTCTTCCCTAGGAAACTGATTAGCCGTTTTGGTGACATTCCCTGACCGCCCAGGTCGCCGATCTAACTCCCATAGACTTTTTTCTGTGGGGATACCTCAAAAGTAAAGTGTATGAATCAAAACCAGCGACTATTTCAGCACTAAAAGAAAATATCGTTAGCGAGATTAATGGCATCCCGACGTCGCTTCTCCAGCGAGTGGCGCGAAATACGGATGTCAGGTTTGAAGAGTGTGTGCGACGTGACGGTCAACATTGAAATGACATCATTTTAAAAGAATAAAATCCGCATTTCTCTTCTTCAAAACAAATATTATAATAAAATTATATCCTTTGCAGTTTTTTTTTTTTTTATTTAAATTTGAAAAGCTAGTTCTGCCACCGGACACCCTGTATAGATTACTTTATCACTGTATTCATTGTGGGCTAATCTTTCTAAATTGAAATATAAACCATTTCTCTGAACAGTTCCTCATCATTGCTGCTGCTAATAAAACATAATACATGGACAATGGATTAGAAGATAGCTTTTTTAGGCAAATATTAAGTCACACTTTACCGATTTCTTATGTTTAATAAAGTATCAAACATCATCTCGTCAATTATTGTATCTCTATTAAAACTCAATTTATAAACATATTTCAACGTAAATAGATTCAGTACTCCGTCATAATGAAGTTTATTATCGAATTTGGTTTCCGTGTTTCAACTTAGTATAATGGCCTGAAGTAGCTTGAAACTAACTTAGGCAATTGTCGCATTCAGAGATAATGCATTTCAAATTGCACTCCAGCTTCCCATTACGCCAAAACTTGAGAAAGGTCAACTTTGACGTACACTTGAATGGCTATATGAGAATTTATTATTTATTTGAAATATGTAGATAGCCTGACTAAAACCTAATACTAAGAGGTCACCAAAGTCCATAAGCATTGTAAAAAAAAAATTACCATCACGTACATTAGTATATCATTTAAACCTATGACTGAAATAAATATTTAAAAGATATAAGATTTCTCGTATAAAACAAATCGTGTTCATTCAATTATCAAAATGATGGACATATAAATACTATCATAAAACACAACAAAGAACTTAAATATACAGCATACAAGTATTTTATCAACTTACTTGGGAACTGATTTGTAACTAACCGATCGATAGCAATTTGTCTTATAGCTTTTATTTATTTATAAGTTTATACAACCGCATTATGTATAAATGAGAAACATAAATAATATAAATTTGTATTCAGTTATAATTTTATTGAAAAACATAGACCAACATTTGTTCATTGTTTATAGATTCAAATTTGGGTAATTTCTACTGCCCAGGCCATAAATTTGTTTATATAGCCGTTTACCCAAACACCCGTTTTCAACGACCGATATTTTGTACGTAATTTTGTATATGTGGTATTTTTATTCTATAGTATTTATTCGAATGATACAATGTAAAACATAATTGTATGTTATAGTACGTTTTCTTGGGTATTATTAAGATATTTATCTGAATAACGCTGAATAATGTTTCATTATCACAAAAGTTGCTTCGTAATTATTATAAATAATTCAATCTTCAAAATTCAAGAAGTATTCCTATTAAATAAAACCATTACGATAACATTATTGCGTTCTGTTATACACCAACATTCATAATCGCAATAGCTTTAGGAATTGACAATATTTGGCGTAATTCCAGATACCCGAATATCGGGCCAAATTCTATCAATATTTTAAATGAAAAATTACCATACTAAATTATATGTTTATATACAAATTCAAACTTTTAATTCAAATATTATGAAATTATGTGACGTTGCCTGTTTGAAGGTACATTAGCAAAGCAGCTGAAGTTAAATGAAGTAGCTAATTATTTAATTAATAAGTGTAAATTAAACGAGGCATGAACTGCGTTGCTACCCATGGAATGTAAACATAGTATGTTGATTACACTACCTTATCTAGAATTCAAACCGTAACGTAGCAATTCAGATTATTAAGAGATTGCTAATATATACAAGGAGCTTCTTTGACCTTGCTCTATTGGGCGTCACCGATAAATATGCCGCGCTGATACTTCACACCAAATACACTCTGCATTTGTGTTGTTTGAATGTCTGTTATTTCTAGTAGTGTCAGATTTAACAACCCCTCAGATTATAACAGTGAGGAAAGAAGGAAAAAAGGAATTCGTTTGCACACTAAAAAATGTCATGTCAATTTTACATAAAAATTGGTGATCAAAATCGATGAGGATTGAGCGTCGTTTCGTAAAATTACATCCAATGGATTTAGATAACTTTTACCTGACAGACATCCTAATAGATAATTTGAAACAAACTTCTAACTTGAATAGCATTAGTCTGATTAGTTCAAATAAAAGCTCCCAATTATTCAAGCGACTTAACCTTCAAAAACAAGAGAGACAAGAACAGCAAGCGCTTGGAAATCGTTACATTTACAATTCAAACAGCGGTTAGGTTTCCCATTTCATTATTGCCGCTCGAAAGAAGGGTCAGACGCGAGTCAAGGCTGCGTACTTGAGATCCGTGTTTGTTGATATAAATTTTACGTGTGATACACGCGTTTTCGCCGTTATCAAATGTACTGTAATCAGTTATCCGCCTATATATTGCAACATAATTATAATACAATAAATTACATTGAATAGTTCAGAATTTTATCAAAATATGTTACTTTTGTTTTGCTATGTATGTAGATTCATATATTTATGGCATTAGGTATATAGGGGTTTGATTCTATTGGAGGCATATGTTTAATTAATTTAACTTTTTTAATGAAACAAATGAGACTTGTCAGTTATTTTGTTTTTTTTTTCTGAAATTAGAAGTTAAACTGATATGTTTTTGTTGTAAGACCTAATACCCTGCCTTTTAAATTGTGTCCGCCACTGAAATTATTTAAGTAAGTCTTTATTTTCTTATTATCTTATATATACTATTCGTCGATAATTTAAATGGCTTATGGGTTATCGGATACATTTTTATTAGTGACTATAAAGTCTTTTATAAGAGCGTATAACAAGGACATCCTCATCCTAATGGTTTGGTGTCAGGCTGAATAAACTTTGTCCTTCCTTTTTGGTTCAGTGGTTTAAGTGCGAAAGTGCAACAGACACCCAGACTTACTTTCGCATTTATAATATTAGTATAGATAGAACAGAAGAACAAAATAGTATTTTTATAGTAAAGTAGTAAAATAAAGTAACAGCTTGTACATTTCCCTGAGATAAGGCTCCTCTGCCATTAAGGAGAGGGTTTGGAACATATTTCACTACGCTATTCCAATGCGGGTTGGTGAAATGCAAATGTGGCAGAATTTCAATGAAATTAGACACATGCAGGTTTCCTCACGATGTTTTCCTTCACCGCTGAGCACGAGATGAATTATAAACATAAATTAAGCACATATATATATATATATATATATAGTGGCGCTTGCCTGGGTTTGCACATGCAATCATCGGTTAAGATACACACGTTTTAACCACTGGGCCATCTCAGTATTTATATAAAGGTATTATATATTGCTTAACAATAAAAAGGTCTTAGATCTCTATAGATTATTATTATTTTACACTTACGTATAGCAGAAGTACATATATGAATTAATAAATCACAGACTAGTTCTTAAAGCACTACAGAAACAATTGAACATTTACTTTTGAGTGTTCATTTATCCTTTGATTAAATATTTTAGAAGAATAAGAATTCCAATTACTATTGCGTCTTAAATCAATTGGAACTCTCTATCTGAGGAGAGCACACTTTTGATAAATTGACTAGAATGCTCCGGCTTCATTGAACTCTTCAGATCGCATTTAGTATATTAATTAAGATTTATATATTGCGACATTTATCAAAGACATTTTAATCAAAAAACTTGAAACCTCGTCTTCAATTGGTAGAAAAAAAATGGTAGAAATTTAGTAATACATTATGTATTAATATAAGTTACTAGTAGTCACCTACACTCACGTTTGACAGTATTGGTAGTCATGTGTTAGGCTTAAAAAAGTAGCCTAGTGCTTTCTTGAAGTTAAAATTTGCTTCATACCAAGTATAAAATACTTGGTGGGAGGGCTTTGTGCAAGCCCGTCTGGGTAGATACCACCCACTCACCAGTTATTCTACCGCCAAATAACAGTACTCAGTATTGTTGTGTTCCGGTATGAAGGGTGAGTGAGCCAGTGTAACTACATGCACAAGGGACATGTCATCTTAGTTCCCAAGGTTTGTGGCACATTGACGATGTAAGGAATAGTTAATATTTCTTACAGCTTCATTATCTATGGGTGATGGTGACCACTTACCATCATCACGAGCCCATATGCTCGTCCGCCAACGTATAACATAAAAAAATAATCAAATTCGATTTAGCGATTTGGTCGTGAAAGAGCTACAGATAGACAGACATAGTTACTGTCAGATTTATAATTTAAATATAGATTATTTGACACGATTTAGAAAAACGTAGATAAATTGGAGTGTATGTATATATGTAGATTCATAGTATGTAATGACACTTGGGCTAGCAGCGTATATGCATTAAGTATACGAGTACGTCGCAGCTCTTATACTTTTTCGTCTATTTAAACTTTAGAGTGTATCAATTTCACTCGTTAAACTAAAAAACTTAATGCATGAAAGAGCATTCACACGGGCCACAAATATTTAAAAACATACCAAATACTGAAATACTTTTTGGTATGTATTAAATAAGACATATATAAAAACATTCTATTATGCACATATTATGTATAGCGTACACATACGTGATTAACTACATATTTTTTGTGAATATTTGTAATATATACAATAAAATTACTTTTAATGCAATTAATAGTATAGACTAAATAAAACAATATATTTCAAAATTTTAATCGAACTAACAACAACAACTTTAATTCCTACCAACACTTTAAATGTTTTCTGTAGTTTGTTAAAACTGTTTGGGTAGCTCACACAAAATACGCATTGATTTAGTGAAACGTACTATTTACTATTCCATATGGATACAGGTAACTAGAACATAGAACTTGGACTGTGTGTACCATAATTAGTATTCTCTCAAGTCTATATAAATACGCTGTGGCGAAACAGGACATTGTCATAAAGCAATGAATGATCAAACAACCGTTTATAACACGGATGATGTACATCTGTTATTTCCTTTAGACCTCATAAAACGAAAATAGAAATAATAATAGAAAGTTTGACCCAAAATATGATTTCGTCTATCGTATTTCCGGTGCTTACGATCGGCTCTATATAAATAAAAGAGTATCGAGACACACAGTACGAACAGAGTAACAGTGTGGTCTAATAAATCTAAAGTTATTACATAATATTGTGTTTATGTATGCGAGAGTATGTGTGAGCGTGTGTGTGTAAACTGTAAGAGATTTTACGCATGTTTTGAATTTTGAACCATTATAAGCTAACCGGCAGACCATCGAGGTCGATTATATAGTTTGAGTAATATCCGATATATTTTACGCTATACAATTGAACTTTATAAATAACATAAAAATAGTCATACTAAAAACATTAATAAACATATCCGATATCTTGATAGCTGAAAACATGTATTATCGTGCTGATATGTGGATACGATTTTCGAAACTTTACATAATAACAATATACACAAACTGTACTGTAGGCATTTATTTTGTAGCTCGTATTACGAGATATTTCATAATAAAAGAAACGTATTAATCAACTATTTTTTATCACTGGCTTTCCTAGATTTCAATTAATCATTTATAGTAATTAGGTGAGATATATCAATGGTATAGCTGATGATACCAGATTCCAATACCCAGGATTTATGTCATGGCAGAAACATTGTACTGAAACCTATAAATATATATTAAACATAAATAATGTTAGCATTAAGCTTATTGTCAACCTCTTGGTATGTTAATATTAATATATATAAAAATGACATCTATATATCGTGCAGGTCTATGATAGACCCGATCGAATTCTATCCACAATTTTAGGTAATTAAAAAACAGTGATCGACAATATATCATATCCGAAAAATTCGTTAGTTGTTAGTTTAATGGCTTTTAGTTGTACTGACAGGCCACAGATGTTGCGTAGGAAGACACGAATGAGATTGATCGGTAAGATTTTGATATAAATAAAATTCAATGACATGAATTGCAACGGGTCGCCCCATGTTTGTTTTCTTTTATTAATATTGTGCAGAGTATAGTAAACTCAGTGGAAACTTATCCACAGTAAATTATTTATAAATGATGAACCATATTTGTTTAGTTTTATTTATTTTGCCCAAACGAAGCCAGGTTTTCAACTAGTATATTCAGCAAATTACCTACACGTTGTCGTAATTAATGCACGCTTGATCAGCCAATTTTATTCCATATATTGCTCAGAAGAACATATCACCCTTCCTTATCATATTTATGTCTAGTTTTAGGATTTCGTACATTCAATGATTGATGGGTTGTCGAATGTATGAAATTTTCATGCAATGTACGAAACCATCAAATGCAGGCATGGAGTTTCACCCGATTGAGTTGAATTTTTCTGACTGCTTTACTCAAATGGTTACTACCATAGTATTTTATAACGACTTCAAAGAATAAGATCACAATTTTCGAACTTAATCATCCATGGAATTGCGTAAATTAATATACAAGTCATTTAATTAAATAAAAATAATAATATAAGGGAACCATGAAATATTATCTTGTTTACAAAATAGGGGTGCAAAGTCTGAGGAGAAATAAAACGTCGTAACGTCTCCACTAATGAACGTTTCTGAAGCAAAAAGGTTGAAAATAAGGTGTCACTTCTGTCACGACAGCTGTGCACACTTTTTTTTTAAGATCAAACTCAACAATTTTTTTTCATCGAAGGAAAAGTTAACACATACTTGTCAGTGAAATATAGACAAGTACTTTGGTAAATTTTCCAGCGTTTCGGCACTTTTTCGAATGGAATTCGCACATTTTACGTTTTACGTGACACTTTCACACATATCACGTGTCTGAAATGGAAGAATAATCCTCATAATGTCTTCATGTCCTGAGTCCCAACGGTATTTGCTGATTTATTCTTTCATTGTAGCATTTAAGGAGTCTGAGTGAAAATATATCGTGTAACTGTAGCCGTTTATCTTATTTTAATACTTCAAACTCAAAAGAATATCTTATAAAGAAAACAGAAAAAAGAACAGAAAAATAATTGATTTATTAGGTAAAATTACATAAACTAAGATGCGATTTAATATTTCTACCTTAATATTAATATTAAGTTCATCATCGTCTACTCAAAAATAATCCGGATATTAAAATTTCTGACAGGTAACTGTTTTCCTTCAAAATATATGTATAATACCATACAGAAATATTAAATGTAAAAAAAAAAACTTTTTAAAAAATATAGAAACAAAATAGGAAATAGTAGTAACGGCTAGCAAAATAAATTTGACATAAAACATTTAATTACCAGTGAAACATTATCGACAATTATTGAATGCACTAATCACGACAACTAAAAATAAATAAATCATAGAAAACGCAAGCGAGTCTTATCTAAACAAAGCTATTAATAATTACATTAACCTATTTCTATAATAAGCGATAATATTTGTATAACTAGACAGTGTTTTGTCTTTCTCTTTTGAATGACAAATTCCTGATGACAGAAAGAGTACGATGACAAAATCAATGAGAATTCAACCGATGAACATTATTATTCGGCCGTTAGTCTAAATAATCATAGTTTTGATTATAATCGCGAGAATTTTACAGTGACGCATTGCTAGCGGACGTTAAACCTAAATCGTCATATAGACCTAATGACCCCAGATGATAAGACAATTAGTGTTATAATATTTATTATTAATGAATGTACTTTGAGCTCTGCAATCTCACAAGCTCATTTAGACAATGTTTGACGACAGACGTGTGTTCTGAATACATAAATACCGTAGAAAATGGCAGGTGAGACTTAAAACTTATATACGAAAATATTTTATGATATTTAAGACAATTTATTTTTATTAATATTGTATTAATGCGAGTCGAACGAACGAAACGAGCATTCGTTATCAAATATATTAATTTATAGGTTATACTAAAATTAAATTATGTTTAATGCATGTTTAAATTTATATATCGTTCGAAATATATAGTGAAATTTGTATTCAATGTATTTGTGACCATTTTCAGCGCAATTAGAGCAATTGCTTTAAATTGTAGGCTTGTTTCCAAACAGCCGAATTTTACGTGACTTGTGTGATAATAGAAATTTTATTTAGTTCGAAATTTGTACCTCGCTTTAATTTAAATTACGTTTAAATCCAATATTACATTTTAGTATAAAATTATAAAAAAGAATTGTCATCTATACTAATTGCATACTATTATATACTAAAATTATAAATATGGAAGTAACTCTTTTTGTCAGTTTGTCGCTCATTCACTACTAAACCAACCAATCGGATTTGATGAAATTTGGTGTGTATCAAACTTGAATACCAAGAAAGGACATTCTACTTTTTTGCACATGACAACCAACTCCTAAAAGCGAGCAAAACCGCGGGTGTCAACTAGAAGATTATAATTATGTACATTGTTTATTGCAGTGTTAGAAACAATTAGTGTTCTAGACAAAGTGCTAACTGTGAAATTTCAAAATGGCACATCAATAGCTTATCAAGAATGTTGGTTGCGTGATCATTGCAGGTATTTTTTGTTGATATTTAAACAGTGTTTCATAATTTTATCACATTTTATATTCAACTGTCACTATATAAATATGATAAATGAATACCTACTTTGTTTTGAGTTAAAATCATCATCAGATTTTTGATCGAAAATAATGAATAAGGTTATATACTCAAAATTTAGATGTAAATCTGTCCAGATTTAAAACATAAAAATATAATCGAATAAAGTGTGTTGAAATGTCTTTGTTCATATATTTGCATTGGGTTCAATTTTTCTACTTTACAGATGTTCAACTTGCTACCATGCCGATACTTTCCAAAGGGCTCACCACTTATTACAAATACCAGACGTAAATATAAGCAACGTAAAATATGACAAAGACCAACTAACTGTAACTTGTAAGCATTTGAATAATTAAATATTCTAGTTAGTAATCTTAATTAAACTTCTTATTTTGCATGTTATTCTTGATAATTCCGTATTTTGGCATTAAGTGAGAATACATTGAATGGACACATTGTTCTTGGGGCATTGTGGATTGTTTTATTGTTCTTACCTTTGATATACATAGGTTATGATATTCTCTATACATGTGTATTGATAATACATCACATGCTGTTAGTATAATAATAACAACACGTCATTGTCCCGCTGGACAAAGTTGACAAGTTATCACATAATTATATAATCAAATCGAGTCCTCAATAAAGTATTAATTCCTTTGACACCCCAATGAATACGCACAGCATGATTTTCCTCATATAAAACTTATATGTAGAACTTAATTTATATAGTGAGGAAAAAGTTGCAACTTCATAATCACAAACTATTTATGTTTAAAGTTTGGACACCAATTTTCCACCTCATTTTTCGTCTATCAAATGCAGTTTTCCTTTCCTTATTCCGCCACTACCACGAGATTAATTATTATTAATATAAAGATAGGCGCAAAGAAACTTAGAGGCGCTTTCTCAGATAAACAAGTAATTTTTGATCCAAAAACCATTTATGGGACCATCTCGGTTCTATCAATATTGCTTTTAGATAAATAACGATATATTTTTTCAGGGAGTGATAATCATGAATCAGTTTACAAAGCCGAGTTCTTAGCAGAATTTAGTTATGATAAGTGGAGGGACAGTCGAAGACTAAAGCCGGTAATGTGGAGCGGAGGCAGCGTAGCGGATAAAGTCAAGAGAATTCATGTTGATGAATTCCTTAATTCAGTCGATGGTGCGAAGGCAGTATTTAAATCTCTTCTAGATTACGGCGTAGCTCTGATTGAAAACGTAAGAATGAAAACAGTATTTTAAGACTTTTGTTTAAATAAGGAATGCGTAATCGAGACAATTTATTTCCAGAATCACTAATAAAAAACAATCACAGCATATTAGACATCATTTATTTTTACGTTAAATTTGATCGTCCAAATCGTGTTAATCGTAATTCTAGCTGTCATTAAATTTTTTACTGATGCATTTACATTTTTTATAAATTGAAACTAATGCAATCAAGACAGTAAATATTTCTTCAACTTAAAATACAAATTTGGTAACAACATTTTAATCAAACGTTGCTTTCAAGTATAAAACATGAATTGTTACTCGCATTGCGCTCTGAAAAATTTGCCTTCAATAATAATTAAATTAATTGGTAACCCAGGTACGCACGTATCTCGTTAATATTACTTTGAAAATATAATTAATAAGCGATTTTATATTCTGTAACCATTCAAATACAATTATGTTTCTTCATTAGTATGTGAAGTCGTCGTCGTCAAAATATATCACATTGAATAATAATTCAAGATAATTAAAAATCTTTTACATTTACACGTAAGTAACAATTACAATGCAATATTTTGATGACGTTTCATTGAAAAATTGAAACAAATGAAATTAGTAACACAGATTTCCCTACGAGAGAGGGGAATAATATCGTTTGCTATTTCTTAGAACTAAATCGTATGTGTACCAGTAGCTAACAAAATTACCTAACTAAATAAAGATCGTATAAACATTTAGAATTTAAATAGCATTCCTCGGGTATCGCGTCCAATGAATCTATTAAACATCGCCAGTAAATGTTATACACTAAGTAATTCCATTTCACCTCTAGGTAGACGTATCAGTGGAAGCGACGGAGACAGTTTGCAATGCATTGGGAGGTGTTCAGCACACGCTGTTCGGTGGAATGTGGGAGTTCACAACGACGCAGGATCACGCTGACACCGCATATACGAATTTACCATTAGCCGTACATAATGACAATACTTACTTCACTGAAGCTGCAGGGTAAGGTTGAAATTGTTAGATTATTATTAAAGTGAAGACAGCTGTCTGTCTGTTTTTTCCGACAACAACTCTTTTTCCCTTTCTCTCACTTTTTCTCTCTTCCTCTATCAGATCATTATTTCTTTAAATATGAGATTATACCATAGTGGTAGGTACTTATTTTTTATAAGCTGAATCATGTCTTCGATTTGTGTTTATACATCTCTTTTTTTTTTTGCGAAAATCGGAATGTCGTTAGGTATCCTAGATGTTTTAAAGTAAGAGTTAATCCATGTTTCATGATTGAGCATATCAAAATTCAATGGAGCTCAAAGGGGTTTGTATCTAACTTTCGAAAAATAAATTTCGGCCATAGCAGCCCTTTTTTCTCGCTGGGAAAGCGCGTTATGCTTTTCCCTCACGTGGAAATGTGAGACTCGTTACCCAGGACGCCTCGGGCACCGAAATACATACAAAAAAAACAGCAGTATCGATATCGCATGCTGCAGTGATAAGCCAAGGCAATCTATTTCAAGGGAAACGTGATAGCTGCGATGGGTATATCATAGTGCCCAGGTTTGGGCACAAACTTAAGTAATTTTTCGTTTCTGCTCCTTCATTTTCATAGGACGGTAAATCTGACAAGATCAAAAAGAGTTCAGGCACAAGACCAACCCCCTTTACATGTTTCCCCCCTTTCAAACTTCAGTCACCTAGTCTTGTTTGCTTTGTACTGAGAATATTTTGAAATATTTCACTTCATTTGTTAACTTGATTTTGTTACAAAATATGTTCGTTACTTCTCACCATATAGAAGAATCATATGTATATCAGTATAATCATTAGTTTCATTTTAATATTACAGACTTCAGATTTTGCATTGTCTTGAACATTCCGGCGGAATCGGTGGCGAAACGCTCCTTGTGGACGGATTTCACGGAGCCACCCGACTGAAGATCGAACATCCCAGTGATTTCGAGTTTTTAACGAACTTCGACGTAGAGGCAGAGTATTTAGAAGACGGCCACCACTATAGATATTCAGCTCCAGTCATAAAACTGGACAAGATGAAGGACATCACACAGATTAGGTTTGATACAATCAATATTACTTACACTACAATTTTTATGGACTAACTTTACAACAACAACAACAATAACAGCCTGTAAATTCCCGCTGCTGGGCTAAAGGCCTCCTCTCCCTTTGAGGAGAAGGTTTGGAACATATTGCACCACGCTGTTCCAATGCGGGTTGGTGGAATACACATGTGGTAGAATTTCTATGAAATTTGTCGCATGCAGGTTTCCTCACGATGTTTTCCTTTACCGCCGAGCACGAGATGAATTATAAAGACAAATTAAGCACACAAATCAGCGGTGCTTGCCTGGGTTTGAACCCGCAATCTTCGGTTAAGATGCACGCGTTCTAACCACTGGGCCATCTCAGCTCTGACTAACTTTAACTGGAGACAAAATGGGGCAAGCTTGATACATCTAGACACTGAATTAATTGCATTATTTTACGATAAAGGAATGCTTACATATGGACATGCCATAGACATTTGCTCTGTGAGAAATCAATGTTAACCAATCTTAACATCATCAATACACCACAAGCCTTGAGAACTAGGATGTTATGTTCTTCAATCACTTTTAAATTTTGTTTTGTGTGTTATATGATGATGGTGGTGCCACCAAGACTAGTTTGCACATTACCCTACCATCAAGAGATGAAATGAAAGAGTTGATAAATCATATTCGCTTTGTTTGCAATTAGTTATGGATACTTTGTTTTTTGGATATTTTCTAAATTTAAAGATAATCGGTGGTGATTTGGTTACCAGAAAATAATATCATCATATATATATATTGATAGTGTAAGACATATAAATGATTTCATACTAATCGACCACAAAAAATACGTTCCATATTTTTAAATAGACTTACACACCGCTCAAACCACGTGTATACGCACACATATATTATTATTTATATAGTTAACGATTAAATTATAACATCGTCATTAAATATATTGTATAGTGCGACACAACTTAGATATACCATCGGCAAAATTCGTAAAACCGATCACATTCGAATTGAGTACGCTATCCCAAATTATCCATATTATTTCCTCATGTGAATATGATCTTTACACAAACGTATTAACTTGTAATATCATATGAAATAATATAGTCGTCAATTTGAAACGTCGATTACATGCACTTGCTTTCTCGGGTTGAACTGACGCAAGAATCTATAGCGACGAATAGCGTCGAATGGCGCGATAGAGAGCTATTTCTATTGGTCGTGTAAATCGGCAGTAATCTGTTTTATTTTAATTTCATTGCATTTTACGATGCTAAATCTAAATTGTGTAGTACTATACATAATTATTTTGTTACATAAAAAGATGAACGAGTCTCTCATTGTTTAATACAGATTATTTTATAACCTAGCTAGGAGAAAAGCGATTCACCCGTCTTATTAGAATTGAATTATACGAACAAAAATTAGAAAAAAAATATATAAAATACCGGAATAGCAACACAATAAGATTTGTTGGGGGAATTTGTTAAGAAATAATACATGCTTTGTTATTTTATACAGAGTATAATTTACAAATGAAAAAAAAAACACTAAAAGACTTCATTTATTAAATAAACAAAATACGAGCTATAAAAGTAAATGTAAGGTATTTTTCTTGACGCCATTTCATGCAAAATTACTTAGTACCCTAAATGCAATTCCACTTTTTTATTCCGCTGCTTATTAAGTTCGTGAATGCTCTCAAGGTATGGACCTCCTTAATTAGAAAGGTTACCTTCCTGAATAAGTTAACACAATACTAAACAAGGGTAATTTGGAATTAATGAAATATGTTATGTTGTGTTACATAGCTAATATGCTTATATGAAATGATTTTTATATTAATAATAATTAAATAAAATATGCATCGCCCTTCGTTTACGTAAAAAATAATAAGATTATTTTAAATTTTAGTTTAAAAACACTATTATATGTTTAGGTTTTGTTACCATTACTATCAATTTGAGATGGCCCAGTGGTTAGAACGCGTGCATCTTAACCGATGATTGCGAATTCAAACCCAGGGAAGCACCACTATACATACATGTGCTTAATTTGTGTTTATAATTCATCTCGTGTTCGGCGTTGAAGCAAAACTTCGTAAGGAAACCTTCATGTGTCTCATTTCATCGAAATTCTACCACATGTGCATTCCACCAACCCAAATTGGAACAGCGTAGTGGAATATGTTCCAAAACCTCTCCTTAACGGAAGAGGAGGCCTTATCACAGCATTTAAAGGCTGTTACTTTACTTTACTTTACTTTAATACCATCAATTAAATATTTTAACAATGCGCATCCATTTTATGTAATAATGTATGTAGTCTTATAACACATGTTACATAATATAATTAATACGTAACATAATATATATGTAGAAAAGCATACTGATAAATGAAAAAATGCATATTATTGTTGCAGTTAAAAAAATATGAATTTTAGTTGACTGTTAATTTCGGCTTAACCAAAGAATAAGTATTTTATAGATTTAACGTGTACGATCGTTCAGCGATGGCATTCCCCAACGAAGAGGAATGCAGGTCATACTATCGCTCATTGCGGAATTTGTCAAGATACTATGAAAATCCGGAATTTCAGTGGAAATTTAAACTTAAACCAGGTAAGGCTTGAAATACAATCGGCAAGTCTTAACGTCTCTTTGCATTCCACTATACAAAACTTTAGAACTTTAATGTGGAACGTTCTACAATGTACATATTAATAAGATATACATTAAGTGAGAAAGAGATTTAAACAATGGTAGAATTATTTGTAGTACTAATGGAATTGGTTAAAATATAAGACATTTTTAACTTTGTTTATAAAATGGTAAAAAAGGCATATTATTCGATACAAGATTTTATAGATGATAAAAAAGCGTGGAGTTAATACGTGTTGACTTCCAAGCAGGATATATTAATTTAAATAATTGTATTTAACTAACTTGAATTTTTATTTTTTAAATGTTGAAAATGAGTAACTACTGAGTTTCTTGCCGGTTCTTCTCGGTAAAATCTACTTTCCGAACCGGTGGTAGCTTCACTTAATTGTTAAATGACGATTCAAAAGTCCTTGTAAAAGCCTACTTGAATAAAGTTTATTTTGATTTTATAATTTCAATAGTTATAACATGTAAAGTAACAAGTCTGAAATTAAGTTCTAACTGTATTATAATTACAATTTGATGCAATTGAGGCATCATTCTTACTCAACAACTGTTCAAAATTTATAGTCAAGATGAAGTTCCAATAAAATATAATACAAGTATATTGAAGTCTTTTAGGGCGTAGGCGAAATTCAAATTGGTACATGTTTGTGTCTTTAATTGTTTTCTAACAATTAATCAGTTTATAATTTATATTAATGTTATTTTAACGGACTACTAAAAAAGGAGGTTATCAGTTCGACATGCATGTATGTAAGAATTTAATTATATTTGAGTATGGTTATTCATTAAACTTCCAAGCACGTGTGCTTAATTTCATAAGTGTATGTTTGTATGTACGTTTATACGTTTTTCCATGAATTTCTCGAAAGCTGTAAGTCGTTTGGAGATGATTATTTTTGATCTAAGTTAGATACACTTCGACTTAGGGAACAATGTCAGTTTCATTAAAATCGGTGTAATAGTTTCATAGATCTATTTTTTTATTTTTACTTCACTACCTGTTTCTAATTTTGAAATCAGTTTATTTTTTTTTTAAATTATTTATTTTCATTGTTCAGTATTTCTTACAGTACTATAAATAAATAAACAAAGTATTTTATCCCAGGTCTTGTGATGGTGATGGACAACTTCAGAGTTTTGCACGGCAGAACTGGCTTCAGCGGTAAACGCGTTCTGTGTGGGAGCTACGTGTCGCGTTCTGATTGGTTAAATAAGGCCAGAGCGTTGGGTCTAATACAGTGACATATTGGATATAAAACTTTACTTCCATTTAAAAAGATCGAAGCACGAAATATTTCTTACAATAACACTGATAATTGTAAATATTGCATAATAAAGTAATCGAATCTATATTGTTTATTTTATTTGTCGAGAAAGGCCTGAAATGAGTCGTTTAAAGGAATGAATGAATGAGTGAATGATTTATACATTGATAAATATTTATACATTCATAAACGGAAAAAATCCATTATATAATATACTGGTGTATGTAGCAATGAATTTTATAAAAAAAATACCTTATGTATTTCAAATTTAATAATAAACATCTACGTGAGTATATAGCTGTTATATACGATAAAAACAAAATGCTTGGGTATGAAAGGCTAAGCTACTCGTAACGTAACGAGTTACAAAAATTGCTTGGTCGCGTTTGTGTGTCCGAACCTTTAAAATTTCTATTGGATGAGGACATTTTTCACAGAAGTCGTTCCATAAATTACGATCAGACACCACTCGTATTTGGGCAATTTTGAAGATTTATAACTTTCAATCTAATTATTGTATTCCAGATTAGAAACTTTATAAAGTTTGGAAATACGGTTCAGAACAAAATATAATACTTTGATAAATTTATTGAAATTTTATAAGCTTAAAATTTTATATAATAAAAGTTAGCTGTTCTCTGTGACTTTGTCTGCGGTCTTTATTTCTACCGTAATTAATAACCTTTTACCTCTTTTCAGGACCCAGGCTAGCTCTTCGATCAAATTTCATTAGGGTCGATTCCGAAGCTTAGTGACCATGTGGTAACAAAGAGATAGATTTCGTTTCAAAATATAATTAATCGAAACTATTATATTTTCCTTTATTGTAAACATTTTATAATAATGTAAAATTCTAATACGATAAAAATGCCCTTATATTTACGTAATATTCAATATGTAAAGCTTATAATAACCAACTTTATTAAAAAAATATTGTTTTTTATTTTTATTTTAATAGTCTTTTAGCGACTTTAGGACCAATTCAGACTATTTGAGAGACTCATACCATTTCCTAGTACAAACTTAATTAATTATATTTCTAAATAAATCTGTGCATATTTGTAAATTGTGCTCTTAATTTGAACACTAACTTTAAAACATCCAAGTGGATGCAATAACGCATTTGCTAAAGTAAATTTAAAACGCACTTTAAATAAAAATGTTTGAAGCAAACATATGTGTTTTCATTGACGCGTAAATATTACCCATATTTACTTCACACAAAACATTCATAATATGGAAGCAGTCTTTCAAGAACTCGCTTTGTTTTATTCATCGTTTATTATCGAAAGAAGTCGATGTTGAGGCGAAAAATTGCGCATTCGAGTATTCCTGAACGTAAAGAACGATTTTCCTCGTTGTCAACTTTAACGCCGAATCGTGAGAAACATTCGACGCTTTGATCTATCAAGAGAATTTGTTTTGGTGATGGATAAATTGTCTATGAAAATATACACGTAAATTGTCTATGAAATTTGACTTGAGAAGTATATTATGTAGTTTACGCTAAAATATATACGTCTATTCTCTAGCCTTTACGTACTCTGTCCTAAATTGAATAACTCACATAAAATTCTAAATATAAGTATTTTACAATTATTTATATAGAAAAACGCTTGTCATAGGAAAAACGCAGGTCTTACAATTCAAGCTATATACTTTTAAGATTCTCGTCATACTTTATTATTACTTTATTATAACGCTGATGTGGTATTACTTATTAATGAAATAATTAGTACGATTCTGTCATTTCCAAGGATAACTTGTTAGTAATAATTATTGGTATTAATTTTGTTTCGAACCTAAAAAGTTGCAACAATGCAATATTTGAGTCGATACCCGTGTAGGTTATCTTGCCAAAGGCTCTTTGCCAATTAAATTACGTGCATGACGTGACCGAATTTGATATAATGGTTATATTCACTTTCGAGTTTGGCACAGTCTCTATTATAGGAATCGTTATAACATGTATCTGATAACATTATATTACTTTTATACTTATTGTTTATTGAAGAAAAACTTGGAATTTTCAATCAAAATAAAGCAAGATCTGTTCTTTACGACTTGCAGGTTTCCTTCACCTTTCAGATTTTCAATGATGGTTGTTAGCTCACAACAAACGATATCGAAAACTTGAAAAGACTCACTCAGTCACAGTCCTTGGATACATTTCTTCAATAGCCAACCTTTTACTTGAATAGACCACGATTGCTTTTAGAATTTTCTTTGACATTTCGCTGTACAAGAATTGCCACCAATTTATTTCATTATCAGACCCAATGCGATTTAGCACGCGGAATATTTTGTTTTGAATTATACATTTGAGAAGATCGCATCAAACGCCCTCGATGTATTCAAACTTAAGTGCTTTATATGAAGCATTATTGCAATTTACACAGTACAAGTCGATATGGCCCAGTGGTTAGAACGCGTGCATCTTAACCGATGATTGCGGGTTCAAACCCAGGCAAGCACCGCTGATTCATGTGCTTAATTTGTCTTTATAATTCATCTCGTGCTCAGCGGTGAAGGAAAACATCGTGAGGAAACCTGCATGTGACAAATTTTATAGAAATTCTGCCACATGTATATTCCACATTGGAACAGCGTGTGGAATATGTTCCAAACCATCTCCTCAAAGGGAGACGAGGCCTTTAGCCCAGCAGTGGGAATTTAAAGGCTGTTGTTGTTGTTGTTGTACACAGTACAAGTAAGAATTGTCGTTTACGGACGGAATAAACACTAATTTACAGTCGATACTTGAATAAGAAGTAAATGGTTCGAACTCATTCTTTAAAAATTATATCATTGATTGGCTATTGGTTAGGCTAAACTTCTTGGTCTCTTTAGATATTGTAGAAATTTCCTGTTAAAAACAAAAATCTTGGACAATTTTATAGAAGTGTTTTGTAATAATACGTTACGAAGAATGATTTAAAGAGAAAATGCAATTTTTGTACAATATTTCTGCTTAGTCTGTGCGACTGTTATACAGGGTACAAAACAAAATGTGTCAGACGGTAAATTGCAAAAAACGTGGAACCACATTTTGCCGTGAAGGCGAATTCAATTTCCAATAACTTCACGCGCGGATAGTTTTGCACTCTCATAGAGATGTTTATTTACTGGATGTATAGGATACTTTGAGATAAATTAATGTCGAATTGTTACATGATGATATCCCTCTGACCGATTTCGGTCACAGGGACGTATCTCAAACGAGACCAGCATAATATATTAAAGTACATTAGTGTGCGTACAAACAGGCACACTCTATCTCCTTTCTCTAATAATTTGATGTGACGGTGAATTCAATACGACCGGAAATAATTCAGGGGCGAGAGTATGACACTTCCAACTTCCAGACCCGGGGCTGTCATTGAGGATTTTTCCCAGAAAAAGACCAATAACTTTTATCACTTCAACCTGATTTTTGAACGCAGTAACCCGAGCAATATAAGGTTATATTTCTGTATCTAGTCACTAAGTCAACGAAGCAGTCATGATTACTAAAAATAGTTTTGTTCAAAGTAACCTTTCTCAACGTTTTCTTAACGAATCTGGGTATAAAACAATTAAAATGAAGTATAAATCACTATCATTATAATATAGAGTGTTAAAGTTAAAGTCTATATTCAATGTAATAGTTTTATTTGCTTAAGTACCAAAAACATGTCACCGCTCTGGAAATAAATACTTCGGACTTGAGAAGAACAGGTAAAACAAACTGGATATTTTTTAATAATTATCTGTTTCATTTAAAAAATATATTTCCTTTTGTGAACTACAAATACACCATTTAATAACATTTAGTACATAATCATTATTTATCATTTTAATATTGTACAATTTCAACATTTTCTGGATCCTTTTGTTAAAGCGTACACTCCAGTAATACTGGTTACTAACTTATACTTATACATGTATACCATATTAAAGTTATTGAGTTCGGTTTGGTTCAACATTCGTAGATAATATCGAAATATCGAGCTCCACCGAACAAAAATAAAAAACATGATAAATATCCCGAAATCAATAACTTCAATAATAATAATAATCATGTTAATTTAAAATCTTATATATATACCATAATTACTAGAAGAACATAATTATACGATTTGTATACATTCACAATGTTCTCAAATACATATAGAGAAATGACTGCAATTATTTTAATTGCTTTAATTTTACATCTCAATGAATCTTAGGCCCCGGCTATAAATAACACGAATAACCAACCCTCTTCAGCAGAATAAAAATCGTATAAATATTTCGCCAAGTAGAACGCCATTAGAAAAAGAAATATCTTTTTTCAAGTAATTACTAATATTAGAATAACATGAAAAAACATAGTAATTATTATAATAACTCTGCATTCTTTTTTAAACGTAAAATAACTTAACCAATCATCATCAACAGTTAAAATTTCCCCCTGTTGGGCTAAGGCCTCCTCTCCCTTTGAGAAGAAGCTAGTCTTCTCCTAGCATATTCCACCACGCTGCTCCAATAGGGGTTGGTGGATTCACATTTTGTGGCAGAATTTCGTTTACTCATTTAAACGTGCAGGTTTCCTCCCGGCCTTTCCCTTCACCGCCGAGTTCGAGATGAATTATTAACAGTTATAAGCAGTTGAAATTTCAGTGGTGCTTGCCTAGATTTGAACCCGCAAACATCGGTTAACATACGCGATCTAGCCACTAGGCCATTCTCAAAAATATACATAAAAATAATACATAAATTAATTTTACTTTTTAAACGGAAAATAACTTCACAAAATTCTGCTACTATCTATATAATTGTAATCATTCTGTTTAAAGACAAAACAAAACAAAGTCTAATCCTTTCTTACAAAGAACTTTTAAGTCGAGATTCACTACCACACGAGAACGTTAAGTTCTTCGGACAGACAGTTCTTAGATAGAGTCTGAATTAATAAATGAGCTCCTAATATTATTATCTGCGTCCAGCGGGTAACGCTATTATCTCTAATTTTTAATTTATTTGGTTCTAGACTTCAAAGTAGATACTACACTTATCAGATATTCTACCGCAAAATAGACATATTCAGTATTATTGTATTACAGTTTGAAGGAAGAGTCAGCTAGTACAACTATGGTTAATATACATAAAGAATAATAGCAGAACGCTTTGAATTATTAACACAAAATATTATAATCATAAGTTTTTTTTTTTTAATATTGTCAAACGTCACATACATTACTCTGATCCCAATGTAAGTAGCTAAAGCGAATATATAGTGACGATTATTTTACACATATAAAACCTTTACGGATTTTTTTTTAATAATGTTCTGATTTCAAATTGAAGAACAAAAAATAAGACGGAGATTTTCTCGAATTTTCTGAAGAGGAAATACCTTCTTAAAACAGCATAATTACTGAACCACCTAGATAGTGTCGTAAAGTTGAACATTCCACGTTCTATGTGATAAACGTGGAGCCACACTATATACATAGTACGTGTTTATGTCATGGATAGGAGCGTTACGTGTCAGCTGTATAAAATGCTATAGTTGTCTCTTCGTCACTACATAGTATAAAACAAAGTCGTTTTCTCTGTCCCTATATCCCTGTGTATGCTTAAATCTTTAAAACTACACATCGGATTATGATGCGGATTTTTTTAAAGATAGAGCGATTCGAGAGTAAGGTTTTTGTATATAACACACGGACAATATAGTAAAGAAACTCTCTAATATTCTTGTAATAATAATTTTAGAAGTTTGTGACGGGATTTCGTAAATAAACAAATTTTGTATTAAACTCAGTATCAGTACTGGACCCGTGCGAAGCCGAAGCGGGTCGCTAGTTTAATTTAAAGTTTAGTACGTTCAATGTAGTGTACCATAATTATTAATAATGTGTAAAATGTATGTTTTGATTTTTTTATCGTTGTAATAAACTATTATTATTAAAAATTTCAATTATTTTCTTTTTAAAAGTGAGATGATACTGAACCAATTGTAGTTTTGCTATCTACAAAACAATTTTGAATTTGAAACCAATTCTACACAACCGATTTAACTAAAATGCTATATACAAATTTAAAGCAATCAATTTTATTTTATTGATTTAATAAAAAAAAATCTCAATCCAGAATTTTTAAATAAATATTAAGAATTAACATAAACATAATTTTCGATAGATACTGTTCGATAGTTTTTCATCTTTCAATTTAGAAAATTATTATATAATGGTTTGCTTCTACCTTTACAGTTAAACCAGGTGCTATAAACTGGTAAGCGAAGCGCAGGTAAAATAAATTTCAATACTATACCGCGGAATTGCGGCCGCCTATTTTAAAGAAATGGAAATCTTAATGCAGTTATTTACTTAAATTGTTTTTATTATATAAGATATTTTAACTCGTATTATTTGTTGAAATAGAATTTAAATTTGAATGAATCAAAGCGTTCAAAATTTCTTAAGAGCAAATAAGTAGAAGCTAGGTTTTATTGTAACCTAATTGTGAAGTGTTACATTAATTGTATTGCCGGCGAATTTGTATGCGTTTGAATTTCAAAGTTATTGTTGTAGCCTAAGTTACTCGTTATTATATCAGCTTACAGTAAAAGAATAAATAAGTCCATTCAAATAAGTCCGTCAAAATAAGTCCAGCAATACAGCTAACCAGTCAGCCCAGACAAAAAATTGTAAAAATGACATTTTTTATATATAGCGCGTATACATACAAATGCATTTAGTAAAGGCGATTTTTTTAAATATTAAAAACAGACACAAATTAAATTTCATTATGTATATATAGATAATAGCGCAGAGCAAATTTGAAATATGTTTTAAAATTGGAATATGTTGTAAAAGGACTTACGATAGCAAATTTTATTTCACGATGCATAAATATATTGGCTGTCATGTGTTAGACAAAACAGTAACAGTAACAGTAGCCTATGTCCCTTCTTAGGGTTCAATTTTGCTTCACACCCTAAACCTACAACCACCACCCAAAACCTACCCGCCGCGATATCGCACAGGTACAATGCTGATACTGAATATAATTCATACTTTTATTGTTTTTTTTTTACCATATTGTCCATGTATTATATCCAAAAATCTTCTTCTCAAATAACTTCATCGCATCAAAATCCGTTACGTAATTTGAAAGATCTAAGCATACATTGGGACCGACCGCGGTAAGCGACTTTGTTTTATAATATGTAACGATTTTATCAAATTCGGTTCAGTGGTTTGTTCGAGAAAGAGTGACGGACAAACAGAGAGAGTGACTTTCACATTTATAATATTAATAAATAAATAAATAAATATGAGACAACATCACATACATTACTCTGATCCCAATGTAAGTAGCTAAAGCACTTGTGTTATGAAAATCAGAAGTAACGACGGTACCACAAACACCCAGACCCAAGACAACATAGAAAACTAATGGTAATCTACATCGACTCGGTCGGGAATCGAACCCGGGACCTCAGAGTGGCGTACCCATGAAAACCGGTGTACACACCACTCGACAATGGAGGTTGTCATGTTGTCATTACATTCGATTAATATCGAAGTGTAGATTGCGATACGATATGAAACTATTATTTAACGTGTATCTTTAAATAGAATATTCAAGATACATAAAAGCCAGTCACGTGAATGAAAGTCACTCGCCGCGGGGCGTGCCTGCTTGAAATCAAGTTAATCTTTTACAACACGCTAGGTTTAGTCCGGTAAAATAAAAAAACGAGTTTTTACAATAAAGAATTACAGCATCAACGTAATAGATTAAATGCAATAAGCAGGTACGGTCTAAAATCAAATGAGTATAATTTTTAACAAGCTGGAGCCTGACAGTGGTAAATTACGCGCAGGTGTTGCTGGAATATCTTCTGGAATAAATGGAATGCGACCAAGTATTCAGATTATATTACAAATAGAAGATTGATTAAAACAATTTACAGACAACGCGTTTTTGAGTACTTTTTAATGCATACTGATAACGTATTATTGACAGCGATGACCCGAGATGGCTTAGTGGTAAGAATCCGTATAACAAGAACAGCCTGTAAATTCCCTTAGAGGAGAAGGTTTGGAACATATTCCACCAAGCTGTTCCAATGCGGGTTGGTGGAATACACATGTGGCAGAATTTCTATGAAATTTGTCACATGCAGGTTTCCTCACGACGTTTTCCTTCACCGCCGAGTACGAGATGAATTATAAAGACAGATTAAGCACATGAATCAGCGGTGCTTGCCTGGGTTTGAACCCGCAATCATCGGTTGAGATGCACGCGTTCTAACCAATGGGCCATCTCGACTTACTGGGCCATCTCGAATCCGTATAACTTAACCGATAATTGTGGGTTCAAACCCAGGCAAGCACCACTGAATTTTCATATGCTTAATTTCTGTTTATAATCATCGATCATCTCGTGCTCGGCGGTGAAAAAAAAAACATCATGAGGAAACCTGCATGTGTCCAATTACAACGAAATTCTGATACATGTGAAGCCTTGCAGCAGCGTGGTGGAATATGCTCCAAACCTTCTCCTCAGCCTTAGTTCAGCAGTAGGAAATTGACAGGCTGTTTCTGTACTGTACTTCTCCTCAAATGAGAGGAGGCCTCAGCCTAGCAGTGGGAAATTTCCTAGCTGTTGTTGTTGCTTTGTTAAGAGACAGTAAATGGTACATGGTTATTGGGTCATTACTATATTATGTGAGTAACTATGGTGATATTCGATCAGAAAATCTGAATGTGTGGACTAATGAATTTAATGGGTGAACAACATTCTAAAATGATCCCAGGAGGGTCTTATAACACTTAAAAGATAAAACAAAAAACTGCCCCCGTGTGAGTCGGAGTTACGTATAAACAGTTCCGTACCATTACTTATAAAAACGTCAAATAAATAATGTGTAATTTTTTTATAGCGTAAACAGAAATACATCATTTGTGATTAGTTCAACTGTCTAACAATCAGGCTTCACGAGGTACAGGATGGTGACCGAGGAGTCTTAGTAAAAGTATTGAATTTTATTATTTGTATACGGAACCATATCAAGGGCTTTATATACGTACATTAAACAAATATACGAATGGAATTTGAAATAAAAGACAGAAAGCGAGGTTAACACAATATCATTTCTGTCGGTTACACGTAACCCCAGCAATACAGACACTCAGAAATATACCAGAATGCTCTTCGTGTATTTCAGTCCGTGACAATGGCTGTTTTGAGAACTAAAAGTTTGTTTCGAGGAATTAATATGAAATCTTTATTTATAAGTTTCATAGACTGTTATGCTGTTTATTCATAGTCAATTTTCATTGTAAAAATATGAATTAAAAATATTTACTTAGTGGTAAGGCTTCCTGTACGTTTGGATAAGTACTACCCACTAATATATCTATATCTTATTTTCCCGCGCTTTCGCGATGCGTGCTACTCGAGAGGGCAGATCCATAACTACACAGATAATATATAGATATATAAAAATATAAATCTAACATTCATTAATATATTATTATACATCTGTGTATACTACACTATATACACATTAAAGTCTTAAAAATATTATCTCTTACAGGCCATTATGTAACGACAAAAAAATAAAACGCTTATTAAAACAGAAACAAATTAAAAAAATAAGTATTCAAATTTCGAATTAATTTAAAATAAACATATGAGAAAAAAGAAGTCATTATTATTTTAATGTACTTATTTAAAAAAATATTTTTAGTGACTGGCAACTCGATAACAGAACAATGAAAAAATTGAACCAATCACGATGATCATAATTAAACGATTTCAAATATTAATTCCAAATAAATTGTATTTGATATTCCAAATCGCTGAACGTTAATATTTATTTGATGTCTGTGATTTCTATTACAAAATGTATTTTAGAGCAACGTCGGTTTATTTTCAGTTGAATAACACTGTTTTCAATTAAATACTCGCTGAAATAGTTTTCGAAACAGTTTACATTGAATTCAATCCTATGATCAATAGTCAAATGGTACAAAGATGAAATCAGGCGTTATTTGAATTTTTATCACAATTGTCATGAAATAACTAGTGAAATTCTAGTTTAATATATTCTAAGTGTTGTAGAAGTTATATTTGCTGTATTAGACATACATATCAAGCCGTTTAAGATTAATTTATATTTTCAAAACAGAAATTTAAAAAATCCATATATTTTTTCCGTATTCGTTTACTTTTATTTATATCACCCGAGTAAGTAAATCATATTTACGACTATTTATATAACATAATTGACTTTATTATTAATAACAGCTGTGAGACGCCGGGCGGATCGTTATTATAATATTATGTGGAGGCTATTTCAAGCAAATGTTATATGAAAATTATATTTAAAAATATATAGTTTGCTCTTGCCCTTCCCTTAAATTAATAGTGAATATTACTCGTAAGTGAATATTTAACACTTCATATAAACCATTTTCATACATAGGTACACCTATATAATTATATATAGGTACACCTATATAATTTCTTATTTGACGACGTCCGTGGTCGAGTGGTGTGTGCATCGGTTTTCATGGGTACGCCACTCCGAGGTCCCGGGGTCGATTCCCGGCCGTATCGATATAGGTTATCATTAGTTTTCTATGTTGTCTTGGGTCTGGGTGTATGTGGTACCGTCGTTACTTCTGATTTTCCATAACACAAGTGCTTTAGCTACTTACATTGGGATCAGAGTAATGTATGTGATGTTGTTTCTTGGTATATTATTATTGTATATTATTATATATATATTTCCTACCATTATGTTTCTTAGTAGAATATACTGACCCAGATCTGAAACCGGAATCTTACGTAGTAGATACTAGGCGATCGAAACAGTCATACATTTGATTACGATCACGTAGTTTAGTCACGTTTTAGCAGATATAGACATTAGAGTTCCCCAACTACAGAAGGGACATTCGTAGTGTAATCATGTCTGCCTTATATATTTTGTGATTTTCAGCCTATGATCGAAACTCCACCAGCATAGTTTTAAGCCTAATTGAATTCCTAATTTGAGTTCAATCATATAATGCTGCTAGCATTCTTGCCACCATTCCACGCGTTCAAGATTTGTACAGTAACTAATTTTAGTTCATATTTGTATATATTTAAGCATTTGATGTTATTAATTCTTATATAAATAAATTATTTCATCATGAACTGTTATGAAATACAAATTAAATATTTCCATAACTCATCCTGTCTTACACAAAAAAAAAAATGTAAGTCAATTCGTTGTAAATTATTTATCACATATACTTTTAAAATTAATTATTGATAAATAATATAGACGCAGTATATTAATAAAACCATTATTAATGTCTGTGATTTATCTCCCATCAACTTTTCCACCTTGCCAGAGAGTCATTCACGCACCCATTCACCAGCTTGATTTTAACTTAATTTGTAGATACATTTAGCAAATTATTTATTATATTTTTTTTCTCCTATAATAGACAGGCGTACACTCAAACGATACCTGATTGTAACTGGACACTATACTAAGTAATCAATTGCCCTATACTAAGTAAATTCCAATAAAAGGTATAACATACAAACATGCCCATCTCCCCCGCTGCTATCAACTACCATATGTGCTTGACGCGTATATATCGTATACACTTTTAAATATATATATTTAGTAACCAGAAGCCAAAATAAGTAAACAAAAGTAATAAGTAGACAAAATAATATCACAAATAATTACTGCAAGCTTTAATAATATAATAATAATAAGTAAGATCAAAATGGTTTACATGATCTTAATCATCAGCAACACTCCTTGTCTCTATCGTCCGTAGCATACCACGGATGGCATGCAAATGTCACATTAGTTCTGAGTTAATTTTCGTCGGGTGGTAATGACGATGCATAAAAACTCCTTACATATGCATGAAAACTCCTTACTATATATACTTAATGACACTATATTGGTATGAATTAGTCTTTATTTATCAATCAAATGCGATGTTCTACGTCTTCCGCGTTGTTTATGATGGTCACATGTTTTAGTTATAATAAAACGTAATACAAAACCCTTTACAATTTATAAACATATAAATTACTGTACGTGATATAAAATTATATTTACTTTAATTATGCAAGCTTTAAATATTCATTTTCAATTTATAGTCTCGTTTTAGACATAGGGCCAGCTGATTAACTGGCCGATTATACGATCGGCTTCAGTTTCTATTTGCCAAATAGTAAATTAAACCAATTGGGCGCCGACGGGTCCGAATGTTCTGAATTAGATAATTATATCAGATTACGCTATTCAGTTCCACGTAGTTTGTTTCATATTTCAATCTATTCTATGCTAATAATATAAATGTGACAAAATATGTCTGTCTGGCTTTCTTTAACTGCCAAATCAATGAACCGAATTTGACGAATATTGCTATGAAGCAGAAGAGCTGAGATGGCCCAATGGTTAGAACGCGTGCATCTTAACCGATTATTGGGGGTTCTAATCCAGGCAAGCACCACTATATATATATGCTCGCCGGTGAAGGAAAATATCGTGA
Source organism: Vanessa cardui (assembly GCF_905220365.1). Classification (NCBI taxonomy): domain Eukaryota; kingdom Metazoa; phylum Arthropoda; class Insecta; order Lepidoptera; family Nymphalidae; genus Vanessa; species Vanessa cardui. Next base: position 4,848,613 of record NC_061126.1, read on the forward strand.
GGAAACCTACATGTGTTTAATTTCATCGAAATTCTGCCACACGTGCATTCCACCAACCCGCATTGGAACAGCGTGGTGGAACGTGGACCAAGCCCTCTCCTTAATGGAAGAGGAGGCCTTATCCCAGCTGTGGGAAATTAACAGGCTGTTTCTTTACTTTTTCTTAATTTACTATGAAGACTCGAACTTCAACTTGAACTCCAAAAAAGGATACAGACTACTTTTTTGCCTAACACAGGGCAACCAAACCAGCTTAAAAAATAACATATATAACATTCAAGTAGATTTGTTATTATATTTCTTATACTTCAAAGTGTCAACCTTATTTAATTATCAACAACCGTATATACTAATTCATTAAATCTTTTTTATAGCTGATTCAAGGCAAAATTTATAACAATTACATAAAAAAGTCTTTTAACATGATTTACTTTTAAATTTCGTTACAATGAGAGCATCATGTGTCCTGTAATTGTACAAATTAACTCATCGTATTGTTAAATGAATTAATTGAATGAAAACAGAAGGCAGCTGCAACCACTCAGTGGAAATTCAAGCCAGTTTTTAAATTGTTTCCGGTATAAATACAAACGAATGTTGAATTAAATGAAAATAAAGCTAGAGCGAAACAAACTATTAATTTTAATCCAAATTGTTAATGTGATTCCAAATTTGAATATCGAAGGCGATGTAGATCAATGAATATCCAATCACAGAGCTTCTTGAAAGTGTTTTGTGTGCAAACCAATCAATGACGACCTTTCAGGGCACGGCGCGATAAATCGCCACTACAAGGCCAATTTTTAAAATTAATAATTTTTAGTAGCAATCAAATTTCATCAGTCAATTTGGAATTCGAACATGAACTTTGTAATCTACAATATTCATATATTATCCATCAATAATTAGCATAAAAAATATTTTCCCTAAGGTCTTAAGTGTCTACAAATAAACTGTACAAATCCTGACCAAATTGGAACGCTTGCAGTAATCGCAAATCCGATCCACAACGCGGATAACGAACTGACCCTTCTGTCACCAGCACAGGCAATAAGATAAGGTGTTATGTTATAAAACTGTTTTCACTTTTACTACAAGAAATCATTAATGAATTATAAATACAATGAAAATAACAAGTCTGGATTTCTTGATTTAGTGACGCAATGCAAGTGGTGATATAAACAGTAATCGTAATTGTGTCACCTTAAATACTATTGAAAACTCCTTGATTAAGAAATAGCTGATCGCTCCGTGAAATGCAATTAACAACCGTTGTGTTACGTTTTCCCAGTGGATTGCATCAGACCTAATTAGTCTCAAAGCCAAAGTCTTATAGTTTCGAATAGCTTAGTTGATTAGCTGACTGTATTCCTTGGAACATTAATTGAAGTAAGCGTGCTTCAAATCGTTATAACTTTCTCGACAGCGCTACTTTAATTGCTTACATAGCCTTTTTTAAAAGAAAATATTGCTATAAAAATATCTAATGGTACAGTGCAATTAACTTTTAAACCAGCCATAAATTACTACACATAATTTTACAAAAGAAATAAGGTTAGCTTCTCGCCTGTAGTTAATCAAACTTCAAACTGGAATAGCATAATAATAACTTTTGCTTTTTTTATGGAAAAATAGATGAGTAGGTACTACCCAAATCCCAGACTTATTTGCAAAAATCCTTACTACCAATTATTTTTTTAAAAATTATATTCCATTATCTTATTTATAGATTGTACTACAGTCATAATCTGAACTGAAAAAAAATATTTTCTGTATAATGATTTATTTTAGAAATGTACTAGTTTTTTTTTTTCAAATGAGTTGGCTACTTCATGTGCTAACGAAGCGAATCATTCAAATGGACACGCTTCACCACGAATACGGAATTAAGCCCGTAATCTACTTTTCAAATTTGCATCATTCACGAGTGTATTAGTGCGGCCTTTGGACCTCATGTCAAATAGAGCGCACATCGAAGATTTAATCACGAATATCGGAAAGACAAGTATCGATTCAAGTTCAATCATTTTAATTAATATTTTACATTTTCAGGACATTACGCCAGAATATGTATTATATTTCAGTTCAGTTCCATATGTATTATATATTATATTAATTTCATAAATTTATCCCAGTGCATGATATCCTCTAAGTGGACATAGGACCTTATTTCCCAAAGTTGGCTTACTTCCTGTCGTTGACCCGTCTGCCTATCTATATTATAAAAAATATGCCATCAAAGTTCAGATTTTCGCAACTTCTTTAACTTTTATTTTCAATCTTTAGAATTAGATAAAGCAAGATTATATACAAAAAAGTGAAAAATGACGGTTTAGACTTTAGATAGTTTTGTAGTCAAATTCAAACTCATACTCAAATTTCTTTCAATATAAAAACATTACACTTAGGTACTTATTGATAGTCATAGTAAACAATACTACCGATTCGGATAAAAGAATACCCTTAACTGCGAAGATCCGGCGAAAGAAACTCAGCGGTTGTGTTAACTCACACCCTTACACTTAGTACTTCATAATATGATTTCTAGTCTTCTAGTATTTTAGCAAATATAATTCCATTATATTTATAATAGTTAGTAAAAGTCATGGTATTATTCTTAAAACATTTAATAAGTCACCAATGTGCGGGTTAGCTATTAACTAAAATTTTAGTAGACTCGGTATACCACGAATAAATGTGGTTCATATTATACCCCAGATTAAAATATAATGTTCATCATAAATATATTTGTATAATTTGATAGACTATATCTCATAATTCCTTAATTAAAGTGTTTTTGTTTTTAATATTGGACAACATCGCATAGATTACTCTGATCCCAATGTAAGTAGCTAAAGCACTTGTGTTATGAAAAATCAGAAGTAATGACGGTACCACAAATAGACCCAAGACAACATAGAAATGTAATGAATTTTTTTTATATCGACTAGGCCGGTGCAAACATACTGACGTATATTCTCTTATAATCTGACACGACCAGAAAAAGAGGCACAGAATAAACGGCTCGAAGTTTGCTAGGCATGGGAGTGTAATAACTACCAACTTCTCGACTACAGACCATTATTGAGAATTTATCTGCGGAATCACCTTTATTTTGACTCGAACCTGGCCTTTCCCCAGGATCTCATAATAAGTTAGCCAGTTGGCCAATGGCGGCAGTTCATTTATATAATATTAGAACATAGATTAATCTAAAACATGTTTTAAGAATGGTAGGTTTTTTTTATCCAACCAAATACTAATATTCCAATATATCTTTCATTTTACTGTTTCTCTAGTCAAGCTTTGAATCAAGAAACAATATTTTCTTTAAGCCTTGCCATTTATATTCTCAAACTCATTTAACATTTAAGTTAAAGTTCACTTCTTAAGTTCAGCAGTTCGCAAAACCTTATCTCAACACCACAAGCAGAATTTATAAATGTATTTCATAGAATAAAATGAAATTATTTCACAGTGAATATTTTTTAATCAATTAGAATTTTCACTAATTTAACGATCGTGATTTGTTTGTTCTTCGAGTTATGTCCTAGAGAATAAAGACTACTTTTATTTAATAAAATTTAACAAACATTTCAGTGAAAATAATGAATTTATTTAAATAAATTAATGAATAAGGCAAATGACATTATTTAATTTAATTTTGGTACACTCAAGCTAACAGCGGGACTCTATAAGCGAAACAGAGTTTTTCAATTGCCAAGTAAACAATTGTAAATGAGATAAAACGTTTCCCGTGTAATATTTTCGCCGCTTGAATTTATGTCTTCGGAATTCTTCGTCTTTGACTATCATAAATTATAATCGCCTTTTTGTGGAACATATTCTTTTAATCCAAATAAACATTATACAAAACTTTATAAGAACTTATACCACTTAAAATAAATATAGTTTTCGTATATTATCACCTATTTATGATATAATATTTAATAAATCAATTATAATAAAATATTTGTAGTAAACAGATGAAGATGATAATGACGTTAATAATAATTAATATAATGGATCTAGCAATATTATAAATATATTAAAAGTAGATACTAAAAAAATTTAATTATTGATAAAATTTTGTAATTTCGCTCAAATCTTTCGAAAATAGCTAATCTAAGCTACTTAAAAGATTGATTAATAAATAAAACACAAAAATAATACAGCCTAATGTATTAGCTCAAGACAAATTGTGAAAGGTCAAACACATACCTACAGACTGTAGATATAACCCTAAATAAAATAAATAAATAAACAAGTGACGACCTCGGTGGTCGACCAGTGTTTACACCGGTTTTCATGGGTAAACAACTAGGTTACGGTAAGGTACCGTACCTTACCGTAGGTAGGGTAGGGTAGGGTTCAATTCCCGGCCGAGTCGATGTAGAAAAAGTTCATTAGTTTTCTACATTGTCTTGGGTCTCTTTGTGGTACCGTCGTTACTTATGATTTTCCATAACACAAGTGCTTTAGCTACTCACATAGGGATGAGAGTAATGTATGTTATGTTTTCCAATATTTATATAACCATTCTTAAGAATACACACATTTAGATGCACTTTATTTAAGCACACTGATTATCTGATAAAATTATCAATCAAGCAAGACCGTTACAAGTTTAGGCGTTTTGCGTGTTTTTAACGACAAGGGAATGTAAGATTAGCCCATTCCGATTACAGAATTCCTGTTCAGAAACCCTTCAATCAACAATACCACTGTTGATCGAAGCAGAAAACTCAAAAACTTTTGATTGGGTTTTGATTCCACGACCAAATACGATAGCATTTCAAACAATATAATATAATACGTAATGGAATATTGTTTCAAATATGATAATAAGCTGCTAAAATATTATTAATTTCCACTGTCCGTAGCAGAACAAAGAACTTGCTTCAGACAGGCTTATACGACAGTGTAGATTAGAACGAAATTTATATTAGTACTGCACTGTTAACATAATTTTAAACATTTAAATTTTATTTTATACGGTATATGCTGTAAAATGTATTATAAAAACAATTTAAAAATATCTACATGATACAATGATTATCGCCGTGTTAAATAAAAAATAATCTCGCTATTAAACCTTGTCACATACCGGTTACTGGTATTACACACAACAATTTGGTATTAAACGCTTATGAAATTAAAACCATACAGTAACAATGCAATAGCAGCAAAATTTGAACAATTCGAACATCCTGGAGACCAAAATATAATTAAGCAATACTGGAATTTTGTAGTATTTATTTATTCAAAGTATAGTAACATTTCTTAATGTATTTGAAACATATATCAGAATCAGCATTGTTGAATCTTTAGAAATGCAACTCTACCACTATTTGCGAATGCTAGCTCCAACAAGTAGAAAAGGCAACAAAATGGTATACCTAGTTGCTCTTTTAAATAACCAGACTAACAATTGTGTTAGTTTTCACAATAACGTTTTAATCAATCCTGTGTTGGAATTTAAACCTAAATATTTATTTAAAAAGCGGACTAGAGTGGCCCGTACTGAAGATTATTATAGTACTGAAGTACAAATTTCCCAGACATGGTTGGCGTCAGAAGACTGCTTATACAAATCTGTCAAATTCTTTTTCTTGCAGTTTTATATACAACATACTGTGGGATGAAAGCCAGCGAATGATTAATGATGATGACATGAGCAAGGATATACGAAATTTGCCTACTTGTAGTTAAAGGGTATAATAGGTATAATGTTTATAACATGTGAAAATGTTACTCGTAACTAGAAGATAACAGGTTGCAACGTTTTATATTGAAAATAATTCCGGGTACATGTAACAAGTTTGATTTACATATCTGTTCACTGAGGCAATCTTATTAGAGCTGAGAGGGCCCAGTGGTTAGAACGCGTGCATCTTAACCGACGATTTCGGGTTCAAACCCAGGCAAGCACCACTATATATGTATATGTGCTTAATTTGTGTTTTTAATTCATCTCGTGCTCGGCGGTGAAGGAAAACATCGTGAGGAAACCTGCATGTGACTAATTTCATTGAAATTCTGCCACATGTGCATTCCACCAACCCGCATTGGAACAGCGTGGTGGAATATGTTCCAAGCCCACTCCTTAATGGAAGAGCAGGCCATTAGCCCAGCGGTAGGAAATTTACAGGCTGTTACTTTGTCTTTAAGGCAATCTTCTTATGAGATTATTGTCGTGTATTGTAACCCTAAAAATTTTAATTTTTCAATATTTTATTTCTAATAAATTATAGTATTTATTTTTATAAACATTTATCGGTTTTAAAACAAAACTTCGATTTTTGAACCGTAACCGTCGTTGTCTTTAATTTAAGAGGTTTAGGCTACTAAACCGTAAGTAGAACAATTTATATTTGCTTAATCGAGGCACATTAGTGGTTTTTAGAATGATATTTAATCATATTTTTCGTTCAATTCCAGTCGTCATAAAATACCGGCCACGTGCATTATTTGACAGGCGTTGCCGAATATCTATTTATTTAAACACTCCTGAGGTGAGTTCATGCATTAATTACCTTTGTTAATCAATATCCTACATGGCTCAGTAATTATTTCTATTAATTTCTTCATATTTTACTCAAAAACTGAACATAGACCTTGTCCATGTATTGGATGACCTAAGTCGAATATTATAGTGATTTAAATCACTTAGAGGCACTGTTTCGTTAAAATAAATATAGTTCTTGCTTTTCCGTTTTATGTTATTGCAAATTAAGCAATAATTTGTACATTTTTGACACTTTAAATATCCAATTCAATAGCTTCAATCTTATGAGTTATTGTTGAATTTTAATAACTCTTTATTGCTTGTACCTGTGTCTAAGGCATTCTTAGGACCTTCTTAGTGCTTATGCAAGATAGGTAATAAGTTGTTTTGTTCACAGGGAGTGTTTTTTTTATATGTATTTCAATACATATATACTTTTAAATAAAGTATATTCTGAAGTACTACGGTGTTGCTGAGCGGACTCAGCTGAGGGTTGTTGCTGAGTTCGAGCATCTGCTTCGTCCGAGGAATTGCTGCATGTCCAGTGCTGCTGCTTCTGCTGCTGCCGCTATTTTGGTTGCATGGCTTTTATTGATGCATTCCATTCGTGGGTTTGAGCTATCCTGCTTGCTTTATCCGTTCTTAATATAAAGATGCCAACTCATTAATATTAGTTTTAAATTGATGATGTTCATGACCAGATACCGTCAACGACCTCCCCCTGATGATTTTTTTTTAATTACAATAATTTTTATAAAATTATTTTATAATTTTTTTTCTTTTTCATTAAAAATTGCTTAACCAACAAAAGTTTTTTTTGTCCCCGCGACAATTTGGCGCCCAACGTGGGGCGCCAAAATTGTCGCGGGGACAATAATGCATGAACTCACCTCAGGAGTGTTTAAATAAATAGATATTCGGCAACGCCTGTCAAATAATGCACGTGGCCGGTATTTTATGACGACTGGAATTGAACGAAAAATATGATTAAATATCATTCTAAAAACCACTAATGTGCCTCGATTAAGCAAATATAAATTGTTCTACTTACGGTTTAGTAGCCTAAACCTCTTAAATTAAAGACAACGACGGTTACGGTTCAAAAATCGAAGTTTTGTTTTAAAACCGATAAATGTTTATAAAAATAAATACTATAATTTATTAGAAATAAAATATTGAAAAATTAAAATTTTTAGGGTTACAGTATTAACAAAGAAAATTTTAATTCTTATTTATTAATTATTGCATAGTATAACACAAAGTCACTCACCGCTGTCTGTACCTATGTATGCTTAGATCTTTCAAAATATTAACGGATTTTGATGCGGTTTTTAATAGATAGAGTGATTCGAGAGGAAGGTTTTTGTATAATACATGGACAATGTATTAAAGAAACAAAGAATCGCTAATAATATATCATTTTAAAATACAATAATTGGTGAAGTTATTAAGGAAGTAAGGAAAGTGATTTGAATGAAATTTAGCACATAGATAGATTATAGTCTGGAACAACACATAAGGTGCCTTCATAACCTATACCTTAAACTCGGATGAAGCCACTGTCATCTCACGCACACAAAGAAATCTTGAAAGCACTCATACTAATGGACGCCGATAAATCTTTGCATGTTAATTTTTTATGATGGAAGCTCTTATGAGCGATCCACATCGGTATTAAATTTTAAAAAAGGAATATAGAAACTCCTGAAAGCGAATTGAATTACGAAATAGTTTTTAAGATTCCTATTGATAGACGAGGGCGGTATTTCCTTCGAAAAATGAATGTATTGAGAGCTATCACTGAATAATTTCCAATATAAAATTCACGAGCAATTTACTTCATATTGTATTCATTTTAATTGGACACTTTCTTCCATCTTTATTATGTAATTACAAAAAAGTTATGTTAATTTGAATAAAATATTGTTAGACATGATGTAATAATGCTTTTATCACATCAACTCAAGTCTCACTTATGGCTGCCAAACATGGACTTACGATTATAAATCAAGACATAAAATCCAGTCCACTCAGAGGGCAATGGAAAGGAGCTGTTTAAACATAAATTTGAGGGATAGAATACAAAGCATAAAAATACGAAGAAAAACCAAAGTTAAAGATGCTCTACATTTCTCTCAAAGTCTCAAATGGAGGTGGGCTGGTCATGTTGCGAGATATAATGATAATCGATGGACTATCAACACTACAAAATGGAAAGGGCCGTATGGCGTGAGAAGTAGAGGTCGCCCGTGCGCCCGGTGGCAAGACGAGATTGTAGCCTACGCGGGGAGTGATTGGATGACCATCGCCAAAGATAGAGGAAAATGGGACTCTATGGAGGAGGCTTTTACCCTGAAGGGGTCCACACGAAATAAAAATTAATCATATACATCAACACTGTTTCATATTATTTGTTTTATATATATTTTATGTGTTGTTTCAGTAATATATTGTTTGTATGTACGTGATACAACTAAATTAGTATTTGTAACTTAGAGTAGTACTGTGGAATAAATAAAGCTATTTTATTATTATTATTATTATAATGGTAAGTGGTTATCACAGCCCAATGACAATAGCGATGTATGAAATATTAGCAATCTCATAGATCATCAATACACTAGCGACCTTGGGGAACTAAGATATTACGTCTCTTGTACTTGCAGTTACACTAGCTCATTACCCTTCAAACCGGAATACAACAATACTGAGTACTTGGCACTGGATAATTTAACATATATCTTATTCTGTTCTTTTAAATAAACATAATAATGTTTATCCTTATGTAACTTTTTTTCTAAATGTATACTAACATTTTTCTTAAAAGTTCTTATAATATCGAACCATAATATTTTCGTAATTTCGTACTTTCTTTCCACATACAGAAACTTTCCCGCATAAATTTCCCAACATCGATAAATTGTCACTTTTTCAACCACTTCTTTGTTTTGTACTTGTGAGAAAAACAAAAGCCTCAAAGTAAAAGGAGCGAGAGCAAGATGTGATGTTACGAAACCTCTACTTCAAAAGTTGTTTGAAAAACATCAAAGAGCCAATAATTGAAATCCCGTTTTCTTTTTTTTGAATTGATGTAAAGCATGCATTGCCCCATTTTATTATTAAGTTCGTCTCTCGCGCTACTTGTTGTTGAAGCCTTCTGTCAGAAACTTATAAGCAAATGCCGACAACAAGTACAAAGTTTAAACCGGAATGAGCGTTGTTTGAATACACGAACATTCGCAAGCGTGATTTTTATACATATGCCCAGCACTACCAGTCACGGCTTTGTTAAAGTTAAGAGTTTAATCCATTGATGTATATGCTTTTTGAATTTTCACCTCTGTGAGGTCTGAAATACTGGAGAAAATGTATTACTATTATTCTTGGAAGGATAGCTGTGGCATGTGTCATTAATAACATAATTTACTGGAATTTCCTATAGGATCGTAAAGGGTGTCCGTCACACATTTAGGTATCAGGTGGTCTAGATGCAAGTGATAAATTTAACAACAAAATAAGCTTAAATACTAATTTGTGTTTCGCATTAATTTCGTTAGATACTCATCTATGCAAAACAATTATTATTAATATTCATTTATCGTTAAGTCTACTTGAATTTTATAATTTAAAACTAATTGATGTTGTACCTACACCATAACATATTTATTACAAATAATCTCCACTAGATTCAGGCGTTCTGGAAGAGATCTCTTGTTAGAGATAAGTTATCCCTTTGTACACATTTTTCATTTATATAATTTTCTGTATACTCTGTTGGTACATAAATAAATAAATTACAGAGTATTAAAACGTATCCAACATATACTAATATAGTCTTAATGTTCTTGTATAAAATTATGTATAATTATTATACACGATGCAAAAACATACAATTCGAGTACAGTTTGAAAGTTGAACTAAAATATGAACAGGATTCACATATAACTTTTAGAGGAACTAATTCAAAGTTTGAACATTTTCACTGGGTGCTAAATATCAAAACACATTATTCATTCTGACCGTACGTACATACATCGCAAAGTAAGTAACAAGGTGAAACTTTTAGCTCTTTCGCCAACATTCAGCAATTTATCGTCAGGTTTATCTGAAGTAACACCTGTATGTGTGGTTAATGAGTGTTGTTTGGGAACTTCTTAAGATTAGTGGCCCGTGTAACTTGCTCTTTCAATACTTGGCTACTTCGCATTGTGAATTTAACACGCATGTGTAGATTTTTCGAAAGTTTGATCAAACTGTAGATTATTTATTGCTCTCGTTAACGTACTTATAATATTAAAATTGTTTTACGTTTTAAACACAATTCAATGGAAGACCAATTATAATAAAATAATAAATTAAAAAATATAAATTAATAATATACCAACGAATTGATAAATAAATAATAAATATTTGTACATTTATTCTTTAATATTTTATCTAAGTAATTTTTGACGTAACTAAATGATATTTAGAATTATTAATTTATTTAATTAAAACGAATAATTATTATTTTACACCATAAAGGATCGAGTTTAAATGTTTTATTATAGACAACAAAGAAACGACACACTTAGAGTTAATAGTATAATTTAATTGGTATATAAACTTTGATTGGTACCCATAACAGAGAAGTTATGTGGAAACCGGCTTTCATACCTATTATACCGACATGGCATTGGTATGTTACGCGAAGGAATGAGGACCGTGTTGTGAGGAAGGTTTTGAGCACGGACGTGGAAGGACATAGAGGAAGGGGATGATCAAAGAAACGATGGATGCTTTGTCAAAGACTATATGGCTGGAAAGAATGTTACTTGTGAGATGACGTCAGAAAGAGAATATAAGAAGAAGATATTAAGCTTGCGCTGTAAGTAAAATTGGGATAAGGGAAAGAGGATGTTGATGAGTGACTATCATTGATAAATTCGACAAAACCCGTATCATTGGTTATCGAATACCTTTATTACATTATACTCTTTAACTTCAAGCGTTAAGCGAACCGTAGTTAGGAAATTGTTTGCAATTTAAATTCTGCAACTTAAATTCGAAGTAGGTTGGTTGGATTAATAATAGATATTATTTTACTGTCAATGTATTATTTAGTATTGATGACACTGTATATGGCTATTTTGGTTATAAAGATGAGAAAAACAGTTCCTGCATTTACGCCACTTTATTTATTGTTATTATAAATTTGATTGTAGATAAATATAAAAATGTTTTTGTATTTTATTATATAAAGTCTGTAAATCTGTTTGTGTATAAGGAAATTGAAGATGAGTTTCACATCCAAGATCAACGTTAAGGATATTATTTATTTCGCTTAAAATATCAAACTCTCGACGAATCAAGTCTCACAAAGAACTTGTTACGTTTTATGCCAAAACATTTTTGGATATATTTTTTTAATTTACACGTTTAAAAGAAATCCCTTGTGAGTGGCAGATAAAGCCTTCAATTGAAGTAAAATTAAACCTGCTTTCGTATTCAGCTGGGTTTTATGGAAGAAATAGGCTTTGTGGAGTATACTCGTGGTTCGGATATATGTATAACTATTTTTGGGCGGTTGTATTAGTATGTAAAACTTTAAAAACAGTGCTCTAGTTAGGTACGAGTCGCAAATGGGCGTTAAGGTTCCGTACCATCGTAAAATTATGAAAGCATTAACAGTTTTCCGATTTTTCCTATATCTGTGCAACAATATATTGCTTCTTCAGTGCATATCAATCCGGTTGGGAGGTACTCCATAGGTTTTGATTCCCTTTGAGAATATTTGAAATACATTCGCAAAGGGACTCTCCAAGGGCCTGCAGACCTCAATACTTGGTATTAATTTCAAGTTTATACCCTTACACATTTCTGAGAAGGGTTTTGACGGACAGACAGACAGACAGACAGACGGAGAACGACGTGATCTTATACGGGATCCTATTTTTCTTTAGAAGTACGGAACCATAGTTATGAAGATGTAAAAAAACAATTGAACAAAATTTGTGAGGGCATTATCCTGAATAGGAGGTTAAATTTTAATGCGAATTCGATATTACGAAAACTTAATAAAAATAAATTAATACGACTTAAGTCAACTAAAAAACTTTGAGACAAAATTGATATGATAGTAGTATACTGGTGATGAAGATCATGATTATGAAATGAATTATGGATTTGTAATAATAATATTGTTTTTTTAAATGTGAGAGATCTTATATTAAAATTTGTTTTATAATATTCGCATTAATATATCTGAATACCATTTTACCTCAAATTTATTAAAGCAATAATTAATAGCATAGTAAAAAAAAAGTAAAGTAACAGTCAGTAAATTTCCCATTGCTGGGATAAGGCCTCCTCTTCCATTAAGGAGAGGGTTTGGAATATATTCCACCACGCTGTTCCAATGCGAATTGGTGGAATGCACATGTGACACAATTTCGATTAAATTAGACACATGCAGGTTTCCTCACGATGTGCTTGGGTTTGGCTAGGTTTGAACCCGCAATCATCGGTTAAAATGCACGCGTTCTAACCACTGGGCCATCTAAGCTCTCATTAATAGCATAATTTAATGAATATATAATAATATATGAAACACATATAACGTTTATATGATTTATTATACAAACATATATTGATTTAATCGTAAATTTAATATGTCACTAAGTGTTAATATACAAATATTAACACTTAGTGACATATTAAATTTACGTCACTAAGTGTTAATATACAAATATTAACACTTAGTGACATATCGGATACAAATCCTGCATCTTTATTTATCCTAAATGACAAATGAAAGACAAGAACAAATTCATTTTGATTTAGTATAATTATATTGCATTATAATCATAACCCGAGCATAAAATTTAAACACGAAATTACACATGAAAATTATTTATCCAACATATTAATTAGATAGACAGTTTATTTTTTTTATTTAATACGTGAATGGCGGTGACCTAATATCAAAATTATTTAGTCTCTAGGATTTATTTAAGTCGCAATTTTTTGTGATTTCTTCCAATTTTAACTCTCTGTAGTTAGTGTCAAAATATAAACCAATTACTGAAAATCACTGCCAATTCAGCCCAATTGAAAAACATTAAAATAAAATAATCACTAATTGGGCAGGTTAGATGGAGCTTAGCAATTATATAACAATATATTTTATTTTCAATTAAAAAAAACGCGTTAAAGAATATCACGATTTTTATTCTCATTCTGCTGTATGGCAGATTTAAATTCGACACTGAGCACGAGATATATTATAAACACATGAAAATTACAAAAAGAAAACAAAAAAGCTCCGATATCTACCGACTATGTAGATAAGAATTTACTCATAAATCAGTATCGTTCATTATTCTTAGCCCCAAAGTAACTCGGACCGCCCTCAAAACCCTGATATTAAATCTTAGCTTGGCATTTTAGTATTCTCGTAATATTTGGGAGCGTTCAACAAAAGATACGAGTGTATTCGTGTAAGGGTGCGGTGGAGTGTCAATATGGGAGGATTTATGTGAATACACAAGAACTCGAGCGGTAAAGACGAAATCAACCGAGGGCTGTTTGTGAAGTCCACTGTATATTTATAGAACATCACTTTTTATGATTCAAACGTTCTTATAATACAGATATAATTCTATTTTATCTATGTATGAAGGAGGTCGAGTGTCAAAAAAGTTTCTAGTTGAACTATTATTATTCGGCAATTTTGATTCCCTGAATTTCAAAATGAAGCAAAATTATTTCTTTGAGGTTTGTTTCTTAGTCCAGCTTTTCAACGGAACATATTTTCATTTAATAACTTTATCCCATTCTAATCTTTTATTGTATAATTTTTATAATTCATGCCTAACAATCGATAGCTTTTCCTCATTATTTTCATAAAAAATGACTTCTATATATAACAAACGTGAATTTACTATAGAATTTAAAAAAATAATAACGGTGCACATTGTGTTAGAGTCATGTGTCTCGTCATTGTTGAGCTATAAGGTACATTTATTTTTTTAAGAAAATCCCTATTTACTATAGTAATGTCAAATACAGTCTAAGGCACAGAAAATAAAAATAAATCACTACTAATAATTTTCAAAATCCTTGATCTAAGCTAGTTGCAAATTTCATCGCAGTTCTGGCAAATAGTGTTGCCCAAATTCAGTCTTGGTCTTGCAGTCTTGGTCTTGTTCTTGCGTTTTTGCAAGACCAAGACCAAGAACAAGACCGCGTATTTTTAGCAAGACCAAGACCAAGACTGACCATGCAAGACTTGCGCAAGAACAAGACATAGCCTGCAAGACTCTTGCGTCTTGCAGCTAGGACTTAGCGCTATTTCACGGAGTAGTTAGGTATAACAGTTCGGTGTATAGGTACGCTTAGGAAATCTATGAGACGCAAAAAACTGTATCAAAGAATATGAAAAACTGGACCTATGCGCATTACGACTAATACCATAAACATACCTACATAGCGAATAAAAAAATATCCATTAAAATCAAACTGAATGCATGCATAGGTATGTTTTAATCATCGGCACTTTGATAATGCGGCATCAAAGGTTTTGTAGCTACTTCTCAAAGAAATTTGCCGTTTTTCGGAAGTACATGGTTATGATACACGCGCCGGCGGCTTCTTTTGAAATCATATACAACAATCGTTGCCGCCGCACCGAAATCACAACATTTGACACTATTTTATGGCCGCCACAGGGCGTAGGTATACTAATGCAAAATAATTTCGAATTTTAAGAGTACCTACAGGTGTTTCAAAGAATAAATAAGTTTCAGAGAGCTTAGAATGAAAATGAATACATTATAATGATCACGCAAGTAGTATTATGATTACGATAGAATGGTAAGAATAGGTAGTAGATGTCATAATAATTTATTCTACTTAGTAAGTATATATTATAAAATTGATTATATGGTTTTAAACTAATCACTTAGGTTTACTATTATTGTACATTCAGTCATTACATTTCTTAAGTTTTTACAAGACAAAATAGTAAAAAAGTGTTCAAATATCACCCGTTTGATAAATATTGTAGCCACTTTTAAATATACCTGAAACGTGTAAAACAATCCTACAATACTAATAAAATAATATAAAAAGCGTAGATACTTACCTTCTAATAAAACAAAAAGCCTGCGATAAGAGTTTTGTATTGCTTACCAGCCCGAATATCTCTGAGAGAGATGGAGAGTAAGTATGTACTAGCAGTGCCCACGACTTCGTCCACGAAGAATAGTAACTTTGGAAGTATAGTGACGTTCAGGATTTATTTATTTATTTTAAAACTTCTGTCATCAAACATACAAACAAACTCTTCAGCTTTATAATATTAGTATAGATGTACGCCAAAACATTCACTTATATGTGAAGGATAGTGATTGGCACTAATTATTTTCTTATATTTTATTCACGCGTCGACTCTGAACAAGTAGGTAATAAATAATCTGTGTTTGTCAGTTGATTTTTCAAATTTCTTATCAAATCTTCAGCAATTTATTAATCTGCTTGATCTTTACTATGGCTATGTTAATTCTAGCTCACAATGTTCCAATTCTAATACGTTTTTCTGAGATTTAAAATAAACTTTAATAAATAGTAATAGACTAATAGGTAATTGCAAGACTTGCAAGACTCTTGCTGCAAGACCAAGACCAAGACCAAGACTGGGAGCGCAAGACCAAGACCAAGACTAAGACCAGGTGTATTGGCGCATTAGTCTCGTCTTGGTCTTGCATTTGGGCAACACTACTGGCAAAGCTTAACATCATTCAAAGGTTACATTTATAGAAAATAAGTACTCTTCTATTGCAGAAGGCTGCTAATATAGATGAAACAAAATCATTACTTTTCCTAGGATTTCAATAGTTACTATAATATCATAAATAATATGTTAAAATTGACGACCTCCGTGGTCGAGTGGTGTGTACACCGGTTTTCATGGGTACACTACTCTGAGGTCCGGGTTCGATTCCCGGCCGAGTCGATGTAGATTACCATTAGTTTTCTATGTTGTCTTGGGTCTGGGTGTTTGTGGTACCTTCGTTACTTCTGATTTCCATAACACAAGTGCTTCAGCTACTTACCTTGGGATCAGAGTAATGTATGTGATGTTGTCTCATATTATTATATATTATACTATTAAAATTACCTGTAATTAAATGGTTCGATAATGCTAGAAACGTAAAAGTTTCAAGTCGATCTTTCTTTGCGCATCGTCTTATAAAATTAACGAGAAAAGTTAAATGAATGATCGAATTCAATTCAAGTTAAAGATTTTTGGTTCCGCAGTTTTAAAAATATTTTATTTATTTTTATTGCAGCGCTTTATTACGTAAGTGTGCTCTATACTTGTGTAACAATTAAATTGCTTCGTTTTACATCAGTTCTTATTGTTTAAAGTATGATAAGTTCACAAATATTATCAAACTAGATAACTTTTGATTTTTATACTTATTAATTGAAACGGAGGAATTTATGTATTATTGTATGTATGTTATTCTTTACGAGGTTATAGTTTGGCAACGGAACCTTAAAAAGTTAAATTACTTTAAAAAACAATCATTTGTAAAGAAACAAAGCTTTTTGTTAAGTTTTTAGACTGCTATTATTCCAGCAATTCGTTTAAAAGTTACAAAATTAAGAAGGTGAGTCAAATGACTCGGCATTCCTTTAACGAGTCTACTAAATTATCTGATAGCGTGTCCGAAAGAAATTGTTTTTCTTCTCATTAATATACACAGACTTATCTTGGTCATTAAGATATATTTACTTTACAATATTATGAAGTAATGTAAATATTTATATGCATTAAGATTACTGTGGTACCGTAGTTACTTTTGACATTCCATAAAGGCTTTAGCTACTTACAATGGGATCAGGGTAATGTGTGTAATGTTATCCAATATTTCATAATATTAAAACACTTGGTGGTAGGGCTTTGTGCAAGCCCGTCTGGGTAGGTACCACCCACTCATCCGATATTCTACCGCTAAACAACAGTACGCAGTATTGTTGTGTTCCGGCTTGAAGGGTGAGTGAGTCGGTATAACTACAGGCACAAGGGACATAGCATCTTAGTTCCCAAAGTTGGTGGCGCATTGACGATGTAAGGAATAGTTAATATTTCTTTCAGCGCCATTGTCTATGGGTGATGTTTACCACTTACCATCAGGTGGCCTATATGCTCGTCCACCAACCAATTCCATAAAAAAGAATTGTTAAATAGGATAATTATAAAATTATACGCAAAGTTATGTTTAATTTAACAATTTTGCCACATCAATAAAGTAAAAAGTAATATTAAATAATAAAAAGTAATACTTTTAGGCTCTTAAATTTGGAAGTTATGCTTAAATTATATTGTAACTCAAATTGCTTTAAATTTTATTTAAATCAAAAATATTATTACGACATTAATATTGTTATTATATATGACAAAATTATATTACTGCATATACATACATTAAAGCAAATTTTGTTATTAATATTATAATGAATGTATAAATTAGTAAAAAGCAAGAAAATTGTCTATGGATCAATCATGTCTTTAATTAGAGATTACGCCAAAGGGCTATGCATAATTGGGCTCTATGCCAAAGCACTATGTAATAATTATTAATAGGCTATATACTGTAATTAATAGCCAAACAATTCAATGACTCAATAGTGCTAACAACATAATAAACAAATTTTTTGAAAGTAAAAGGTCGTATCCGTCGTTTGTTTTTATTTTAATTAAATATTATTTTTTAAGTATGTATATTCAAAAGAAATAATAATTAAAGGCACAGACTTGAACCTTGGAGTAGTGGTGCAAAAAGCCTCCGCTGGTAACAGAAACATTTGACAAGAGTCCGAAGGAGAGGATCAGAATAAAATTACCATTCAATTATGGTACTTGCTAGGTAATGCTAGGCATTCTCGACGACCTCCGTGGTCGAGTGGTGTGTACACCGGTTTCTATGGGTACGCCCCTCCGAAGACCGGGTTCGATTCCCGTACGAGTCGACGTAATTTACCATTAATTTTCTATATTTTCTTGGGTATGGGTGTTTGTGGTACCGTCGTTACTTCTGATTTTTTTCAATACAAGTGCTTAAGCATAGCATATTCATTTATTTATTCTTGCCACCATTCCAAGCATTCAAGATTTATACAGTAACTGATTTTAATTTGTATTTGTATATATTTATGACTTACTATTAATATTTCCTACGTGACGACCTCCATGGTCGAGTGGTGTGTACGCCAGTTTTCATGGGTACGCCACGCTGAGGTCCCGGGTTCGTTTCCCGGCCGAGTCGATGTAGATTACCATTAGTTTTCTATGTTGTCTTGGGTCTGGGTGTTTGTGGTACCGTCGTTACTTCTGATTTCAATAACACAAGTGCTTCAGCTACTCACATTGGGATCAGAGTAATATATGTGATGATGTCTAATATTATAAAACAAAAAAAAATATGTAAGTGTAGTAAATTAATAAATTTCCATGAATACTTTATACAAAAAAAGATGTAAAATGACATTTAATGACAGACACAATTAAACTTCAGAAGGCTTTTTACGATCTAGTTGAGAAAAAAACGGAACATTTCACTGAATTCATTTGCATTTTAAAAAACGTTTCATTGAACGCCTTGCATCTGACAGATTATAAACTGGGTTAAATTAAATTATTAATATATGTATATCACAGATTCATCCAAATATACAGGTTTTTTGTAAATGTGTAATATAAATTAGTTTTAGTTACTATTAAGAAATTATTGTTTTGTATAAAAATATAGCCATACAAAAAATAACATTTTATCTGGGGCTTTATATATTCTTAATAAATGAAATTATTTATTACTAATCTGTTATATTTATTAAAAGAAATAGTTTACCATTACGAATAAGAAGTAACAATTATTTGTGTGAAATATTATACATATATGTTACATATATGAATCGTAATGCTGTATCAATAAAACTATATCGACACGTTGTTCCTTTAGGAAAAATTATGTTATATACCAATACTGTTTTTATATCGATTGTCACACCATAAACCCAACAAAATGACGTTACGTTTATAGCTTTCTTTTGTAATAATACTGCGATCCGCCCCGGCTTCACACGGATGTAATACTGATACTAAATATACTACAGGATTTGAGTATTTACATAACATTAGAAACTTCCAAAATTATCAGTGTTTCTTTATTATATTGTCCATGTATTACATAATCGAAATTTTTCTCTCGAATTACTCTACCTATTAAAAAAGACCGCATCAAAATCCATTGCGTAATTTTAAAGATCTAAGCATATATAGGGACAGATAGCGGTAAGGGACATTGTTTTATACTTTGTAATAATAATAATGATACACAAAAAGAGAAATACATTAAAGAAGAAAGTCTTTGTGCATCTATTCATCAATTACGAGATATATACTATGTTAATATATACATACAAAATTAAACAACTATCAAAGATTAATACTAGAAAATATTTTTGTGTCGTAAGATAATCTTAATAAAAAACAGTTCAAGAACATTATAAAGCAACGGGCGTACAATACCTCCGCTGTAATGAATTCTAAATAAAAAGTCTATCTTGGCTAATGGACTACAGGAGCTTTTAGCTATAGGAGGCGGGACGCAAACAGCGATATGACTTTGACCTTTAGACCTAACCCTTACAACCAGATTTGTACTATATATAACTCGCTAGGGATGGAAATAATCGATAAAAACCCTAATAGACCTTAGTATAACTAATGATGACCAATAAAAATTGTACAGCCAACTCAAAAATAGACAACAATCAAACATTCGTTAAGGAGCATGAACAAACTTAGTAAAGTAAATATATTATCTGATATTAATAGGTCACTAGTTCCTAAATATTCGCTTTTATCAAAATATAAGCTTTAAAGGTTGATAATATTTTATTTGATGTCCAAATTTTTTTTAGAGGGACGTGATGGTCTTTTAATTGGAACTCGTGAATCTTATCTAGAAATTGCGGGCACAGGCCCTGGCAAAGACCGCTGAAGTCATCTACCAACCCACATTAGAGCAACGTGGTGAAATAGTTTTCAAAGCCTTATTAGAACTAAGCGGTAGGACATACACTAAGTTATTAAAATAAAATGATATAGATTATTTTATTTTAGAGCTGAGATGGCCCAGTGGTTAGAACGCGTGCATCTTAACCGATGATTGCGGATTCAAACCCTGGCAAGCACCGCTATATATATGTGCTATATATATTCATCTCGTGCTCGGCGGTGAAGGAAAACATTGTGAGGAAACCTGCATGTGTCTAATTTCACCGAAAAAAAAATGCCACATGTGCATTCCACCAACCCGCATTGGAACAGCGTTGTGCTATACGTTCCAAACCCACTCTTTAATGGAAGAGGAGGCCTTATCTCAGCAGTGGGAAATTTACAGGCTGTTACTTTACTTTACTTTATTTTTATTCAGCTTATGTCGGTAATGCATAAAAGTAAAACGCAGTTTTGTTTCGTATTGACGATGACGGTAATAATAAACATTTGTTGGAGTACAAAGTCTACGGGTGATGATCAAAATTTACCAATGATGGTGCATATGCGGTCCATTGCGCTATCGACACTAAATATCGCTCATTTATCTAGATAGACTATCTCAGAATAAAAGATTTAAAACAAACGCGGCAAGTTTATTGTATTCGTAAAAAAACCCCGAAATATTGTGGCTGTCAGTACACGCACACTTGTAAAGTAGTATGACGTTTGGCAAGTCTCAAGAGTAGTTGCCACGCGCACAAGATAACAAAAAAAAAAAAAATACAGACGAATTGATAACCTCCTCCTTTTTGAAGTCGGTTGAAAAGGCTCCTTTGCTATATTTCTTCTGTAGTGTAACATTGTAAATAGATATTTAAATAATCTCAATATGTATAAATGATTGGCATTTTAACTAAGTCGGAACAATAATTACAAAATTTAATAGAAAACACTTTTATTGGAATTGATACTTAAAATAAGGATTATATAGATATTTACAAACAAACTATTATTTATCTGCTATATTATCGGCGAATACATTTACGTGTCTATGAAATTTCAATAAATTCAACATATGTATTATACAGACAACCCTGTCATACTGGCTGTATTTGGCAACATTAAAATTAAATATATAACATTATATATTTACAATACCTATTTCATTGTTGTACGTTTTCTTTAAAAAAAACAATAATTTATTTAAATTCAATATAAATAAAAATTAAAAATGTTAAGTACAAAAAATACTTACAAAAGTCGAGGTTTAATAAAAAAATGTCAATATTTTATATGAATACGAGGCCATATTAAATATAGCTTCATCATAAAATAACAAAATAAAATTGTCTATAACGATATGAAGTGACATTGTTTAACCCCCAGAACTTTTCATGACACTTGTGTAATAATTTCAACATAAATGGTTCTTATATAAAATTCGTAGATTTCAGTTCTGAACGGGATTTTTTCAGTGGGATAAAAAGAACTCTTTAGCTGAATTAGGGTTAATTATTAGTATTGGAATGTAATATTATAGATGGCAGAAGCGCTGTCAAAGTCTTACATGGCGTAATATTTAATATAATAATCGTGGACATACTTGGTTCTATTACACCTAGTTTTCAGCTGTTTTTATATCGCAGGTCTAAGCTTTGAAGACTGTGGAATACATGTTTGCTAATGTAAGCAATCTGTGCAATTTCATCTTAATACAACAACATTTTTATGAAGATAATTGATTTAATATTAAATTTTATTCTATCTAATTTCATTGGAATGTAAATTACATAGATTTATAAATATAGTTATAGCCTTAGATGAAAATGATTAAAACATGTTTTCTCTTAGGAACTTTTCTAACGCATGGTAAAGATGTGGCCTTACGCCTCCGAGTCCGTGGTCCTCGTCAGTGTAACTCTGCAATAGATTTTGACACATATTAGAATAAGTAATAACACAGGTAATAACGTTATATTAACGGTCACAGGTAATAGTATTTAATTAGGAACAATGATATTCATTTTATTTCTTTGTTATTTATTGTATTTAATAGTTTTATTAAAAGTTCGTCGTTTCTGGGTGTAATATGCGGCATTCGTTTCTGTACTAAGATTCCATAATTTTTAACTTAGGCTTAGACTAGTTAAAAAATTAATAGGTGGTGTCAAAATAACTTAAAATTATCATGCGTATTACTCAATACAAAATTATACTATAGATAAAAAGGTGAACTAGATATTTAATGATTTCTAGGCACGATATCTGAAAACTTAACTGTACTTAACTCTCGTACTCTGTAATTATACTAGTGAAAAAGAGAACTAAGTTCTTTGCCGGTTCTTTTCGGTAGAATCTACTTTTCCAAACCGGTGGTAGTTTTGCATTTAATTTAACACTAACATGAACATTGAAAAGTACCTACTTTTTTGAGCTTATTTGAATATATTGATTTTTTGATTTTTTGAAAAATATACATGTAACAAAATAATTCCAAATTAAATAATTCCAAAAGTTCCGAAAGTTTTCAAGTAGCATTAGTATTTATTATAACTGAAAGATTAACAGACAGTACTCAAAGTGGACTTTGGGATTGTCAGTTAAAGGAGGCAACATTTAAATGAACAAACGAACCATCTGAGTGAAGTAGACATCTCGCCTCTGCAGCAACCTGGATATCAACATGGCGTGCTGATAGTGCACATTGTCGTCTTCCGTTCCGTGGACAAGGAAGTACCGTTTGTCTCTATAAGCTTCCACCTGTAACACATTTGTTAAACCTATATTTTTTTACTAACAATTTATTAATTTAATATAATTCCAAATTCAGATTTCTTGGTGGTAGGGCTTTGTGCAAGCCCGCCTGGGTAGGTACCACCCACTCATCAAATATTCTACCGCTAAACAACAGTACGTATTGTTCTGTTCCGGTTTGAAGGGTGAGTGAGCCAGTGTAACTACAGGCACAAGGGACGTAGCATCTTAGTTCCCAAGATTGGTGGCACATTGACGATGTAAGGAATAGTTAATTTTTCTTACAGCGTCATTGTCTATGGGTGATGGTGACCACTTACCACCAGGTGGCCCATATGCTCATCCGCTAACCTATTTCATAAAAAAGATAGTTATTCTTTTATTTGTTCCAACTTAATGCTTCAAATAATCAATCATATAAATCCTGTAAAATAATTTTAAATTTCGAATAGTAAGAATAGCGCCATCTAGCGATAAACACCGCAACTTCACACTCACCACTTGTTCAGTCAGCAGAGACGAGTTCGCATAACCTTCAACGTTGTTTTGCGGAGTGTCCATGTATCTCTCCGTGTAGATGGTGTCTATAATGCATTTTTCAAATTAAATTTTCCTTATTTTTTATAAAACACAAGTGACAAATCATTTACATTTCTAAATAAAATTTTAACTAATAAAAAACCTAAACTCCTTGTTTTTCTATTTCTAGACAAATACAGTCAATTGTAATAATTATATAGAAATAAATTCAGAAAAAATGGACACAACAAATTGGTTCGAAATTTAATTTAGATGATAAGAAAAGGTTTAAAATATTGTGCACTTAGTTAGCGTATGTACACACTTAGAAAAGGTGTACAAAAAGAAAATGTTTTTCACAGTATTTTTTTAAAGTTTCATTTTTCTTTTGATTTATATCCATTGTTTGTTTCCTGTCTAAAGGAATATCCTCTATTAAATATTTGCAACAATTACCATAAAACCGCCAATCAACTACTGGGGCCACAGCTATAGCACATCGGAAGACGTCTCCTCCTCGCGCCAGCGCCAACGACGCCGCGTACCCACCGTACGACCAACCCCAGATACACGTACGATTACGGTCTATCCAATGGGTTTGTTGCTGAAGGTACCTGATGACATTTTTTCGCATTTCAACATTGATGTAAAATAATAACAAGCAAGTAAAATTACTTGGTTTTCGCGTGCTACATATTTGTTTAGTTTGTAGTTTTCTGGGGATGTTTGTAAATAATATATTCAACACTCCACAACACAGTGTCATTGTCTCCGCTTTTTGGAATGGCGATTTTCACCGGAGACTCAAAATTTGGCTTAAAGCTTGTGTGAAATGCACACCAGCAAATACATACTTTAATATGCGCTTATCATGTCTTCATTATTATGTTTTGAAGCACTCACCTAGCAACAGTAATTTGATCCTCGATTTCAACAGATCCTAATTGTCGGTTCAAAGCGAACATATGCTCAACTCCACGAAGTCCAGAGCCTCGTCCATCAATACGAGCCACCGCGATACCATATCGGCTCACGAGCGATGAACCCCAATCAATATTCCATTGCTTTGTGACTAGAGCTGTATCGGGGCCTCCATAACTAAAAAAAATGTCAATAAAAATGCAATCTAAGTCAAAACATCAACAACAATTCAACATTCAACAATCCTATTAATGCCTGGTAGATCTTGCAATTGGCGCATTTAAATAAATAATATCTTTTCTTCATCTAAATAATAGCATGCCATTATTTATGACAAGTTTAGTATATAATAGTACTTACACGTAAACCAAGAGTGGTACGTTTGAACGTGAGAAGTAATCAAACGGTACTTGGAGGAGAACATCCGCATCAGGAAGACCTACCCCCAAGGGTACGGTCCTGCGTAAGGTAATTGGCACAGTGTATGTGGACGCAATTTCAGCAACTCTTGAATTGTCATCCCATACAGACACCAGAGTACCGTTCTGAAAAATGTCACAAAACTTTAAGATTACCAATAAAAGGCTAAATGAGAAGTCAAAGGGCACTAAGTAAATACACGCCTTAAATTGTTACATTTGGGTTGATCGTGCCAATTTTTAAAAGATTGCGTGTTTTAATAAAGATAATCAAGTCACTTCATTCAGTTTGGACCTGATTATCTATTTTTGAACTCTCAGAATTAGCGGAAAAATTACATGTGAAACCTTTACAAAGTACTGTCAATAATATTACTTACGGTATCGTGAATGTAAATTTGAGGTATGTCTGGTCCAGCGCAGTTTATGCTAATACGAGATCCAGAGCTGATGACTGCTTCGTTGTACAGGCACTGACCGCCATCAGGTCGCACGATGTTGCACGTGAAGCAAGACAGTTCATCGTTGTTGTTTAATGTGTAGATGTGTTGTTCTGATGTGTCGTTTTCACTGTTCGCTTTATACCAACTGAAAAACAAATAATCCAATAATAAAGTCTTAACCTAACATCAATTAAATTTAAGTCCGGATAAAACTAACTTTTGTAGTAATAGCGTATTTTAACTTATAGTAATACTATAATCGTGTATTTATCACAGTCAATTTTTGATTTTTTGTTTTTGGAACTAAGTTATTATGCGGCTTAGTAAATTGAACTGTCAGAAATCGTCACATTCGGAAAAAAATCTATTACCCTCCAGCCGATCTTCCCTCTCTTTCTCTTTATCTCTGTCTCTTTCTATTTTATTCGTTTTTATAAAAGAACATGATACTCATTTTTGGTACTGTTAATTCTAATTCATAAGTATTATTGTAAAGACATTTTATTTATTGTCCTTTAATTATTGATAGTTATTGACAATCTCAACGTCCCTATCAGATGGTCCACTTGACCGTCCGTTTTATTTTTATAAAAGTCAAAGCTAATTTCATATGATTGAGGTCAAATTTTGCACGCCTGATAATAATTATGATTACTGACTACCGACTGTCTGCTGACTACCTATCAATTGCCAGGATGATGTTAACATGCTAAAATCTGTTAGGGCAGTCAATGTTGCCGAAGATTCTACGTAAGGTAAATTTCTTACTCACATAGTATCATCAGCAGTCCATAGTAAGATTTCGGCAACAGTATGGGCTGTGTTTGTACGACGTCTAAATGACCAATTGTTTCCGGTACCACTTGTAACTTGAATGATTTGCTTGTAACGAACACCATTTACCGTCTGCGAAACAAATGAAACATCTAAATAAAAAAATACTAATAAACATTTACTTATAACCATAATATCCGTTTTATTTAAAAAAATGGATTATTTCAATTTTTACAATACTAATCAGGTATCAAGCAATTTTGTTTTTTTGGACTAAATCTAATTAATACCATAGTCTAAATAATAATTTCAAAACGCTTATTTCCATTATAAACAATAGTATAATATGCATTGTCTTATGATTTTTTTTTAAATATATTTATTTATATATTACACTATTTGTATTTCTAATTTTATCTTAAATAAAGGCTTATTAAATTTTATCTATCATTCAAAATTATTTTAAGAGCCTCTTTGATTACAATGTTATTGATTTTGATTTCAGAAAAATATTTCTGTATGAACTTACATCGGGTAATATGGTGATAAAGGAACTTCCTTGCTCGTTGAATATCATCGGGATGTTATCAATCCAACCATTTGTTTCCGTGTATGTGTAAATCTGAAATATATTCATTTTAATCGTCATTAATTTATTCATTTAATAATCTACAAAACTGAAATTAAATATTGTACATATGTAGTTATATGGCATCAAGCCACTCATCGTTGGTTCTACCATCAAACTTAGTAATACTTAATACTACATTGCACTGCATTGCAGTTGGAAAAGTGACTAAGTATGATTCCAGTAACAATGAACATCTCAGTTCCACTGGCTAGTTACTCATTAACGTTTTGCAGTTTTTTTTTTTACGACGCCAATGTATGTAGTTGGT
This sequence comes from Vanessa cardui, assembly GCF_905220365.1. Taxonomy (NCBI): domain Eukaryota; kingdom Metazoa; phylum Arthropoda; class Insecta; order Lepidoptera; family Nymphalidae; genus Vanessa; species Vanessa cardui. Next base: position 4,875,900 of record NC_061126.1, read on the forward strand.
AGTGACCACTTTCCATCAGGTCGCCGCAACAAAAATGGCCTTTGGCCTATTGTAAACGAACGTGGACTCACGAGTGTTGGTTACCCGACGATAGACATCAGAAATCTGGGTTGTATTATAAATTATTTTAATAGCATTTTTTTTTATTTTCGATTTGTGATTACATACAACTCTATGACAATCGGAGTACCATTACGATAGTTTTAGAGTTACACCGCTATTGGTGGTGGTTGGTGGTGCTATTGCCTGTCAAATATTTTAAAAAGGAGTGAATCCTGACCATACGCTACTCTACTCTTAATGAATATTACTGTAATTACCGTAGTGCATGTGGTAGCTGTCTCAGCGCAGATGACTACTCGAAGCGTCGTTTGAACTCGGTTAGTCCACATTATAGCAATCCTGTCATTGCCAACAAATGCGACCGATTTCAAAATTGGCCTGGAATGAGAAAATTAAAATTAAATGAATTCCTTGATATTGGCTAGTAGCACTGGATAATGTTAATTATTAGAGCTGAAATGGCTTTGTAGTTAGAATTAATATAATACATTTCGTAATTGGCGACGAAAGAAAACTTAATTATATATCTGATAAGAATCAGTGACATATCGTTACAAAAATCCATCATCTCATATTCTCACTCCTCCATAAGGAAAATAGACGATCGTTTCAGCTAAACTTTACGTAATGTTACTTCTTCTAGAAGGCATTCCAGAGAAATAAATTTACAAGTAGACTAAGGATATCATCATCATCATCATCGTCAGCTCGTTCCCGTCAACTGCTGGACATAGGCCTCTCCAAGAGCACTCCACTGTGGTCTTTCTCCGGCTACTCGCACCAGCTCCTGCCTGCCGCCTTGCGTATATCGTCACTCCACCGTGCCTAAGGACGTCCTACACTACGTTTGCCGAGACGCAAAAGATACAGAATATGGATATCAAACTCGCTGAATTAAATTGTGAAATTCAGTACAAAAATGTGAAACATATAATAAGTAAATGGTATTCAACTAAGCGTTTACTTACTCGTTAAGATCTGTGGGTGCGTTGAAAACTGTGACAACGTTGGTAGCGATGTTTCGAATGCTGACTCTAACAGTTGGATTCGTTGTACCGGACTGTAAATGAAAATAAACAAAATTTTCTTTAATACATACAAGGCTAACAAGAACATGGAGCTGAGATGGCCCAGTGGTTAGAACGCGTGCACCTTAACCGATGATTTCGGGTTCAAGCCCAAGCAAGCACCACTATATATATATGTGCTTAATTTGTGTTTATAATTCATCTCGTGCTCTGCGATGAAGGAAAACATCGTGAGAAAACTTGCCTGTGTCTAATATCATCGAAATTCTGCTAAATGTGTATTCCACCAACCCGCATTGGAACAGCGTGGTGGAATATGTTCCAAATCCTCTCCTTAATGGAAGAGGAGGCCTTAGCCCAGCAGTGGGAAATTAACAGGCTGTTACTTTACTTTTACTTTACTAACAAGAACAGTCAAAAATCAAAAATATCCTGCAGTACAAATCACGATCGTGTTTAACAGAAGCAAGTACTAGTATGTCCCTATTGAATCGCAATTCTGAACAAAATTCGATCTAGTAAAGCATACCATTCCCATTAAATAAAATAATATCTCACTCAATTCGATTATTTGGAAGAGATGGCTAATTAGCCATAAGTCAAGTATATATTTAGAAATATGTATATTTAGTCCTAAGGTTTTTGTCCTAAGATTCGAGGTGTACAATAAAGTATTTAACCATAATAAAAGGTACATTTTAAATGTAAATATTATAGTCCACGGCGTCCACTATTTACTATTATTGTTAGATTACGACAATGTCCCCACTAAGTGGTAGTGCCACACTGCATACCTCTCGGTTGCAGTCGAATGGGCCGGCACGCCCGGGGAAGTACCACTCTCTCACTTAAAATCGGCGTGAAGTGGTAGCTATGCTACCGCGTTTCGTCCGGTAAGTGAGAGTTCCGGAGGCCCGATCCCTCTCCCCCCAAAACATGGTTGTGCAGAATTTGGTGTCATTACCCCAGGAGGGTACCATCAGCGACTGCGATGGAGAATCCCTCTCTGGGCATCCATGCTCAGGACGTACACCGCCTGAGCAGGGATGCCCAGGCTGCCCTCCGAATTCTGGGGGGGGCAATTTTGCGCTCGCCACTGTTCGGGGCAAGCGGAGCAGGCATCATAAGGCAACCCCTACCACACTCGCTGTGGACTTCTGCAACATAAGGGGACTCAACTCCAACTTGAATGCCGTTCACTTTCACCTTGAGACGGCGAAGCCGGCCTTGCTCTTTCTTACCGAGACCCAGATATCTTCTCCTGCCGATACGTCTTTTCTCTCTTACCCCGGGTACAAATTGGAGCATACTTTTGTGCCACGAGCTGGGGTGTGCGTTTACGTCAGAAATGATATCTGCTCTCGACGCCTCGGCAGCCTTGAAGGGCAGGACCTATCAATTATCTGGCTGCGCGTAGACTGCGACGACCATCCGCGAATCTACGCGTGCCTTTATAGGTCCCATAGCGGTAATGCCGAAACCGACCGACTGGTTGAGCACGTCCAATTGGCTACAGATTCCGTGCTGCAGCAGACTCCATCCGCAGAGATCATTATTCTGGGCGATTTCAATGCTCATCATACAGAGTGGCTTGGATCACGCACCACTGATCATGCGGGTAGATCTGTTCTCGACTTCGCTTTGGCTTATGATTTGACACAACTGGTCACCTCGCCAACGCGAATACCGGACGTGGAGGATCATACACCTTCCCTGTTGGACCTTCTGCTGACTTCGCATCCGGACGGCTATAAGATTGTCGTCGATCCCCCTCTGGGCTCGTCGGACCACTGTCTCGTCCGGAGTACAGTGCCAGTTACACGATACTCACGACCTCGTTTCGCGGGCTGTCGTCGCGTGTGGCACTACAAGTCAGCAGATTGGGATGGGATGCGGTCCTTCTTTGCATCTTACCCATGGGGGCGAGTTTGTTTCTCGATGGATGATCCGAGCGTTGTTGCTGACTCTGTCGCCGATGTGGTGCTTCAGGGTATGGAACTTTTCATTCCATATTCTGCGGTGCCCATTGGTGGCAAGTCCCAGCCCTGGTTTGGTCGCCTCTGTAAGACGGCTTCACGCCGAAAATGGGAACGCTACCAAGACTGGGCTAACGCATCGGCGTCTCGTGATACAAACACCAGCACATTCAGAAAGGAATATAACTCTGCCTCCAGGTCCTTCAAAAACGTGATAGCTGAGGCGAAGTCGAAGTACATTGGCAGAATTGGCGAGAGACTGGTGCGCTTCCCATCAGGAACACGTGCGTTCTGGTCTCTCGCTAAGGCTGTCCTAGGGAATTTCTGTCAGCCTTTTTTTCCGTCTTTGCACAGGGACGTTGAGTCATTGGCCCATACCGCGAAGGAGAAGGCCGATCTTTTAGGGTCTCTCTTCGCGTCGAACTCGACTCTGGATGACCAAGGAAAGTCACCTCCATCAATCCCGCGATGTGATACGACGATGCCGGAGGTTAAATTTCGGCAAAGTGCAGTTCGGAAAGCACTTCTTTCCTTGGACATTCACAAGTCGAGTGGACCCGATGGCATCCCTCCAATCGTGCTACGGACATGTGCTCCCGAGTTGGCACCGGTCTTAACGCGTCTTTTCCGGCAATCCTACGCATTAGGCGTCGTCCCGAACTCCTGGAAGACTGCTTTGGTGCATCCGATCCCTAAAAAAGGCAACCGCTCAGATCCGTCCAATTATAGGCCTATAGCCATCACCTCCTTGCTCTCCAAGATAATGGAGTCCCTTATTAACTGCCAGCTCCTGCGGTACCTAGAGGAGAATCAGCTGATTAGTGACCGCCAGTACGGTTTCCGTCGGGGTCGCTCAGCCGGTGATCTTCTAGTTTACCTTACTCACAGGTGGGCTGAAGCAGTTGAGAGCAAGGGGGAGGCATTAGCAGCCAGCTTGGACATAGCGAAGGCCTTCGATCGCGTATGGCACAAAGCGCTTCTTTCGAAGCTTCCTTCTTATGGGCTTCCCGGGAAATTATGCAATTGGATTACCAGCTTTTTGGCAGATCGGAGCATCAAGGTCGTTGTCGACGGTGCATGCTCTGACTTAAAATTCGTCAATGCTGGTGTTCCACAAGGCTGCGTCCTATCACCCACTCTGTTTCTTCTGCATATCAATGATTTGTTGCAAATCGGGAACATTCATTGCTATGCAGACGACAGTACCGTTGACACCTTATACACCGGCCGCGCTAATATTTCTCGGGAAAACGTCGAAGAAAACCGGAACAAACTTGTGTCTGAAATCGAGTCTTCGTTAAACGAAGTCTCGAACTGGGGCCGGCTAAATTTAGTCCATTTCAACCCCAAAAAGACGCAAGTTTGCGCGTTAACCGCTAAAAAAACACCATTTGTCGTATCTCCACGATTTGAGAACATCCCGATAGCCGCTACAGGTAGTATCGGAATACTTGGCGTTGATATTTCGAGCCTCGTTCAGTTCCGCGGTCAATTGGAAGGCAAAGCCAAATTGGCTTCAAAGAAGCTCGGTGTGCTCAGCAAGGCGAGACAGTACTTCACGTCGGCCCATCGCCTAAAACTTTACAAGGCGCAAATTCGGCCTCACATGGAGTACTGCTCTCACCTCTGGGCGGGTGCTCCCCAGTACCAGCTCCTTCCATTTGACCGCATCCAACGTAGAGCGGCTCGAATTATCGACGATCAAGCCCTTTCCGATCTCCTTGATCCTTTGGCTTTGCGTAGAGATGTTGGATCACTCTGCATCTTCTACCGAATTTTTCACGGGGAATGTTCCGAGGAATTGTTCGGATTAATCCCGGCTGCTGAATTTCACCTTCGGACATCTCGTCAAAATTCTAAGTTTCACCCGCACCATCTTGATGTCCGAAAATCCACAACAGCGCGATTTCTTAGACATTTTCTGCCTCGCACAACCACTCTGTGGAACCAGCTGTCGCCGGCGGTTTTTCCGAACCGATACGACATGGGAACCTTCAAGAAAAGAGCCTACTCCTTTCTCAAAGGCCGGCAACGCACCTGCAAGCCCCCTGGTGTTGCAGATGTCCATGGGCGGTGGTAGTCACTTTCCATCAGGTGAGCCTCCTGCTCGTTTGCCACCAATACCATAAAAAAAAAAAAAAAAAAAAAAAAAAAAAAAAAATTGCTGAAAACCTCACGATCGGGTTTTTATGATAAAAAAACATGAGATCAATACAAAAAACATCCTCATACCGTCTGTCATAAAGACGAGTCCCCTTATACATAAATATACGAATAAACCTTTCCCAATAAATAAGATGCGCTCTAGTATAAATGATTAAATCTCTTGATCCGTGAAGTTTGGATACATTTCATTTTCAAAGGTTCGTATGTAATTTCCTACAAAAACCATTGGGTATTACAAAACATAAGTTTATGTATTATGCAGTGGTGCTGTGATTAGATATTTCGATTTTAAATATGTTATTCATCAGCTGGTATAATGATTTCCTTAAAAGATAATCTAATAATATATTTCACTATAAATTCTACTACTACTAATTAGAACGCGTGCATCTTAACCAATGATTACGGGTTCAAACCCAGGCAAGCACTACTATATATATCCTGCCACATGTGCATTCCACCAACCTGCATTGGAACAGCGAGGTGGAATATGTTCCAAACCCTCTCCTTAATGGAAGAGGAGGCCTTATCCTTACTTTACTTTTTGTTACTTTACTTTTTTTTATACATTAGTTATTTCATTACGTAAAATCTCTAGATATTATAAAATGCGTCTGTTTGCTTAGATCTTTTCAATCTTTTCAAGTATTTGGGATGCGGTTTTCAACAATAAATAGATCGACTCAAGAGAGAGGTTTATATGTATTATACTTCTTGATATTCAACTAATTTTGAAAGAACGACAAGAATGCTACAATAAAAATAAATATTAAATTTGACCCATGCGCGTCTGAGACAGACAAACGACAAATGATAATTAGATAAGCGCGATGTCAGACAGTCGTATAGCATTACACAAAAATCGAACAAAAACACAGAATCAATGCTACTTAGCGCAATGCAATGAATCATGATCAAGTTTCAATGAAACCATTTTCGAAGCTCGGAAAACTTATTAGGAAACTTGTTGTGTTTCAAACTTAGGTAAATTGAGAGGCAAGTTAATTTAAAGTAAGATGATTATTAAAATTAAAGTATAATCATCACCACATAGTATAAAACAAAGTCTCTTTCTCTGTCCCTATATCCCTATGTATGCTTAAATCTTTAAAATTACATACTACCACGGATTTTGATGCGGTTTGTTTTAATAGATAGAATGATTCGAAAATAAGGTTTTTGTGAATAATAGATGGACAATATAGTATAGAGACACTGATAATTTTAGAAGTTTGTCGGAAATAAACAAATTCTGTAGTATATTTAGTATAGTAGGATCGCTAGTAAAACACATAAACAAACTTTGAGGAACATATTAAATGTTTTTGTTGTCAATGTTAATTCATGAAGGTAAAACTGTTAAAAACCTTAAAATTTGTTTAGTTTTTCTTTTTTAAAAACACCGCTAGCAACGTTAATCCAACCGTAAATACGAGTATGAAGTAGTGCTGGTATAAATGTTGAAAATTAGCAAACGTTTTCGAAATAACTCACATACATGAAATAAGTAAAAATGTGTTAGTATTATTTTTTTCTTTAAAACGTTCAAAAAATTACTCACGAAACTATTAGTGTATAAATAATTTGAGTCTATATTATTTTTTGAAATGATCTAATATTTTTGTTTGGTAATTTATACTTGAATATACAATATTTACATGCTTTAATAAAATCGAAGCGTATCAAATAATATTAATTACATAGGTCATAAATAAACGTGAACAATTACATCACATATTATTTGATACTTAAATTTTGTATTAAAATAAAATATTTCATAGATGTAGGCAAGTCTCAAATTAATGTGATCAAAGTTTATTTGTAACACGGTACAAACATATTGATATTTTAACGATATCAATATTATGTAATTATAATAAATATATTTTTCATGAATAATAAAATTATTATGATAATAAATGTACTCTACATCATCAAGTAATATTTACTTTACATGTAAAGAACGCAAAAACGGCAAAATTCGTAAAACCGATCACATCCGAATTGAGTACGCTATCCCAAATTATCAAAATTTATTTCTCATGCGAATATTATCTTTGCACAAACGTAATAACTTGCAATATCATATGACCGAATATATTCGTCAATTTGACGCGTCGATTTACATGCACTTGCTTTCTCTGACGCGTGAATCTATAGCGACGAATAGCGATAGGGAGCTATTTCTATTGGTTGTGTAAATCGGCAGTAATCTGTTTTATTTTCATTCCATTGCATTTTCCGATGCTACATCTAATTTGTGTCGTACTATAAGTTGATACCAATAAGTTTGACGTACCTTCGGGTAGCGTATATCGCGATGAGTTGTGTACTGTGAGTCCACGGAGCCTGGTACGCCGAAGTGCGGTATCTGCATCACTCTTACGTTTGTGTCGTCAAATGTCGCATACGCCATCCTGGCACCGTCACGCGAAAACCAGAGCGCGTTGTTAGAACTGAAGACCTCCTCTACACAAGATAAAAATAAATCACTCGTATTAAAATATAAAAATTAATGATAGTTCCATTATCATTACGGCACGTAAAAAGTCAAAAAAGTACTATATATCATTTTTAGCACTTTTGAATTGTCATTTAACAATCTATACAATAATATAAGTGAAGCTACCACCGGTTCGGAAAGTAGATTCTACCGAGATGAACCGGCAATTTAGTATTCTTTTTCCATGTTTAAAAATACAAAGTCATGTTAGTTAAATACAATCATACATATATGTATGTATGTATGCCATTTATCCTGCATGGAAGTCAACAACGTATGTCTGTTATCATTATGATGTATATACTTAATATCTCCAACACTAATTTAATACTTAAATATTACTGAACTAAATTTACTGGTTTCATAAAATGTACAATATTAAAACAAGAACAATAACAATTTAATTAATTCCAAAAGTAACATAAAATATAAAAATAAAAATCTGTACCTTCATATACCCAATCAGGAACACCGTTGTAAACAATATTCTTTACTCCATTAGTCGTGATTTGCTGAGGTGCATTTGACAAATTCGATTGGTAGTAAATATTGTTCAAGTATACATAAGCCAGTGCTGTACCCGATGGACCCCAAACGAAGTTCTGGAGGATTGCGTCTTCAAAGTTCCCTCCGGGAGGTATAATGTTCGTCACTTCACCAGTGATGATATCAATCACTGAATACCGAGCCTCGAAACTGTGCCTATATACCTACAATTATATGACTTTTATTAATTAATTTTAAGGACTATTACATATTCATATACAAATGTTACGTATTTATGAACTTATTATCGCCCACGGTTTCACTCGCGTTTTAGAGGTTTATAAAAAGAAGCCTATTTTCTTTCCTGGAGTTCGAGTTTACTCCATACCAAATTTCATCAAAGTCTGTTTGTACATATGTTTGTCCTTGAAAGAGTCACACTTTCAGACAGACAGACAAAGTTACTTTCATATTTATAATATTAATATAAATTACATAATCTAATTCTTCTTTCTCAGGTATACTGGAACAAATCTCTTCTAGAGATAAGTATACATTTTTAACTTATTTTTCCTGAGTACGCATTTTCCTTTTCAATGTATCTGGCAAGTTTAATAAATGGTTGAATATAAAATATAATCTAAACCCTAGTAATCATAAACATGATATTATCTATAACATAGCAACAGTAACAAAATTTTGTTGTGCTGAGATAACCAACAATATTTTTCTTGAATGCATTCATAAGATCGAAAAATGTCGGTATCGAAATATAGTTTCTCAATAATGCCGATCGCTATCTACATTACTGAGGTAATTCAATTTGAATGCTTTAATAATCAAATTCAAATATATAATTATGTTTATAAACATGTTCAAGCTGAAGTAGGTAGATGTTATTTTTATAAACATGACAAATAATATTAAAAGGCTCCAAAGTGACCCTTGTAGGACACCAGAAGTACAGATATATTTTTTATTTTAGAACATTTATGATTCGAATCACAGTTTTGATTTAATATAATAAATTAAATTGGATATCGAATTAATGAATGAAAAAAACTGAATTATACACAAGTAATATTATTTTATTAAACATTTATGACGATTTTTGTATACCATTGTGTTTAACCTATCAGTGATAAAAAGTTCACTATTAATTTATTGTTAAATGTAGTTGTCACAAGTGCTCAAATATTTGAGTCGGCAATACCAAATAAATTATAATAATGTGACTAATTGTGGTGTCAAGGCTCGATTTGTTTCGGTCATGGTCTATTTAAGTGCAAAAATTGTTTCTTTCAACAACATATTTCTTCCAACTTAGTTATTCTACCGCCAAATAACAGTACTCAGTGTTGTTGTGTTCCGGTTTGAAGGGTGAGTGAGCCAGTGTAACTACAGGCACAAGGGACATAACATCTTAGTTCCCAACGTTGGTGGCACATTGACGATGTAACAAATAGTTAATATTTCTTACAGCTTCATTGTCTATGGGTGATGGTGATCACTTACCATCAGGTGGCTTATATGCTCGTCCGCCAATCTATACCATAAAAAAAAATAACTTCGTACAACTTGAAAGGCTAAAACATTGTGAATTATTAATTTTATTCGACGCTCAACCTTTATTGTACCAATTCGCCGACATAAGAATTGTTAATTATAAACAGGTCTTGGTGATCGTTACTTACTTCATTAACAAAAACTTCTAAATGTGATTCTTGCATAAAATTTGCGCATGATTTAAGATTGCAAAAAAAACTAAATTAATCCCAGTCATCGTAATTATCACAGATTATTTTAATAGTAGGTATGTAACTATTCACCAACCTCAATATTCACCCTTCTATAAAATGTAAACATAAATTTTAAACTAGGTTCCTCGATCCTTCTGGGAGCGTAACATTATTTAAGATCACGTCTGTTGCTACAAAGCTTTTAGAAGCACGAGTCGTGAATTAATTTTGTTTACTTCGCGCCATTTGTTTACTAAATTACGCGATGATAGTGATTAAGTACGATCGAGTGTTTTTCCTTGTTGTAACGTCAGCTTTACATTCCAACGCTATAAAGGAAAAAGACTAATCCTACTATGACATGTGTTTTTTTAATTTAATATATTTTAATAACCTTCTTAATATACATATTGTATGAGGCATTAGGTATATCGTTTTTATCAAAGCGAACTAATGTCAAACTTTTTGTGTTTCGTGCCATTTGACATCCAATGGCATGGCATATTTGTCAAGTACTACTTGATGTATTGCATCGCATAGAAACTGCCAATAAACAGTAAGGAGAACATTTATATGTATATGAAATTTTGTATCCCGGCGAATAGAACATCAACTAAAACTAATAAGTAAGGTAGACTAAAATGTTCCCCGATATTAATACAAGTACCAGTTACAAAAATACTTACCGATTCTTCATTGTAAGAAAGTACCACATGTCTACCATCAGGTGCCAGCTCTGTTACTCGGAAGGACTGTAGTAGGATCTAAAAATAATAACTCATTAATGGAAAGTCTTGTTACAAGACGTTTAAAAAAAGTATATACACTGACGTTACATAAATTATAACATTTAATATATAACTGAGGTGTACTCGACTAACTACAATGTTTCAAAGTATGAACCAACTTTAATAATTTAAGTTTAACTAGAACTCGTGTATAACGTGTGAATTAACTAAGTTTCGCTTAAGGTGTTTGTCAAGATTAAGTAAGATTAATGAATAAAAATAATGATATAAACATTATAAGTAATTTAACAAAATGTCAAATAGACCACACTAGAAACTAAATAGACTTGAACTTAGGGCCAGTAATAGCAACAGGAATGTAATTTGTTACATTCCTATGTGCAATCATTATTTTTTACCTACAGCTATACTAATAAAATTACATTTATAATTTTCTCCACAAAAGTGCTAAAAGTGTAACTACTTATCATTTCTCAAACGAATTATAACGACAAATGGGGCATCTAATATTCAGTGGTCACCACTGCCCATAGACACTAGCACATTAAAAGTATTAATCATTCCCTGAATCACCAAAAAGCCATCAAACTACCAATACCACCACTGTATCAAATAATTTTATTCAATAGCATTGTTATAATCGTAGTTATAAGATAAACTCTGAGCTTAGCGTAGCTCGGTTTTTTATAATGTTTGTATGTATTTAGGGAATATTACTCTTAACGTCAGTGATTATGAACGAACTAAAACTACGTATGAATTGCATTAAACTTGTAAACCTGTGATGTATTTGAAACAATGATCGTTGAAGTTTTGGAATCAATGTCATACAGCGCCAGATCACCATTCGCATTTCTGAATAATATTTCTCCACCTGCAAATAATTCAATATTAAATCTACTATCACGTACGAACCTAAATTACTTGGGTACTTATATTTGTGATTGTAAGAAATATATGCTAGTCATATCAAGACATGTTTTATCATTATTCTAAAGTGTTATACTAGTCAATGTAATGATAAGTAAAAATACGTACTTGATGTCCAGGTCCCATTGAATATCGGCGAAGCAAATTCCCCATTTATAACATCTTCCAAATTTATCTCTCCCAATTCGGGCGTCGTCGGTGGTGCTTCAGTTGTTGTCGTTGTTGTTGTCGTCGTCGTCGTCGTTGTTGGAACGGGTATAGTTGTTGGGAATGTTGGTCCTTCTGTCGTCGATATAATAGGATCAGCTGTACCTGCATCGTTTCCTGTTAGTAATACCACTAGTGTTATAACAACACCGATTGCGACCAACATCGCGACGAAACCGATCCCATACGTCACTCTCCTCGATTTTTTACTCGCAACCAGGACCTGCGAAAACACAACCGCTTACACTCACAGAAAACAATATCACTTTTTTTTCGAAATAGATAAAAAACACTCAAACGAATCTTATAGATAACATAGTGTTTTAAAGATAGAACACTGTTCCTAAGATAAGTGATAACACGTGCTTCATCTCAATGATATTGATTCTAATCTCGTACAAATCAATTCAACGTGAACGCAACGACCACCGACCTTACAGGAAAACTTGAACAAACTGACAATTACAAAAACAGATCAGTTCTTATATCATCCTAAACATTGTCAAGCAAGGTTAACAACTTATTGAAAGTCACGATATCACTTTGATTTTTTTTGATAAAGCATGAAAATTAACAATTTGAATCCTTCCTGACACTAAGGTGTTAAAATTTACTTATTTTAGTCTATAAAACTATGGCACGCTCGTCTGTTACTTGTAATACTGAAATATTCTTACTTCTTTGATTTCCTTCTCTAGTGGTCAATGATTCACAGTTATCATAAGGGTTATCTACTTGACTTATAAACGCTATTACGTATTTGTAGTAATTACTATGGTGTAGTTTTAGTCGTGCTCATCAAATAAAATCAAGATAGTAAATTCAATGAAAATTGTTACAGTATATTATAAATGCATTCTTTTTTTGAATCGTATCATATATTTCAATGGTTATACTTATATCGACTACATCTATATATATAATATAAACATGTTATATATACTAAAATATGTTAGTAATGTTAACATAAGCTTTGTTCCCAGTTCCTATATTTCTTCATGGAAAATTGTGAATAACATCCGGTTTACCTGGTCACTGGTGCCCATCTCCATGGTCGAGTTGCCGTTATCTTGTGCCATGGTGAAGCGGATAAAAGATCAACTGTAAATAAATAATTAAATATCAAACACTATATATAAATGTCAACATAATAAGCTTATAACTATAAGTATCTAATTTTTATTAGATATTTTAGTGTTATTTATTTTATTGCTTTTTATCGTAACTGTGTTTAAATAGCATTTGCGTAATAGAGCGTGCTATGGTCTTCTATAATTGAAGGAGCGCATAACTTGTAATCTTTACATTGCAGATTTTCGCTAAAAATTTTACAAATATATCTTTAGTGTATATATATCTTGTAACGTGCTCATACATTAAATAAATAAATTTATATTAATTACAATATTGTAAATTTTTCGAAAGGTGAAAAGATAAATATTCATAACGTATATATAATATCAGCGTTTAATATTAATTTTAAAAGGAACAATACAAATAGTTTTTAAATAAAATATTATTTTTTCTAAAAAAAAATCGAAAATACACAAATATTATAAAAAAGTATATTTACACGACCATGAATAAGAAAGTAACAAAAGCATTAATTTTTAAAATATTAAGAATATTAAGAAAATTATTAATATTAGAAAGAGAGTTCAAAGGTCAGAAATTCATAAAATTTAAAGAAAAAGGTTTAACAATAATACTGTTAAGATTTGTTTTAAAATATAATTCCTACAAATTAATATTTTATTATAAACAAAAGTTTTCCTCACTGTTAAGACTTCCAAATTCGAATTCTTTGTGTCGTAAAACTCTTCAAGCAGGACGAAAACATTTTACTGCAGTTCGCTAGTTCAAGTTTATTTATCAAAATAATTATTTCATAAATATATATCATATTTTCGATGTATCTACACAAATAGACCATTGCTTGCCATGAAATATTTAAAAAAAAAAAACTAAACTTGATGTTTTAAAAATTCAAAATGGAATTTACAAGCTCCAATGCGACGTTCGAAAATTAGAACAACTATATTTTCAAAATAAGAACTGAACGAACCAATGTTATACCGGGACCATCCACAACCCACGTCCAAAATCGTAAAAGATTAATGGACATTTGCAATTGGTTGTCGACAATCGATATGAACCAGTTATCGATATCTTATTAATCCGTAACGTAAATTACAATTCAAGTTTTTTATTATGTGTATCGGTATCAGTTAATGTTACCATAAATGTGTATATAAAGATAATATTTTCAAACATAGTTCCGTCACTAAATATTTACCTTATCTCATATACTGTTATTTTTATTAGGCTCTATTCAGAAAAAATTACCCTAAAAATATTAACATATTAATAAAATTTAAAAATCATTCATCATGATAATATGACTTTTTTTAAATAGTAATTTTGATCATTGCTAGTATTGAGCACTGTTTTAGTAATTTACAAATAATCTATTATAAGCACTAGCAATATAAACATGTATATCTTGTGGTTAAATACAATCTGGAAATTATCGGGCTCTGGGGGGACTTATTGTTAAAAATTGGATTTTATTTAAAAAAAATAACAATAAAACCGTCGGAATTGATTCCTAAGCGTACTTTTTCTATAAAAATATTGTAGATACTAAAGATGATGTTATTCGATATATCTGTTGCCAAAATTAAAAAAAAAATTTAAAGAACGCTTGTGTGCGTAAGGTATATATAATTAGTGAGTTTATCTTTGGTAGCACACCTTGGGAATGAAACGATCGCCTCCTGTTTGTTTCTATTCATAAACAATTTTGTATCTGATTAATTTGACAAAAAAAGACCCGCTAAGTTTATTTCGCCGGTCCTTCTCAGGTCTGGGTGTTCCTTTTTCCGAACAAAAATAGTTACATCTGTAATATGTTCAATTATCCAAATTTAATATGTTTAAAAAACATCAATGCATTTATCTGTATGAATAGAATTATTTACAAGTATTACTCACACAAATAAAAAAAAAGATATACAAAATACTTTTAGCGTTAAATAAATAAACATAATTCTCCTAAAACTCAATAACATTACATATATTTTAAGATACATAAGGATTTTCTTTGTACATAAATTTGCCGGCTAGATTAGTTCGTTAGCGTTGTTCAAATTACGTTACGCCATTTCCCATTATGAACAGAGGTTAAATGACAGCCCGAGGCACGAGATACAAATGAGCGAATAAGATAACCGAAGATCTTCTTACGTAATTATAACAGAGTATTTTTTTTCTATTTAGTAAGGCACTGAGCCAATTGCATTTAGGATGTGCAAATAAACTACCTAATTACTTGATAGTAGAGCTTTGTGCAAACCCGTCTGGGTAGGTACAATCAGATATTCTACCTCCAAACAATAGTAATCAGTATTGTTGTGTTCGAGTTTGACGGGTGAATGAGACAGTGTAACTACAGGCCCAAGGGACATAACATCTTAGTTCCCAAGGTGGTTAATATTTCTTACAGCCATTATCTAAGGGCGGTGACCACTTGCCATCATGATCGTATGCTCATCCAATAATATATGGCATGATAAAAAAACGTTCAATCACATGTCCTGGCATTGCAAGAACGATAGATGACTTCTAAACCGTTATTCGTCAACACGATAAACAGGATTTAAGATGTTTAGAGTTCCATGTGTAAGGAAAACTTTAATAAGTATTAAAATGAAAAAATGTTTAGAGTTCCATGTGTAAGGAAAACTTTAATAAGTATTACTCTGTACTAAAATAATAATCGAATGCGCGTTGCTCAGCTAGGCTAGCCTTCACGAAGCCCTATCACAGATGCTATGATTACTCCGACTTAAACTAAACCAAGAATATACGTAGTCTTGATACGAAAAAAATATTATGGTATAAATCTGAAGGGGAAATAGTTGAAAGAGGAACGTCTAAGAGAAACAAATATCTGTAATACTGACACGCTAAGATAATCGCTTCTCCTAATGAAAGTCAAATTCACTTCATTATTTAAAGAGAACAATACTCGAGTTGTAGGTTCAAGATATTATTGGTGATAAGCAAAACTATTTTTAGTCTTGGGTAGACGGTCTGGTGAATGGAATGGATGAACCA
Organism: Vanessa cardui; assembly: GCF_905220365.1. Classification (NCBI taxonomy): domain Eukaryota; kingdom Metazoa; phylum Arthropoda; class Insecta; order Lepidoptera; family Nymphalidae; genus Vanessa; species Vanessa cardui. The sequence goes on from NC_061126.1 coordinate 4,891,866, forward strand.
GATTGTAAGCAGTAAATATAGTAGTAGTTAGATTATAATTGTGCCTGTAGTTACAATAGCTAACTCACTCAAACTATAATACCATGTCCTACTGTTTAACGGTTGTAAATCTGATCAATATATGATCGCCATGCGGACTTTGCAAAGCCCTACTACTGAAGTATAAGTCAAAGAACTCGCAGTTATCATTGACGAAGTCCTACTAGATGTGTTAAACTGACAATTATTATTTTCATTGTCTTAATATTAAATAGCGTAATTGCATCTCATAGTCATTATCTTATCAAACGGTAAGATAATAATTAAAATTAAATTGTAAATACTTGAAAATGTTTTGAGAGTTATTATTACAAATGATTAAATCACAGATGTAATTTTTGAACAATAGATGTTTATTATATAGGGTACAACATATTATATATTTCATGAGTTATAAAAAAAAACATAATAAAAATAAATAAACTACGCAAGAGTCAGGACGCTGTATAAAAAAGATTCCATTTACGACATAAACGTTTAACTTGGAAATGTTACATATAAAAAACTTGTAATCAAATTCAACCATTAAAAAGATACGAAGTAACGGTACATACAATAGATTTATACAGATCATATAATGATGTTGAATTCATATTAATTGTATTTGTATTTGAATAATGCCACAAATACATTGCTTTAATTCGATCGTAAATTAAAATATAATGTGAATTATCATTTTTGTTGTTTTCTCTTTATTCATAATCACCTCGTGTGTGTATTAAAATGCCTAACATATAAAATTTGTTGATAATTGTGGCAATAATAGATTTTACTATACAATTTTTTATTAGCCTTTTGCTAATTTGACATATTTATAATCACCAGTGGATACAATAAATGCGTTGACACGTTGGCCCCATCTCATATCCGAGAAACAATGTTAAGAGCCAGTGCCACAGGTGAAAAAGCTGGAGCGAAAAAAGGATCTAAATATTCGTGTCTTATGTGAAATTAGTTTTTTGTCCAATTGGCTGTGAAAAGTGGTGCAACACGCTTAATCTAAAGTATAGGCTTATTGCCTCCACTGGTCACAGGAGGGCTGGTTCGTTTTTAGCCCAGATGATCAGAGTTGCGATTCAACGGGGATTCTTGCTACCATTCCACGCGCTCATTATTTATATAACAACTATATTAAAATCATGTTTAAGTAGTGAATGTTATTAATAGTTAAGTTAGTAAATCTTTAAAGTTAGTCAGTCTTTGGTTGTTACTTATTTACGACTAGCTGTGCCCGCGACCTTGTACGCGTTTGAATTTAATAAAAAAAAATTGTAGCCTAAGTTGCTCCCTATTATATCAGTTATCTGCCAGTGAAAATCCCGTCAAAATCGGTCCAGCCGTTCCAGAGATTAGCCGGAACAAACAGACAGACAGACGACAGACAGACTGTCAAAAATTGTAAAAAAATGTTATTTTGGTATATGTACAGTCTATAAATACATATGCATTGAGTAAAAAAGGGCTATTTTAATTTTACAAACAGACACTCGTATTTTATTATATGTATAGATAAAAGGGTCGTTTTAGTTATCCATCATATTAAACAAACATCCGACTGAACTTTGTATTAAATGGATAAAACAACTATTACTCTATTCAGATCGCAAAAAAGATACTCGAATAAAAAAATAATAAAAACATTACGTTTGGTCAGATTTACGGTTAATAATAAAAAATAGAAAATTATTTCATAATTGATACGCAAGAAATATACTTAAGATCACTTACCACGACAATTAAATATTCAACACCGGCCCGTGGCCGACTTTCCGCCTCACTAAATATTGATATTTAACAGGGTTAAGCGAGATTAAGATACCCGTATCTTTAATAGAGATAACAATGAAATTAAATAATCACTAATCAGATATAATAGAAGGCAAATGATAAAATGCAAATAAATTAGATAAGTGTAAAAAAAAAACATCACTATTGAAATAGTTAATTCGTTTGTGTTTGCGAAATCTATTACCATAATTGAACAGTTCTAAAAAAGCATGGTAAATTCGATTCGACTTTTGATGTGCATGATTGTTTAAATAGTGCCTTCCATAAGTATTTCTTAGATATTTGATTTCATTAACAAAAAAAGGGGTTGGATGAAAAAGCACTTGTGCTTCATACTTTACGTCTGTCGTAACAACTTTTCAAGCAATATATGTATAATAAGTATACGGAAGGGAGAAGGAATCTTAACTTGTATTGAATTGAGGTCTTCCTAAATTTTTATATATTTTTTGAAGTCGGTATAAATAGTGATTTGTTTTTGAGAGAAACTTTTTACTATGAATTGAAATAGTCATAAGTTTTGTTCATTTATTAAATATAAGGTCAACGAACTTTATATCCTTATACATCTTGGTTATTTGAGTATATTTGAATTATACTATTCAATTTACGACATGATCTATCAAATCATGGTCTTCCATACTTTGAACATATGGACTAGGTAAAATCAATATCATATTAATTAAATCGATTATAAGTAATACAATTAATGGAATCTTTGCTATAGATTACTCTGTGGCCATCTTAACCCAATCTAAATAAGATACCAGATCTAAAGTAATAATTTATTTATAGTTTTCAACTATATATAATTTGATTAATTATTCAAAGCTATTTATATTTAAAAATAAAACGTCCAAATAAATAAACCATTTGGAACTAAAATAATTTACTGACACATAACCTCTAGTACTGAGTATTGTCTTAACTTATTGCTTAATAAAAATACTTTTACGCCTAATGCATCAATACCTTGTAGCGTGAAAATTAAAAAAAAAGAGCGCGATCGCTTGTCACAGAAGCTGACTATTTAGCGGGAAGTTTGTGAGCTTCGGACTGTCTATTTCTGACTAATATAAATTTTAATTGGGTGTTATTTTTGGCTATTAATTATAAATCAACTTTATATTATAGATAATATTATTTATTAGTCGTCACTTTTTATAAAGTCTTATATAAGATATTATTAGTCTACATTTTTATAAAGTCGTTTCTAGACTATAAATTATTCAGTGATATGAAAATCATTTGTTTTTAAATTCAATTTAATATGAGGTGTCTAAAAACGAATTTATTATTTTCAAAGTCGGTAATTACAGTTCTTGCTTTCATTCTCAGGATAAACTAGCTAACGTTGCAAAATATTATACGTATATATACTTATAGGTACAGAAGTACGTACTTAAAATACAGGTGCAATCTCTATTTCCTCATTCTCACAATACGAAGGAAATAAATCCGATACGAACGGAAAGAGTTCACGCACAAGGACCATAGCTTTAAGGTAATTTCCGATGCATGGAAGCGTATACAGCAACTGTAGTTTGCCACTGAAAAGTTCTTGAAAGGAATTCTTTTATTGAACTGAAACTGGAATTGATCCCAACTCTTTGAGAACCCTTGGTTTAACGTTAGTTTAACAATAGTTTAAAGTTAGTTTAACTAAAAAGCTAATTATGACTTTCAAATAAGGCTGATCATATATAGTAGATAGTTGCTAAAGGTAAAATTGTAATTAATCGAACGTCTAATTCTCCAATTGACTTAATAGTTAAAATAATGACAAGTAATCCGTATAATATTAACTACGAGTATGATACTCATTAAAGAAACGTTACATGCAATTTCAGTCTCGAAATTGTAATCTAATAGCGTTTTAAAAAGTTTTACTTTTGAAAAGTATGATCAAACCAATAGCCGTGTAATACGTGAAGTTCCCTCTCTTTTTTGCTTCAAATAAATAATTATTAATCTTCTGTCCCTTGTGACGTAATTTGACGCGACATCGTAATATTACTTCGAGTGGACCCAACAAAGTTTCACTTGGAAAAAATAAGTATTCATACAATATACAAATACTAATTCAAGTAAACATATGCTAATGTTTTCATATAAAAATAATCATATTATTTCAGTATATGTTCCTATTTCGAATGTGAATAATCGAGAAATTACTTTAATGTTAACAATTAATGCCTCTCTCTCCACAAACTTGTAATTGTCAGACGCTAACATTACGATCATCAACTACAAACTTTTGTTACCAGCATAGTTCAAAGAAAACTGCAGAGTTCTAAGAATGGAAAAATTAAAGATTATGGCTAATAAGACAAGAACTGCCTTTTGTGATGAGCATATATTTGTTTTTATTACTGGCTTGTTGTTATAAAACATCTATCAGTACGTAGTAAGCCATGACATAATACAAAGCAAGTGATATTTTGTATTAGTGATATATATACAGATAAAAACATAGCTCATACCTTTATATGTTTAATTTTAAGGGCATAACTTTAATATAGTTTTACTGAAACAGCTCAAATAAAAGCATTTGGTATTATTGTGTTCCAGCTTAAAGAGTCGTTACTTATGTGCTATACAGCCTTGGCCAAAAGTATGGAGCACCCCCAATATATTTCAATTTTATTATGAAGGCTCATTCGGAAGTAAATGAAACAATTTTATAAATTTAATATGGTGTTTATTATTACAAAAAAATAGTATTTAGTTGGCCCACCCCTGGCCTTAATCACAGCAGTAATTCTTGCAGGTAGCGACGTAACTAGTTTTTTACAGTCTTCGGTGCTTATATTGTTCCACTCTTCACGTAAGCGCCTTTTCAAGTCTTCTTTGGTGGTTATTGTATGGCGCCGGACCTTACGCTTTAATATACCCCATAAATGCTCAATGGGGTTCAGATCCGGTGACTGTGCAGGCCACTCTAGAAGCTCTATATTATTTTCCCGAAACCAAGTCACTGTGCGGGCTGACTTGTGACAAGGCGCGTTGTCTTGTTGGAATCTAACTCTATCCATATTGGTGTCTCCAAAAAGTGTAGAAAATGAGGGTACCAATGCTGATTCCAGTACATTGATGTACTTTGTAGAGTCCATCCGACCCTCGCACACGAACATTTCACCAACTCCAGAATCAGTCATGCAGCCCCAGACCATTACGCTTCCTCCACCGTGTTTAACAGTCGGTACCACGCATTGGGGGTTGAATTCTTCGCCCACGCGACGACGCACGTAGGTGATACCAGGGGTACCAAATACCTGAAATTAATCGTAAACAAGATAGTTAAGAAATTAGGAAACATAGAATCGGTTAATTAATATTTTAATTTATTCTGTTTTATCTATATTGCATACAATATTATCTGACTTACCTCAAAGTTTGATTCGTCGAACCATATGATATTTGACCAGTCTTCTTTCGTAAAATATTGATATTTTAGGGCCCAGGCGTAGCGGGCTCTTTTGTTATTGTCCGAGAGCCATGGCTTCTTCCTGACTTTGCAGCCTTTAAGGCCAGCTTCCTGAAGCCTTCTGCGAGTTGTTCTGGCTGATATTGTTTTATTAACTTCCGTTGATAGTTCAGCAGCAAGCTCAGAAGATGTTTTTTTTCAATTTTTTAAAGATTCCCTTACTAACTTTCGGTCTTCTCGGTCAGTGGTGATGCGTTTACGGCCTGGTTTGGGCCTGCTAAGGTGTGAGCCGGTAGCGACGAATCGTTCAATAGCTAATTGCACAGCTCGACGCGAGCATTTCACGGTTTTAGATATTTGAACTTGTGATTTGCTTTGCTCATGCAAAACTTGAATTTGCACTCGTTGTTCCAGAGTAAGTTCATTCTTTTTAGGCATTTTGGAATAATATTAAATAATGTTAACACAAAATAACAGCAAGAGAGCACTAAGTCATAGCGTGTGTACACAACGAAAGTGATTAGCGAATAAAGTGATTATTCCAAAAAACGTAAAATCGCAAATTACACAACAATAGGGGTTTTATTACAAGCTACCAAGTAAAACTATTGTTCATAAGACGTTTGAAGATGTCGCCCAGGTAATGTATAAACAAAAGGCTTTGTTTTATGCGGTATTTATGATGCACGTGCAACATTTATAGGGTGCTCCATACTTTTGGCCAAGGCTGTATATCTTAGTTCAAAAGGTTTGTGGCGCATTAGCAATTAAGGAATGCTTAAGGTGGGTGATGTCCACTTATCATTTCCCCGCCCACCTACCTATATCAGAAATAAAAGAAATATCATATCATTAAATCGTAAAACGGAACAGAAATGCCAATTTCCGAAAAAATCTCATAAAGGCGGTCTTTCAATTTCCCCCCGTTTTCATTTCCTGCCCTCGCGATGTTTTTAAAGCGTCTCAGATTTATTCCTCTTTAATCATGGATACAAACGTAATTTCAGTGAAGCACTGTTCTCTGAATTTTGTTCTCAGAAACACGAATATCACAAGAAATTAAAAATTAATGTAAATCTTCATTTTTAAAATTACATAGTATAAAACAAAGTCGCTTACCGTTGTCTATACTTATGTATGCTTAGATCTTTAAAATTACGCAACGGATTTTGATAAATAGTGATTCGATAGGTCGGTTTTTGTATGTAATAAATGGATGGACAATTTTAGAAGTTTATTATGTGTCGTCGGGTCGCTAGTTTTTTTTATAATTTATTATTTTTTATAATACATTTTAAATTTTATAAAGAAATACCCTTAATACTTGAAATTAAAAATTTAAAAATGCATACAAAATAACTTATATTTTGTACATAGAGTACTTTTAGTGGTAAAATTGTTTAAAAGCTATTTCAAAACGGAATTGTAGTGCTTCCGTTTTCAAATTGTCTCTTGACTTCCGTTTAATGTGGTAACATTATTTTCCTACATACACTTCATGCATTCTCGTACATTTTCTAAAATGTAAAATAATAAAACAAAACCCATAATAGTAAAGTCGCTACTCTGCTTCGCTCGCTTCGTCTTCATTGCTATTTATCAAAAAGAAAAAAAAAATTAAGGAACTTTGAAATTAATTATTTGATACATAAAATTTAGCGTTTATAAAAAAACTTAAACATTTAAAATATTTTCATTTCAAAACAACTATAATTTACAAGATTTTATTTGTTTATACTACATTTTTTGTGGCTAATGTAATATTATACTATTTCAAATGATGGCGTATAATTATTTCGGTCATTTTATTCGATAAATCATTTTTTAGCGCTTGCAATATTGTTTAACTGTAAGTTAATCTATAATCCAATATCTATTAGAAATTCGGGTTTACTTTCAGTTTTTTTTTTTATTTTATTTAATGCTCGTATTCTAGCCACTTAGCCGATGGTCATGTCGGCTCTTCATAACAACTTTTATATAACAGTTAAAAATAATATAATATCACGATATAGTCCCATAAACATGCATAACATTCCTTTTAACTATACTAAAACCATGTTATAAAATATCTGATAAATCTTTTTACTGATATAAAAGCAAATACGTATCATAATTAAATTATATTCAAATTTTAGCAGGCGCTATTGATTAAAACTTAATCATTTTAGAATATAAACGTTATTTATCCGTACAATAAAGTCATCGTTATAATAACATAAAGTTTAAAGAGGGTGACTTATCTCTCACAAAACGATTTATAATAACTAATGTATATGCACGAAAATTGTTCTTTCAGTCTGAATGCTACTGTTTCACGGCTAAACCACTGAACGAAATAGATGAAGTTTGGTATGAAGCTTAAAATCCAAGGAAAGGGTTTCATTGTATGCCTAACAGCTGATGACTACGCCTAACAGTGTGAAAACTAATATTACATAATGTGAAATTTAAACACAGATAGAGTCAGTAGTTATACTGAGGTTCTTGCCGATTCTTCTCGGTGTAATCTACTTTCCGAACCGGTGGTAGCTTCACTTAATATAGTTGTTAAATGACAATTCAAAAGTGCTTGTAAAAACCTACTTGAATAAAGAAGGATTTAATTAGACATACAGATTAATAAACTTTAATCATATTCTTTAAACAATAAAGTTGGTAATTAAAATTAACTTTAATAAAAAATGTCCTCTGCACTCCCATTATCACCCTCTTTAAATTTCAACTGAGATGTCAAGTGTGAATTTTAGCACTTACATTATATAAAAGTTAAAAGTAAAGTCATTAAATAAAAGCCCGTAAATGTCCATTGCACTTAAGTACCACTTCTTTTGAATCTCAACCTCCCTTCTTAAATGCGTGTTGGTGGATACAAATATTGCAGCATTTCAGCTGACACGGATTTTTTCTTAAAGATATTTCACTGCCAAGCTTTCACAACTCATTTTTATTACTTTAGTATTGGAAAAATGTATTTTTTTTTCTTTGTAAAATAACATTTCAACTAAGCATATATTGTAATAAAAAGTACCTACTCCTTATGTTTGTTTAGCGTATCTGTACTATATTATTGTTATTATGACGTCCAATACACTAAAAGAGGTACTTAAATGACCTTGAAAATAAACATATCTAAATTTCCGATTATGAAGCTTAGACTTACTTTTAAATATGTGGTCGTATTATGGAGTCCTCCCTGACTCTATGTCAGTCTGATAGAGCCATTTGGCGTTTGCTCACGATTACTTTCCTCACGAGTCAATGCGAGTGACCTGAATAATTAATTACAGCACGTAATGTAACATAATATCAAACGTATTGCGTCTAAGGAAACTTACGTAAGAGGTTGAATTTTTGGCAATGTTTTAGGATTTCTTCATTCTATTGTTTGTCCAGTATTCAAATTTCGAACATGATCTTTATTGAAATTAAAAAAAAAAATGAATTCATGTTCTCAACATTTTCGTCCACTCTTATATCGTATTTATTTTATTCATAATACTGAAGCTCGTTGATAGCTACTAAACAAACGGTTGAGAAACAGAGCAGAAAAAGGTACTTAACTGTTTTGTCTTTGTCTATTTATACAATAGATATGCTGTCACATAAATAATTCCCTTTTAACACACAATGATCAGCATTCGTATACTAAGATATTTCGTATTGAAAAAAAAATAGTGTCTCTTGACGCCCCACAGGAGTGATAACGTAAACTGATCTACATTGACCTGTTTAATAATGAAATTGAATTGTATTAATATTGAAATATTAACTTGAGAAAGCTCAAGTTATTACTTTAATTTTATGTATTTGAATATGATCTTTTATTGGCTATAAAATATATTATTATATACAAAACAATTCTGTAGTCGCCAGCGGCTTCGCTGGTGTTTTAGGGTGTTGATTGTCATTTGTTCACCAAAAAAGTAGCAGTAGTATGTCCTTTCTTGGAGTTTGCTTCATACCAAATTTTCATCAAATTCGGTTCTGTAGTTTGTTCGTGAAATACCGATAGACAGACAGATAGAGTTACTTTCACATTTACAATATTAATATACCTTCTCATGTACATATTCAATAATATGTAACTCAGTATGTATAAAAGAAAAGGACATATATGGAATACAGTTGGTGCCGTAACGCGTTACGTAACGAAGGGGTTTACCCTACCATAACAAGTTATCGCTTTAATATGGTACCATAAAACAAATAATCTTATATTTCTGCCGTCAAATGTGAATTTATCAAAAATTGACTATTTAATCATCTATATATTTTATATGTATAATGTACATTTACACATTTCCAATTATATAAGGAAGCTAAGCGATCAGTGTCTATTTTTCATTCCTTCAAACACTGTCTACTGAGTGAATACAACATAAACCAGGGAACACGTTCCTTGCTCTTATTACTCGTCACATTCCTTGCTTGTTTCTATGACAAAAAACTTCACTTTACTAAGGTTTTGTCCACTGGAGCTGAGCTAAGCGAGGCTACGAAAATGAAGTGATGATATATGTTTTTTTTCCTCGCGCTTCTTCTTCGTATATCTCTGGTGTCGCAGCCTAAATGTCGAATAAGCTCACAATTACGTCACCCGTTAATGTTGTGGAATTAGTGACCACTTCATTGACATTATAAGTGGATTTGTCACCTCTTAGTATACTGCGTTTTTGGTCTAGTTACCAAGAGTACAGACTACGGTGCTGGGTTCACTGGGTTTAGTTATTTCGATTTCCTGTAGAAATTATTTTCTCAAATTTAACCCCGAATTAATTTGGGAAATTTGTCAATTTAAGAAGGAATTGCATTTTTATGATTCTTTAAGTAGTAAATGTCAAATTTTTGTCTTGAAGATGTAATTGATCTTTGTAGGTTGAGTTGCATTTAAATCATTTAGTTATATCAACGTCATCATCATATAGATTTTAGTGTAAGAAAAATAAAATTATTTATTTTCAAATTCTACTTAAACAACCACTGTTGAATTTTGTCAAGAAAACCAATAGTCTCTGTTTAATTAAATTACATTAAAGTTTACTTAGTCATGGCAAGACAATTGAATTAAATACTTACCTACATTATATATATTATTATATAATAGATTTACACACTTACCATACGTCATTTTTTTTAAATTAAAGGTAGGTAACTTAACACTTACAATCTAATTTTAACCTTTTTTCGCACACTAAGGCATCTTGTTAATATAAGCGTCATTCACTTTAACGCACATTGATAATAATTTATTGTGCACGCCTTCGTGAATACCTAAGTATATAAATAAAATAAAAATATAATCAAACTCTAATTTTGTTCAAAATTTTATAAAACGTATAAAAAAAGAACTCGTTTCTGCTAACGTTACTTACAAAGTTCAATTAGGCACGTCATACGCTAAAAACATTTAAAACAGATCAATCAATTTTAAATTGACTCAATTTGTAACTTTTATCAATTTTAAAATTAGAATATTGAACTTATCTTTCATAATTGATATTTAATAAAGATAAATTTAAGGAAAACCTTTTTAATTAAGAAAACGCGAAAAATTAATTTAAAAAAAAAATCAGTTACAGCTATTTTAATTGACATTCTCAGAATATAAAAAATCTACAGCCGTACTTATAAATATTATTTTATATATGGTACGTGTTGTTTGCTGTTGAAAGTATGCATAATTATTGCATATGTAATACAATGTATATTCTAAAATGTACGAGATATAGATTTAAAACTGTAAATACCTTGTTAGAAATTCAGATAATCAGTATTTTACTTTTAAAACCAGTTTTATATATACAAATACTCAAATGATATTTTACTAAGTTACTACTTTTATTTTACGACCACAAAATATAAATACTGTAAAAGTTATTATACTCTATTCCAATGAGAATAGGAAACAACCAAAACAAACCGTACTTTTCAGTATCACAAGTGTTTTGATGATAATTCCGCTTTATTTTCAAACAGTTTTTGATTAATATATTTTTCATTTGTAATACAACAATACACTTTAATTTTACTTCCAAAGTAGCGATAACTATAGCTATGACAGCATTCAAATCGCCATTTTTCAATGAATTAACAATTAAAATGGAGATTTTTAGTATTATTAGTTCATTGTAACCGACCGTTACACAAATGATAAAAAGCTCTAAGGTAATGGAACTTTTTTTTATGTATGTCACATTACTTTCATTAATTATTATTAGGTACTAAATCATCAAACCTCGTTCATCTAATTTTATAAATTCGTGATTATAATTACGTAGCCAGAAAAGAATAATAAATAGTGCATAATTATATTAAACGATCTGTTTTTATTTTCATTAAACAGGATCATTTTTTTACGTGATATATTTACTATAATATGAGTAAAATATTAGAGATTAATTATTGATTTTATAATGTTTTAAATGTCATATATACATAGATATTTCTTTTTTATTATAATATGTATATATTAGAGGATAATTAATATATTTTTTTAATTTGGATGACTAAAATTTCTAATTTCAAACTATTTAAATATCATAAATTCATTAATAAAAAAAAATCAACAAATAACAACAACAATTCATCCGATACTGACTAGATAAAGAATTTTCCTGAAAAAACCTCGCCTTTCTTAATACCATGTTACACAGAACAAAGGCCCTCGCCATAAGGGTGTGTTCACAAAAAAACAAAAGATCCAAAGAAATAATACTTTATTCTTCTACATTACTTACAAGTCCCCCGTGTTCGAAGCGGAACTAAGGAACTTATGTATTACACGTACCGAAAGGGGGTCAGTACGAAATTGTAGAAATGAAATTAGGAGTCTATTTCCTTTGTTTAACATAATTATTTTAATGTTCGTATCATCTGTAATAGGTTTAATGTTAAATCAAATCTTCTATGCATATAATAAAATTTGAGTCTGTTTTTAATGGTGGTAGCGCTTTGTGCAAGCCCGTCTGGTTAGGTACCACCCGCTCATCAGTTATTCTACCGCCAAATAACAGTACTCATTATTGTTGTGTTCCGGTTTGAAGGGTGAGTGAGCCAGTGTAACTGCAGGCACAAGGGACATAACATCTTAGTTCCCAAGGTTGGTGGCACATTGACGTTGTAAGGAATAGTTAATATTTATTAAAGCTTCATTGTCTATGGGTGATGGTGACCACTAAAATAGCTCTTTTTTACTCATTGCATATGTATGGTATACATGAATCATATACCAAAATATTTTCTTTTACAATATTTGTCTGTCTGTCTAATCTCTGGAACGGCTGGACCGATTTTGAAAGGACTTTCACTGGCATAAAACTGATTAAATTTTTTTTGTTAAATTCGTACGCGTATATACAGGTAGTAATAAATAAAAGAAAAAGTTAAGTGAGTAAAAATAACATTCCATAAAGTTTAACTGTTAAGCTATGGCATCGTCTTCTTTTGAGGTCCAGGTTTCCTCAGAATGTTTACCTTCACTGTACAGGAAATTAAATACATGAATAGGGTGTGAACCCGCAATCTCATACAAGCTGTCTAAAGAATTGGTATTGGTTTCCTTTCACTTTTAGATGGTTTTTAGAGATTCACCACTCAGATCCAGTGCCGATGTCGCTTATCACTTGTTGACATTTCACGAACACGTTCTGTGCTAGCAAGTTTGTTCTTATGAATATATCTTAAGTGTACATAGTAATAACATGTTAATAAGAAAAGAAAAATAATATTACCAAACATGTAATATTTAAAGAGCTGATCAAATATACGGTTTTACATAAAAGACAATTTGTTAAAGACAAAGAAAAGTACGTATAATACCACTTTAATCGAAACTCGAAGCTTAAAAATCTATAGGATAGAGATGATTACTGTATTTTTTACGCATATTCATTTCCCTTTAATACCTACTCCTTTATTTTTTTTTAAATACCGGTATTAGTTATTTCATACCTGGTGCAATAAATTATTATAATATGTAATAATAACGTCTAAAAATAACAAAGGCATGTCTATTCCAACCACAAGAACACAAAAGCCAAATAAACAACATATGACAGCGAATTGAAGCGATATCAAGCGAGAGCTTGAATAATCTATGATACATATCTAGTGATGCACAATATGGCTATTAGAATTTTGATTGTTACATTCTTACACTAGCTATACCCGCCCGCTTTGCTGGGCAGTAGTCGCAAAAATTTTTTTATTTTCATTTTTCATTTTGTAATTAATTACTGATCATCAACAATCTATAGTACATATAATAATGCGTGCATATGTCTTGAAGTTTCATTCTCGACCATAGCGTACATGTCATCAATGAATTGTTAAAACAGTTGACGACACTTCAGAATATGATTAGATTGATTATTATCTCTACTATACGATATGCAAAAAAATCCATACATAGTTGAATGAATTTTTTTGCATTCTCTTCGATGTCACAGAGCCTGTCGTGAGAATATTTTGATACAGTCCGAGATGATATCCATCTTCTGCTCGCATAAACATAATTCGATAATCGTAATAATTGTCATACGATTGATGTGTTTCAGCGACACCTTGATTGTTCTTGTGTCGCTTAGTGATAACAATACCTCGTTTTGTAATTTCTGTACCGACAATTACAGCTGTGACTTCAGGAGCTATGGCAGCATTAAAATGCCTTTCATGCTTTGCATTCAATGGCGTTCTATCTGCATTGATAATGACTTTGAATCATTTGTTGTCTCACCTTCTAGAGCAGTTTTAAAATCTTTAACTGAACATTTATTTTCATAAAACATAATCCTGTTGAGGTTTTCTTGATTCGTTGTAATGCTAAACATGCATCGAAGATCAATCTTTTTCTACGTTGTCCATTAAATAAATGTGCAGAAACTGGGGATTTTATTTAGATACTGGAAGAAGTGAACGAGTCATATGATACACTTTAAACGTAGACGCGAAATTATTGTATTGTACAATATTTGTTGCTCCAAATGATGTCATTTCAAAGTAAGAATTGTAATTTCTAATACGATTAAAGAAAAATTCAGACTCCACAGTAGTTCCCGTAACGTAGATAAGAAGAGGTTCTAGTAGTTCAACCAGTAGTGGAAAATACATTTTACCAGTGGAGTAGCACTATACCAGCAGTTTATTTTAAACATCATAGCGTGAGCGTGGGCATACTATATTCATTGAACCAATGATCACATCGGGATTTATTGAGATTGGTTCTAGTTCTTGACTTAGTCTATTTTAATCGTTGATCATCCAGTCGTTGGGCTCGCTCATCAGGTTTTTCAGTATCTCTTGATGAAGATGCTTGTTCGAAGATCTGGAACTTGATCATTACGTTGACTAACTGTTTTGGCAACTCTCAAAGTAGAAATTCGGATTCTAATTGTTTCTAAACGTATTTCTTGTTGGTGTGTTGTTTCCGTAGCTCTTTTGGATGACGCTACGCATATATTGTTGATGTTCGGATCTTTTATTTCTTCAATGGCATGGTGGTTTCTATTTATATAAATTATTTGATTCAATGATGATCAATGATTTTCATATTTATACTTATCGGTTGATCGGCATAGAAATGCATCGTGATACTCGTCAGGGCCGTATCTATCTGTTGGTTATTTTTAATGATACGGATGAAATAATCACTTTATCCGCGAAAAAATACTTATACGTACTAATTTTCATAACAATCGGTTGAACGGTGTAGATATATTTATATCGCAGCGCTACCTGGTGGCGAGTTACATCAATGGGGATAGCATAATCTCTTTATTCATTTAATCTTAATGATCGATCAAATAGTTTCTGAGTTTATCGATGACACACATACAAACACATCCACTTTTGTATATAGCTAGCCTATCATTTGCGCAAGCTCATGTTTTTCCTGTATACCAATTTTTATAAAGTGGCACGGTGCATCTGTTCTCGAGTTATAGCAAAACATACAGACAGACAAAAATGTCAAAAATGGTAAGAATGATGTAAGTCAATCATAAAAAGAATACTTATGACGAATTATGACAAAAATAAGTGTACAGACAGACTCTAGAGATTTATATAATAGTATAGATTTAGTATTCACGTGCGATAGCTTTATTGTTAGCGTATTTCATGTATAACTTTGGTGTTTCTATACCGATTTCTATGCTTCTTTTTTATGGAACTATTCCATATTAATACTGTTAACTTTTTTATTTTGGGATGATTGAGAGTGTTATAAACGCAGGAATAGACAAATATTATCAGAAAGCTTCGAACTACTAAGCTATTGGGAGTGACACGTGTTATTGTGAGTCAACCATAAAAGATAGACAAAGGCTGTCACGGGATATTTTTTATATAATTTTAAGGAGAACATTTCCGTAATATACAATTTCTATGTAGCTTTAACCATTAAGGTTATACACGCGACGGAAGCTTAAAATATGGAGGAACTTCTCCCGTTTTCCCGACATTTCCCTTCACTGCTCTGCTCTTATTGACTGTAGCGTGATGAAAAGTATACTATAACCAGTGCAGGAGTATGAAAAATAATTGTACCAAGTTTCGTTAAAATCCGTCGAGTAGTTTTTGTCTTTATAATGGTTATACGGACAGACAGACAAAAAATTTACTGATTGCATTTTTGCCATCAGTATCGACCCCCTTTCAACCTCTGATAGTTATTTTGAAAAAATATTTCATGTACAGAATTGACCTCCCTACAGATTTATTAAAAGTATAGATTATATTAAAATATGTAGGGGTTGTTTATCTCCATTCCTTCTTCGATTGGAATAGATTAATAGATCAAAGTCATCAAATATTCAGAGACTTGTTGTCCTTTGGGGTATCTGTTCTATTGTTTTCATTTACAATATTTTTAATGAACCAGACTTTTTTATTTCTTAGCAGCGTTATGCATGTTCATATCCATTACAGAATCATTAATAATATAAATTATCTATTTAATGGCCATGTTGTTAAGCTTCATGGTATTATTTATTATTTAAGCTTTTTTATACTATAGGTTGGCGGACAAGCATATGGGCCACCTGATGGTAAGTGGTCACCCATAGACAATGACGCTGTAAGAAATATTAACTATTCCTTACATCGTCAATGTGCCACCAACCTTGGGAACTAAGATATTATGTGTCTTCGTATGTATGTCGTATCCTTTGTTTCTTACACTTTTACGTTACACTGACTCACTCACCCTTCAAACACAACACAACAATACTGAGTACTGTTATTTGGCGGTAGAATAACTGGTGAATGGGTGGTACCTACCCAGACGGGCTTGCACAAAACCCTACCACCAAGTAAACTCAGTAAATCGTCCCTTACTATTATTAAATAACCTATACATAAAACTAAATATAAAAGAGGTTGACGTATTTTACTGAGGTCGATTGGCCGTTTGTAAAGCGAGTAGCCCCATACAGCCTTTGCAATTTAATTGTGTAGAAAAAGGATACACATTCATCAATTCAGTCGGTAAGGATGATATTTTTATGTTAGATATTTATGATATGATAATATTAATAAATCATCATTGTTGATAAACCAACACAATGATTGTCCGATAATAGAGCTGCAGTTTACCGTCGGTTAAAGTGATTAGGCCGTTATAACTGATTTGACCTTCATAGCTCGTCGAATCAAACGTCAATTGGTAAATAAATTAGTAACCTGTAGCGTTAATTTTTTGTATCTTTGATAATATTGACTCATACAATAATAAGTCAGGATAAAAATAGAACAGTGCAAGATTTTAATACATATAAAGGAGACAAGGACTTTTGGGCCCAAAAGTTATCAAAATGAAAAGCATCGTAAAAAGTGGGTTATATCTTTGTAAAGAAACTTAGAACGTATTACTTTACTGTTTTACAATTCAGAAACCAAGAAAACTGAAAAATATCGTATAGATCATAATTATCGATTTAAAGTGAGTTCGATATTAACAAAAAATCGTTAAAATATATAAAAATCAAAAAACATATTAGAAAATCGATTAGTGTGTATATCGACTTAATTTTCCCTTTTTTTTGTGGAGAATTGTTATTATGAGTCCTTCGAAATAAGACCACTTTATAAAACGGTTGCATTCTCCTTTAAAATGAAAATTTCGGATAAAATCCGTCAAACAGCACTGAATTTCAATGTGCTTATCAATCATATCGTAGTCATCAATAAATGCAACTTGCATGGGTTTGATGATAATCTGCCACACGTGTATCAACACCTCTGTATAATAACATCTAAGTGGTATGAGCTATAAATCGTTTTCAATATGAGGCCTTAGATAATGTAGTAACAACAAACTATAACATTACCTAATCAAAGAGTTGGGTTGTGATTAAAATAAATTGATTGATTTATAGAATAGAACTTGAAATATAATTCGACCTTTCCAAAAATGTCCGTATTCCTTATATACGGGATTGCGTTAGTTTATACCAACATAACGTCCCAATTCCTGAAAAGTAGCTATAAAAGTAATTGGACTAGAATTCGCAATTAGGTTTCTTCATCAGAGCAAGCCTGATTACTTTAGACATTTCGGAGTGAACTTGAATTAAGCCACTTATCTTATTTACAAGGACCTTATTAACTTAGATACGATTCTTTTTAATTTAATGGGATCAAATTAAAATAAAATATTTTTTACCAAAAGAATAAAAAGGATGGTATAGAAATAGGATAAATTTGTATATAACATTATATAAGAATATTTCATTGAATGCTTTTACTTTCTATTTCTACATATTTGAAATGGACCTTCAAACTGCGAGCTTCAACTAAGAATTTTTCGATGGAGGCTTCTTATCGTCCCGGTATGTAAGTCCAGAACAACGACATATGTATGTAGACTAACAGGTCAGCCAGCGCAACACGATAATTTGTTGATAATGAATGTATTAACTTTAGTTCGATTATATAAACATATATTAATTAATAAAAGAAATTAGAATTTTAGATAGTCATAGATAAAATGCTAATGTTAAGAAACCTGTTGTTTCTTGTTTCGTATATTCATCAACACATGTACGAACTTCCGCAGTAATCCAGTTTACTTGATTTCTATGTTTAAGGATATCCGATAGTCATAATAAAAGATATATTTATAATTTTGGTTCGTGTGAACCATTTTATATTGAGAAAATTGTTTAATAATATATGTATTGTTTTAGTTTTGTTACAATAAATTCATCATAACAGCTCTTAAAGCCTGTAAACTTATTTTATTGCTAATCTAGTAATGGTATGTGATTAGTATATTATTCCGGAGAACAAGGAAAATACGCGAGTATAATGCGACAAATATAATATACACAATAGAATATAATACATAAGAAATATCAATTATTATATATAATTAATTCGCAATGAAAAACTATGTTTATGTTAAACATTCTTGCCTCAATGTAAAATCATTCGTTTTATATTGGGGCAAGAATGTTTTACAGATGGCACAGCGGGTGCATCGCGTACATCTTAACCAATGATTGCCGGTTCAAACCCAGGCAAGCACCACTATATTTTAATGAGTATGACTAAAAATGCTTAATTTGTGTTTATAATTCATCTCATGCTCTGCGGTGAAGGAAAACATCGTGAGGAAACCTGCATGTGTCTAATTTCACAGAAATTCTGCCACATGTGTATTCCACCAAGCAGTATTGGAACAGCGTGCAAATGTTCCAAAACCTTCTCCTCAAAGGGAGAGGAGGCCTCAAAGAGAGAGTGGGAAATTAACAGGTTTTTATTGTAAAAGCCTAACAATCAAAACAAATAAACTCACTTTTACATTTACTGTATTAGTGAGAATATACATAATTACATATAGTCCTCCCGTACGTGGCAAAAGTTATGAAGTGTTACGTAATTGATATAATTTTCACGCTAATTCCATGATCGAAGTGTTTCTGTAAACATTTATTGTTCACTGGAGCTAAACTGATGAGGTTAACCCATTTAACCTTGTTTCTGTTCGTAACCATCTAGTACATACAAGTTTAATTCTATAAACGAAGAGTTTAGTCTGTCATACTGAAATTATAACAAGGGAGTTTGTTTCGTTTACCTTTTTTGGTCTCATATTGTTATAGAACTACCGTATTAATTTACTTCATATTTTCAAGTTAGACATAGGCAATATATGAATATTAATCGGTCAAATCATTAAAACGAACGAACGGTACTCAAGCTTTTTCAATAAGAGATTTGTCTTCAAAGTGTGTACATATAATAAATAAATACGTAGTAATGTATTTTAGTTTAATTATGACACTGTATTTTGGTTTTAATCGTTTGACGTCGGTATCGTATTTTAAGCTTTCCTATTCGAAACAATGTTCTCATAACCTGTATTAAATATTTCAAGATATCAACCTTATTTTAATAATACGAAATATGATGGTACAATAGTATCTTATATATTTCTCGGCTTAACTGATACGAACAAGGGTAAGCGACTAACCGAAGGCTCATTAGATTTTAACTAACATTGATTATTGACGATGTATTTACTTGTAATTAATGAAGTAGTACCTTACATAAATTAAGCTTTTGACAAGATTTAAGGTTAGAGCAAACTTTAAGTACAAACTTGGTATTTTATTATAAGATGTGGAAAATCGTATAGTATCTCTCCTATTAGTAAAGAATGAGTCATAACTGTTACATTGATATTTTCTATACCTATACATATAATACAATTGGAGTGTGTGTTTGTAATAATAAAATAGTCCTTTTTTACTCAATGCATATATATGTATACACGGTACATATACCAAAATAAGATTTTTTACAAGTTTTGTCGGTCTTTCAGTCTGTCTGTTTGTTTCGGCTGATCTCTGGAACGGCTGGACCAATTTTGCCTGGACTTTAACTGGCAGATAACTGATATAATAGGGAGTAACTTAACTACAATCATTTATTTTTTTGTTAAATTAAAACGCGTTCAATGTCGCGGGCACAGCTAGTAACAAATATGTTTAAAGTAAATCACTATTTTTTTTATATAAATAAAGAATTTTGTTTTATATCTCGCAACAGAAGGTACGTAAGCTATAATTGCCCCCGTAGCGATGGCGAATCATATTGTACATATATGTTCAGCTGGGTTAACAATAGTAGAATATATATACGTCAGCCTCTTTCATAAATTTATCTTTCATTTATTTTTAAATTAACAATATGCTATCAATTAATGTATATTAAAAATTATAAAAACATTACTCAGCTATCCTTAAAACAAAGGGGTATTTACATATATAGTAAGATAATTTGTGGTTATATTATCTGTTAAGGATATATAACATATCGTTTGGAAAGTGACACGAATATTTGTATCATTTCGTTGCAGGTTTTTCCACAGCGGCTCCGATTTTAACATTGATTCTCTGATATGAGACGGGGCCAGAAAGTGTGAATCATTTATTGCAAAATTTTGTTTTGCAATAAATGATTTCGTAATAATTGAATAATATACTCAAGACTCTTGTATAAATTATTATTATCTGGTAAAAGAGAGAAAGCTAAATAATAATAATAAAGCTTTTTTATTTCCTTAACATACATAGAAAAGTAAAAACATGAGAATATATTTATTAAAGATTAACTGTGAAGGAGTTCTATCTGTGAAACATATCTGATCCACCAGCCTACCTATATCTACTTCAATCATTTCATATCCTAGAGAGTATGAATCACTATGAGTTTTTGAATTGTCCTGATTTTTGCTTATACTTCTAACATTCAAGATATTCCTTTCCGTTGGTTCTTCTATATTATTGGATTGTTATTTTATATCCAAGTTGTCTGCATGTCAAGCATAAGTTTCAGTTTCAGGGGAAATCCATGTGTTCTTTATTCTTCTATTAATTCCATAATTGTTTCTGAAATTTCTATAAATATTTTTCCCTAATTACTAAAATATTTCCATATTCTATGCTCAGTGTATGTCAGCTAATAAAGGCATTTGGTGACGTTAATCTTTACTTTAGTTTTTGGTGTGTATGATTATATTTTTATAATGTTCCTTATTTCATATAGCTCTGTTATCATCATATTCTAATCGCTTAGATCTTGAGATCATATTATCAGTGAATCTAAGGTAATTAAGGTATTTCCCGTTTATGTTCTTAGTAATTTACTACAATTAACTTTGTACGAGTATTTTATGTTCATACAAAATTGTTATCATATTATTTTACAAGTTATCCATTTATTTTATGTATATATATATATATATATATATTTTTTAGTTAATAAATAGGAGATAAGCATTCAATTCTATGTAAGATCAAGGTGGAGACCGAAATGTAGAACGTGGGCCGACGTGTTACTTGCTTTTATTCGAGACACGTCGAACTCGTCAACTAGCTCACAAAGCTTGTATTGTATTGTAATGAAATGATACACGTCGTAATAGTTCAACCCGTAATCGTGAAAAACGAAAGTTATGTTATTCAAAAGTAATTTAAATATTTATAGAAATATAATTGTTTGAATTAGGAATAAAGAAAATGCATGTTAATTATTACGTTCCAAATTTAAAAAAAAAGAAACAATTTTTTTTTCTTTTTTACCGTATTAATATAGCCGATGATTTTATTTAAAGTTAATTACTTACACATATCATTATTAGTATTCTAAAATAAGACTAGTAATTATCTGACAAAATTGTTGCAACGTTTATTGATAAATAAATATTCCATTAAATTATTTTAATCGCTTAAATATTAAAAAAATAAGTTTTGATTACACGTACAAAAGAAAATGTAGACATTATACAAAATTAGGATAGAGACTTTGTGATCACAATTAAACGAGTCTAAATAAAATTTTAAATTATAAAATTTAACCGACAAGAAAGTAAGTTGCGCTAATTAAACGTTATTATGCATTTAGATCAAAAGTAATTACACAGATATGTTAATGTATAATCATCAAGAGTGCAAATATAAGAATGTGGAAAATTTCAGTTCGATCGATTTGGTAGAACTGTTTTTTTAAATTAAGAACAAAAGCAAAAACATTATATGGTATTGCCAAAAATAACATGTCTTATATGTAGATCAAAGGCACAATAGAGATGGGTTTAAAAAATTGTTGGATATATGAGAGAGCGCTTGCAAGGAAATGGTTTACTAAGGATATGACGTGGGAAATAGATGAATGTAAATAAAATTACATGTGTACTGCGATTCCAGATTAATGAACAATCGCAAGCGAATGAAGTGAATGATCTTTTTGAATTACTCATTCACTTATCAGTAATTCGATCAGCAGTGGTCTGTACAGAGTCTCTTATTACTGACAACATATAGTCTTTATCATTATTTTATTATTATTACATCGTACAAAACAAAGTCGTTTACCGCTGTCTGTCCTGTCTGTATATACTTAGATCTTTAAAATTATACAACGGATTTTGAAGTGGTTTTTTTTTAAAGATTGATTGATTCAAGATGAAGGTTTATCTATATGTATGATACATTCACAATATAGTACAGAATGATTAAAAAACTGTGAAAATTGTAAGACTAACTGCAGTATATTTCGAAGCCGGCGTAGTTCACTAGTTATAGACATACAAAAGAGCCAGATTAGTCAAGTTAAAATATGCGAAGCATTGGATATTGATCTACATCCTATGCTATATACAATGGAGTACCAATATACGTTTAATAGCGTTTTAGATTACACATTTACAATGATCTATTAAATTGATCCAAAGAAGGTGGTGGAGCCGACCAAAGAAGGTGGTAGAGCCGACTGAATGCGGAAGATGGAGAAACGTGAGCTTTAGCGCACCTTGGGAGAGGCCCATGGCCAGCAATGAATTGCGGTTGAGTGATGATTGTCGTTTCACAATACAATTCGTTTTTTTTTTTATCCAACATGTGTATGGCATGACAGTTATCGGTTATGCCATAAAAACCTTCTTAGTCACCGAACTATTGACACTCAACTAGCAGACTTTAATAATAATTAACAAAAATATTAATTTAGTTGAGACTGTTTACGTGTAATTTTTAATATGTTATGGTAAGTAGTAGTAACACATAAAATACTATGTGACTCAGGGGTAAATTTATTATGATAAACGTTATTCATAGAAACGCACCCGAATACCGCTCCCATACATAATATTTTAACTAAGTTTTAACATTATGCTAATAAAGATCACGCGTGCATATTATTTGTAAGTATGTATGTGTGTCGTACACAGTTCATTATAAATGGCCAGTCCTAGTTATGTTTCAAGGATAACCACTTTACTTAAAATGCATTTGCCTTTACGGGAAAGTTATTTTACACATAAATAGTAAGTATCGGGGATTTGTAAAATACTTATGTACCTAATTATAATAAAGATAATGAACTCATTGAATACTGAATCACGTATTTAATACATGTAAATGTAAACTTATGATGTAAACTTAAATGAAAATGAATTTTACGAAATGTATAAAATTATCTCAAACTTATCGGTACAAAAATTTTCATGAATGTAAGCAGGTATGCTTTGAAGCATATGACATAATTTTTTAGTAAAATGATGTAAAGTAAATATTTTAATAATATCTTAGCTATAATCAGTACTTAATTGCTACTAAAAGATTACGAAACCATTTTTAGGTAGGTATATTACGTTTTTTTTTTAATTATCCCCAAAAAGATGTAAATTCGATCGTCGAAGTTCGTATAAAAATAAACGAAACCGTCGAGAGAGATGCCGATGAATGGTAATAAACTTATAAATAGACCATTGTCAGATTAACAATGGCCACTGATGTAATCACGAAGGTAATCTTTATTGAAATCTTGAGAGAATACAAAACGACAAACCCGATAAAGTTTAGCTCCAACAAATCTACTCATAACGTGAAGTATGATACTGGAAAGTATTTATTTTTATATTATATAGTTAGGCGGACTGCTTGGTCCACCTGATGACAGCCAGCGCCAACATTGGCGATGCAAACAATATTAACTATTCATGACGTCACCAATGTTCACCAACGTTGGGAACTAAGACGTTATATCCCATGTTCCTGTAGTTACACTTGCTCACTCAAAACGGAAGACAACAATACCAAGTGTTTGTTCTTTTGTTCTTATGTAGAGTCATATAATAACGTAGTACCTACCCAGAAGAGTTTACACAGAGTGTAGCATCAAGTAAATATTGGAAAGCATAAAAGAAATAATAACATTTGGAATACATAACATTGCCAAAGGAAAATTGTATATTAAGATACATAAATAGGTTATACAGAGTGTTACTTTTACCAATGAATACAGCGGAAAGACACATGTGTAACCAATTCTTGTCGTTCCATGTAAACCTTTCTTCGAGAATACCTTTTACGCAAACAGCATTCAATATTGGGTGCTACATCGTTCACACGCTTTTATTTCCCACGTACGTTCAGCAACTTCAGAGAAAATAAGAAAATTCCTTTATTGAGTGAGCTTTTCCCTCTTTTTTTGTTACGAAAATCTTTAAATGTTTTATGTTTACTACGTTTGTTACTGGTACGATTATAACAACGATTGTCAATTTTTAAAACAGGACAATAATCATTTGTACATGAAAAAAATTAAAAGCATAATATTCAATACAAGATTATATAGATGATAAAAAGCGTGGAGCTAATAATTTCAGACTTTCAGGCATTATATATATACTTATACATATAGTTTCTATCATTAGTATATAAATAATTGTATTTAATTAACACAATTTTGTATTTTGAATTTTAAGCACAACTAACTATTGAGTATCTCTCTATTCGAAACCGACACAAAGACGTTTGAGAAAAAAAGCCTTCTTGAATTAAATATATTTAGATTTTTCTTACAATTAAATTATTATTGTCGTTATCATTATTTTTTTAAAATACGTTTTAAATATTAGTCATTTATTGAATTGGTTTCCAATGCTTGATTAAGCAGTGATGACTACGATAGACATGCGTTTAAAGTAACTGACTTGATTTCTCAGTTTCTTTTGCCGGTTCTTCTCAAATCAGGGTGTTTCTTTTGTCGAACTGTTGGTAGTGTAATTTGACCATCCATAAGTAAATGATAAATATAATGCTTCAACATTAAATAAAATAATTTGAGTTGAGTTGACACAATAACGAAATGACGATTCTAAGTCACATATATGTTAAGAGTTAACATTGATGATATGGTGAGAGGTCAACTAATCAATGCAGTCTTAGGCTTATTATAAGCATATATATTATAGGCGTATTATCTTAATAACATTTATGATACTAAACTTCAATGTAATTATGACTTGAACTTGAGCCACGCACATTTTGTAACTTTAACTATGTAATTAAAAACATAAGAGTATTATTTTATGATTTTGGCTTTTATATGTGCTCAGGGCGCAGATTATTTCAACAATATCACGTTCGTAACATATGATTATATCTACCTATGAGATTGTAATGTCACAAGTAAAGATTGCATTCAATGCAAATTGAATATTGCAACCAATTACAGGCATGGCACGAGAAAAGTATACTGAGTACCATTACTTAATTTCCGCAGCGTAAGATGTTTCTTGTGTTAGATAACTACTAATGATACAATCAATTATTTGATGCTTGCAATCAATGTAAATAACACTTTAATATCTCATTACAGACTCTCAATTTATTTATATACTTACTACCTTACCATATATTATTATACTTGGTTATTATTTGAAATGAAATATTTTTAAACACTTTTTTGGAAAAATATACATACGTAGAAGTCAAACTTTCTTAGTTAATAATGAATTTAAGAATAACATGGAAAATATTTTTTTATAGATTTAAAATTATTTTAAGTAATCTAAATAAAAGTTTGTAAAATATATAAAGTAGACTTATATGCAATTTTGGATTGTCACATTTCGTATACACATGTAAATTATTACACTAAGAGAACAGGTAAGAAAGTCAGCAGTTTCTATTTTTTTAAATTAACTACTTTCGTATAAAAAGTCTTTTGCTAATTCGTAACATGACATAAGTACTAGAACTAATATGTAGAAGAAAATTACTTTTGTTTTTGAGCACGACAAACTAAAAATATCTACGCCTCTATAAAATCCTACATCGTAATTCTTTTCGATATCCATATTTTTCACCTTTCCTATCGGATGTTGACAGATGAATTTCCTTTCGTGATAGGTATATATTTGTTTTTATTCCTACAAATATCTGAAATACGTAGAAATGTATCTGTAAGTTATTTTATGACATCATAAACAAGTACAGAAAATTATACCTAACATTCGATAATCGACATTTTTTTTTCTATAAGTAGTTTTTTTATACAGAAAATACGTGTGTCATTTCTGTCATGTGCAAATATGTTAAGCTGCAATTAAAATTTCTGAACAATAACTAAAATTCTCAACAATAAAACTTAGTGTTTATTTTTATGTATATATTATATAAAATGCGATATATAGTAAAATCTAAAAACCAGAAAACAAAACTTGAGTATTGATTTGACAAACAGAGGATTATTTAATGTATATTTTATTTGGATGCATTTAAGTAGTAATTTATAATACTGGATGTATTCTATATCTTTATCCACCCGGGGTCAAATTTAATCGTACACAAATGACCCATAACAATACACAACATTAATACTGGTAAGTACATTTTATCATATTTCTCTTTAGTCTCTTTTCTAGTGTTCAAATATTAATTAATATTAGAAAACTAATTGAATTTATACCACATTTTATCCTCAACGAGTTTTCAATAATTATGATAAATAAATAATATACCCATAATTCCCTATTCGATTTAAACTCAAATCAGAGACACTAAGTAATCAGAGAGAAAACATATAAATAAAATATAACTTACCTTAGTAATAAAACGTCAGCTTCGAATTCATCTAGTCTACAAATCCATATAAAACTTTTCACATCACTTAAAAACGTACATCAGTTACAACTTTTTACTACACAAACATTATTAATATACTCTTTTATAATAAAACAGCAAAAGCATTACGTTCATAATTTAATATTTTACCATTCGATTTATTCACACAGTTAATTTGTCCACCGCAAACGAGCCTTCGTTCGAGTTCGTACGTTTGTAAATAAACATTGCAATCAGCTACCACATAGTACTTGTGCGTACGACCGTCTCTCGTACACTGCCGTCCGCGGACTGCTAACTGAATACAACGAATAGTTCATGGAATGATTAGCGTACTTGACGTAACAGAATCTCGTTTCTTAAAGAAATATTTATTAATCCGAAAACAAGGTATTTGTTTTGGGTATTCGCCACTTGAAATACTAAACATAGGAATGCCAATTTCACTTGCCACTAATCGCTTCATTAATCTGTATTTAAATCGGATAAAACTACGAAAGACAAATTATTATATTGTTTAGTCAAAATCTACTCCAAGTATATTTGAATAGGATGTTTTTCCGTTAGGGAAGATATCTTCTCATTTATTATTAAACGAAATAGATATTGTTTATTGTTGTATAAACAAAGTTATGAGTGAGTACTGTCTACTCAACTTTAAGATTCCAGAATTACATTCAAAAGTTCAAAAACTGCTGTAAATGACGTAACTACGGGCTTTTTTTAAAAACATAAACACGGTATTTGTAATGGTTGGTACAAATGACGTCATAAGTATTTATTTTTCCATCCATCAAAATATTTTTGTATTATTTGGTAATTAAGTTCATAAATACCAAAATCTAGGCCAAGACAACAAACAATCGAAGCGTAATCCATCAAGATCAATTGCAAGTTTCTGAAGTATTAATAATAATGATATTCTATATTCGTCATTAAAATGTATTTATTAATAATTTAACTTTGAATGGGAAAATCATTAAATATTTAGTATTCGTGTTATTCTCACTAAGTCTGGTCTTGTTTAATTTCTTATTCACTACAAAAGTTTTAATTATTCAGTAATTCAACTAATCAAAGATATTGAGACTTTTGCAAAGGCAATTTACTAATTTTAACATTTGTATTACTAACTATATTCATATATTGAAGAAATACTTATTAAACGTAAGTACAACTAATTAAGAACAATAAATCGTCGTTGCCCAATTGTGTAAAAAATTAAATATTACAACTATACAAAAAAATGCCAATAATTTATAAATAGGTCAAATAGCAAAATTATTAACTTCTCGCATATTTAGACTGTGTATGAGTCAAACGCTCTAGCTCTTGTGTAATCGGAAGTGGACCAGTTTAATATAAATCAACATACATATTTTATGTCTAGTATACACTGACAACGTATAGCCCGTACTTAATATTAGTTAATGTATATAAGCCTATTTTTAATCGTATGAGATCTACTATAGACATTACTTTCACTTGCTTTCTCCATGTCCCTACATATTGTGTATATATACACTTACACATCGCTTACACAGTACACTCGTGTATCAATCTTAATAATAACGCTACTCACATAAGTCTATCACGGTGCAAAACATTTTTTTTTTAAATTTAATTTACAAAGTCCATGACTAACAGTTGCCCGTGCCATAATTTTAGATTTTACATTATGAACATCGCTGGACTTCAAGCTAGTCGTCTTCTTGGAAGACGTGGCTTGCTGACTTTTCTTTTTTTTATAATTAAAATAAATAGTATAAGTATTTATTTAAATTATGTTTACTACAATCCAGTGGGCCTTTGGAGCAAAACAGTTTTTACATAAACAAGATATATGATATATTTGTAGTCATTATCATCATCGTCATCAGTAGATGGACGGGAAATGGGTCACCTGAAGATAAGTCACCAGTCCTAGACGCCGTACGTATTTTCACCAACCTGAAATCGTACAGTTCGGTAGAATATATTCCAAGCCTCCTCCACAAAGTGGCTTTAGCCCAGCCGTGGGAATTTTCAGGCTGTTGTTGTATATAATCAACCACATGTGGGAACTGTGATGTCATGTCCGTTATAGTTGTACACACTCACTTTAATCCGGATTACAAAAATACCAAGTATATATGTACATATACTTAACTTTATGAATTTGTGTAATACTAAATGCTTTGATATACGTAGTTGTTGATAATCTCAATAATATTTCGTATTGGTTACATTTTTACTAAACTAGACTCTATAAACTATATTAATTTATATAATATTAAATAATGCGGTTCCACCATTGTTGGTCAAGTTTAATGATATCTTTATTAACATAAATTTAAAATATAAAATTACAATAAGCTCATAAGTTTTAATAATCCTAAAAAAAAATATGTATTGATTATATTAAATTATCTATAAAGCATTCATACTTTTGTGAATATCGACACTAATACAGTCATAGTAATTCATGACACATTTATGAAGTATATCATCTGGGTTAAAGTTTAATTTATCTAACGGTCTAAGAGACCCTATACATGACAACAATGATACTTTATAGCGATATGAAATAAAACATAATATACTTACGTTATTTACTTTAAATTTATATATTATTAGCTGCCCGTGCCTATTTCGATTTATTTTTGTTGAAAACAATTTTGGAACGTTATCGTAGTTTCTGCTAAAGGTCCAATACAAACCATCCAAGTACCTACTAAAATACTCCCAAATGTTTTAATCAACATTAAATCAAGACTTTCGTTAAGATTTTGGAGATACATACAAGATATATTCCTGATACCCACTGTTAACTTATGATTGTACTAGGATTAAAACAGCCTACATTTTTATTCAATTCAATTAAAAAATAAAATCCCTAAGGCATTGATTCAAAATCAAAAATCAAAATCAAAATAAACTTTATTCAAGTAGGCTTTTATAAGCACTTTTGAATCGTCATTTTACAATTAAGTGAAGCTACCACCGGTTCGGAAAGTAGATTCTACCGGGAAGAACCGGCAAGAAACTCAGTAGTTACTCTTTTTTAACATTTAAAAAATACAGCGTCATGTTAATTAAATACAATTATTTCAATTAATGTATCCTGCTTGGAAGTCAACAGGTATTAACTCCACGCTTTTTTATCATCTACAAAATCTTGTATCGAATAGTATGCTTTTTCTACCAATGTATTTTTAACAAACGATTTGAATTTACTAAACGGCAAAGTTAAAAATTTCTGCGGAATTTTATTATAGAAACGGATACCTTGCCCCAAGAAGGATCCATTGACTTTGCGGAGTCGGAAACTTGGCGTTATAAGTTTATCCTTACTTCTAGTGCATATACAATGATTATCACTGATTTTATCAAAGTGATCAATGTTACTGTGAATATACATGATATTGTTGTAAATATATTGCGACGCAACAGTAAGTATTCCTACTCTGTTAAAAACATCCCGAAGAGAGTCTCTAGCTCCAAGATTATAAATAAACCGAATTGCTCTCTTTTGTAAAATAAAGACAGATTGCAATACAACTGAAAGTTAAAAGACTTTTGCATTTATTATACCTAATAATTGGTTTCAAATATCACCTTAATAAAAGAAATGCACAAAAGGAATTTTCTTTACAAAAATTTTGAAAGATACGAACGAAGAAAAAAGTGAGAAACTCTTGTGAAATTTCTATTTATTATACAGATAAAAAATAATTTAAACGTCGCGATAAAGAAGGTTGTGTTTAAAGGCTGAACTCCTTTTTTCAGTGATAAACTTGGTGAAATACGACATACACGGCCCTTTACAATAACCTGTCAACTGTATGAATGGAGCCCGGCCCATAGAATATTCATAGCCTTTTAAAGTATAAAACCGCTACTTGACTGCTGGCAACCTCGTTCTTACAAGGTGATCCTACTTGCTTAACACGAAATAACTTACTTATGTAACTATGTAACTCACAATGGAAATGTACCAGAGTTGCCCAGTATATACGTAATGAAAATATATCCAAAGCTTTGCCAATTGCCAATAATGTTTTTTTTAAGTAATTGCTAAAACATCATTTTTTGTCTGCACCCACATAACCGAAATTTAATAACAATGTAAGGATTATAATTATGTTTAAGGTTTTTCATTTCATAAGAGAAGGCGGATTGGCAAATCGACCACCTGATACTAAGTGGTCACAGCGGTCATAACACGAACAGCTAAAAAAGCTAACTAAAGTTGAGACGAGATTGATTAAACCCTATAAAATATAATAACAAAGATATGATACTAAAATTTTGGTTGCATCACACATTTATATTGAATAATAATAACATTTAAAAACAACTGTAGCATTCAACAATACTACGCTCATAAACAATAAATACAGCGGCGTGTGTCACACTTCTATACTGCAATAATATATGATATACAGCTATCTGCCCGTATATATCTGACCGTAGCGTCACTTACTTCATTCAATGTAAATAACCATATATACATATTAAAAACTAGTTGTTTCCCGCGGTTCGCACACGTTTTTGGGTTGGTTGTCATGTGTTGGCAAGAAAAGTAACCCATATGCATGCAGTTCATGGTGTCAATCAACAATCCACTCGCTTAGGAAGTCAGTTACAGGTACACTTGCAGAAGATATACATAAATATACGCTTGAGTTCAAGCAAAAATGTTTTGCTTTCATCATTTTCTGCCTCGCACAACAACTCTGTGGAACGATGAAGCTTCCACCGGTGGCATCGCACCTCCCGGTGTTCCAGATGTCTGTTTGCCCAACAACAACGACAACCTAAAAATTTCCCACTGCTGAGCTTAAAGCCTCCTCTCCCTTTGAAGAGGTTTGGAACATAATGCGGATTGGAGGAATACACATCTGGCAGAATTTCTATGAAATTAGACACACCATGCAGGTTTCCTCACGATGTTTTCCTTCACCGCTGAGATGAATTACAAACATAAATTAAGCACATGATTATTCAGTGATGCTTGTCTGGATTTAAGCCCGCAATCATCAGTTAAGATGCACGCGTTTTAATTATCTGGGCCATCTCGGCGCAAAAAATAGATATTCAGTCAAACGCATTTACTTTTTTTGTAAGAATCTATGTATGCATAAAAAAAATTCTTGCTCACTTCCAATTATTCCTACTTTTGTTCCTCGATCTAGATAAAATAAATAGTTAAAAAAACAAATACTTAGCCTAGTCTCTCAACCGGTTTTAAGATTAAAACTGTTCATATATTCTTATACTCGGATAATAATTGTGTGTATATTCATAGGTATATGTATGTATGTATTTATTGAAATAAGATTACTTTCGTCATAAAATAAAAATAATAAGATATAGTGGTAAAGTTACAGATAATTAACAGAAGAAAAATGATGTTGTATAGAGTGAAATGTTAGTAAATCCCCGGCAACAGTTGCGTTATGCGTAAGCGTTTGCTATGTTTTGATAATATATTAATGTTGTTTAGTGACTCATCTATGAAACATTTCTGCAGAGGAAAACTGGTGTTTCCCATTTAACCGAAAAACGGAAGAGATTATATATTAGGTTGGGGAAAAAGTCTTTTCGCATATAGTATGTATGAACTTGTAATAAAATCTCTTTGGCTATACCATTTGTATCTGGCTGGTTTTGGTATCATTAAAAAGTTTTAATTTTAAAGAAGGCACTTCCAAATTCAAATTAGGAATTTGTGTGATTTTCATTTGTTTTTGTTGTTGTTAAAATGAGTGAATCTAAAGAAGAAATTCGATACATTTTAAAATTTTACTATAAAAAAGGTAAAAATGCAACTCAAGCCGCGAAAAAAATTTGTGATGTTTATGGACCTAATGCAGTATCTGTGAGAGTAGCGCAAGTTTGGTTTAAGCGTTTTCAAGCCGGAAATTTTGATATCAAAGATGCATCTCGCTCTGGTCGCCCTGTTACGGACAAAATTAATGCCATTTTTGAAAAAGTGGAGCAAGATCGGCATATTAGTAGTTACGATGTAGCTGAAGAACTGGCAATTGACCACAAAACGGTTTTGACTCATTCGAATAAAGCTGGGTACACAAAAAGCTCGATATATGGGTGACTCACTGAAAGAAACCTAATGAACCGTGTACTCATTTGTGATTCTTTATTACGACGTAATGAAACCGAACCATTTTTGAAGAAGCTGATAACTGGTGATGAAAAGTGGATCACATACGACAAAGGCCGGTCAAGCTTCACAGACTGTGGCAAAACCCGGATTAACTCGCAACAAGGTAATGCTGTGTGTATGGTGGGATTGGAAGGGCATCATTCATTATGAGCTGTTACCGCCCGGCAGGACCATCGATTCAGAACTGTATTGCGAACAATTGATGAGATTGAAGCAAGAAATTGAGAGAAAGCGGCCAGAATTGATCAACAGAAGGGCTGTGGTTTTTCACCATGACAACGCTAGACCACACACATCTTTAGCCACTCAACAAAAATTACGAGAGTTTGGCTGGGAGGTATTAATGCATCCGCCGTATAGTCCTGACCTTGCACCTTCAGATTTTCATCTGTTTCGGTCTCTGCAGAATTCCTTAGGCAGTGTCAGGTTAACATCACGAGAGGACTGCCAAAACCACTTGTCGCAGTTTTTCGATCAGAAGCCCCAAAATTTTAACAGCAATGGGATCATGTCACTACCAACAAGATAGCAAAAAGTTATGGAACAAAATGGCACCTACATACTTTAGTCAAATGTAAATAAACTATAAAAAAAACTTTTTGAATTTTCATATAAAATACGAAGAAACTTTTTCCCCAACCTATTATGTTCGACGACGACGTTTATTATACCTATTACTAGGGTAAAAATATCTCTTCCTTCATCAGTGAAGGTAATATTGAGGAAGTTTTTTACTTTTAATAAACCCACTATTGCTCTAATCTTCAAGTATTTTAAGTGCAAATGGTAATTTGTAAAAAAAAATAATAGTGAAGCTAGCCGTAGACCATGAGAAATACTTACACAGTCTGGGCAAAATATACACATTCACATATTATATCATGGAGGTTTAATAAAAAACTTACTTTTTTTCTTTTTGATATCACTATATTTATTGATATCATTGTATCCTTAGACATGTCCCTTTACATATATACCTTTGGTATATCTATCTTTTTTTGAGTAACTACTCTTTTTTATTACCAAGCGGCGCGACGCCTGCTTCGTGCCTTTATAACTCTGAGATTTCACCTATTAAACAAATTGCATGATAACGATGCAAATTCAAATTAAATCGCGGCCTTTGTCCATTGACGGTAGATTTGGACCTTACTTCTTAGCAACTAAAAAATCTTTTGAAGATGTTATTCAAAACGATAACTGAGCTCTGTAGTAACACAGCTCTAAATTCGGTTATCAGCTTTCACAACTAAATCTAATTAAAAAGAAAAAAAGTTTGGTGATAACGTTCAAAATGTCAGCAACTATTGAATATTTTTGATTACGTGAAAACAAAGATTACGAGAAAACTATGGTTCATATTTATAGCTCTCCTTTGTTACCTTATCTATTAAGTTTTCGAAAATCCTCCCGAGATCTATTAAGTACACATGTAAGTCTTAACAACATTAAATAAGACGTTCTGTTTATTGCTTTGGCTCACGGGAACTTCACGCTGAATGACTTAGTTAACTAGGTCAAGATATAACCAGAAGACAATAACGTAGGGTACAGTCTAGGTAGTTATTCGTCTAGGGCTCTATCAACAAGAGCTTTTACTTTTAAATAAAAAGTAAGCCGGCTAAGTTAAGAAGTATAGTTCCGAAAATAACAAACAAAACAAAGTCTGCGCTTCCACACTACAGAGTACATAGTCCTCCATAGACATAACCTCGTCATTAATTCGCTTAGAACGAATATAATTAATTTATCTTATTTACCTTTATTTACAACAAACAACAATACAACAACAGCCTGTAAATTCCCATTGCTGGGCTAAAGGCCTCCTCTCCCTTGGAGGAGAAGGTTTGGAACATATTCCACCACGCTGTTCCAATGCGGGTTGGTGGAATACACATGTGGCAGAATTTTTATGAAATTTTGTCATATGCAGGTTTCCTCATGATGTTTTCCTTCACCGCTGAGCACGAGATGAATTATAAAGACAAATTAAACACATGAATCAGCGGTGCTTGCCTGGGTTCGAACCCGCAATCATCGGTAAAGATGCAAGCGTTCTAACCAATGGGCCATCTCGACTCTACTGGGCCGTCTCGACTCTTTATTAAGTTAGCATATTTTATAATTTGATACAGATCTGCTTTCTACACCACATCGATTCACATTATGCAATTGTATAAAAATAAAACAGATATCATCATCAAATAAATACATAGGATATTCAGGATGCTGTTTTAATACTTGTAGTTAAATGTTTTGTGTATCTTTAATATAGCTACTCTCGTCCCTGGTGACCTAGGCCTCGCAGTACACGCTGAGTTGAGTAATTAAAACAAAAGTTTCAAACTCTTCTCTATTTCTAACTCTTTTATAATAATTAATTAGTAGTTTAAGAGTATCAATAACTTATTCGTACAAGAGAATGACAAATTACATATTGTATATATGAATAATATTTAAAAAAATATATTAAAATAAAATACTTTTCGAACATGTTATTTTAGCTATATCGTTTTGGGAGATACTATATCATTTCCGAAATATTAAGAGTTTCATTTTCTATCCATAGGACACAGTGATTAATGAATTTTGTTTTTTTTACATTGGCATGACGTATGACGAATTTTAATGATAAAATGTAATGTACCTAGATTTTACTAGTTTAAAAACAGATTTATTCAAACGTCTGTTTAAGGTAATTTATTTTGTTAAACAAAGATGATATACAAACCATATATCGACAACTTCCTACATAGATTTTTCTTTGCCCACCACAGAGTAAATGACCTTTACAATTTACTGTCATCTGACAAAAATGACATTTATTTGTACTTGACAGCTGACAACAGTAAATGACAGCTAAGTGGATACTGTCAAACGGAGGCTGAAATAGCCGGGTACTATTGAATTACCATTTTCATGGATATAACTCATATATATTATAGTTAAACATGACGACGGCCGTAGAAAATCGTCCCCAAGACTGTGATGCGTGCAGGATAGTCAGCTCAATAGGTCTCGTTGGTATTGGTGCTTATCTTGCTAACACTGCTTGGAAGAATAAAACCCTTCCTGGGAAGATGGTTATATCAACACTTTCTTTCGGTAAATATTACTTATCGAAGTTCGAAATTATTATATTATATCCTTGCAATAAAAAACATTATTGTGTAATCTTATAACTAATAGATATGGCCTTTATAACCTATCTGTCATTCTTAAAAAATTTTACTTATTATTCTTATAATAAATATATAAACGCGAATTAAAATAATTTCGCGTCTTTGTTTCAGCATTTGTAACCCTTGGAGTACAAAGATACAAGAAACAATATCCTTTCAATAGGCACGTTGAGAAGTCGTGAAAAAGAATTAAGGACCCAAAAAAAACAATTAGTATACATAGTATGTTTACTAAGTTCAGAGTTTATTTACTAATCTAAAGTCTCCAGAACACATTACATTAAGAAGATTTATGTAAAATACACATACAATGATTGGCTTCAACGAGTATATTAGAGCTATGATTATAATGAAAATGCATTTTATAAAGTTTACTGCTATTATTATCTAAATAAGAGCAAAGCATTTAAAGTCATGCTATATTTATTTATTTTGTAATAATTATACTTTCTTATGGATCAATATGATTTTTCAAAATATTTATACTTCTAACTCTAGTACGATAATATTTTCATGTTAATATTGTAAAATAAATAGTTTAAGAATATAAATTAGTTTGTAGTATGTTAAGTTGTTAATAAAAATTTTACATAATATTAGTTGTTATTTTAGTTAAGGTTACTGTTAATAGTTATTGTTATCGAAACTGTGATTCAACTGGGAAATGAATGCTGCAAGAATACTTGCCACAATTCCCCATATTCCAGATTTGTACGGTGACTTTTTTTATTTTTATTTATATATCATTAGTGCAACATTGTCCTTAAACATAAACACGGCCTTAACATAAAGATGTTAACATTTCTAAAACAAAAAAACTATATTATATAAAATCTATATATATAGGGCATTTGTAATACAACAACAACAACAACAGCCTGTAAATTCCCATTGCTGGGCTAAAGGCCTCCTCTCCCTTAAAGGAGTAGGTTTGGAACATATTTCACCAAGCTGTTCCAATGCGGGTTGGTGGAATACACATGTGGCAGAATCTCTATGAAATTTGTCACATGCAGGTTTCCTTACGATGTTTTCCTTCACCGCCGAATACGAGATGAATTATAAAGACAAATTAAGCACATGAATCAGCGGTGCTTGCCTGGGTTTGAACCCGCAATCATCGGTTAAGATGCAAGCGTTCTAACCACTTGGCCATCTCGACTCGCATTTGTAATAAATTCAGTAGAAAAGACATATTTAATATCAAGTAAAAACATGGATGTATAAATACATACCGAAATAGTGTAGGGAAATATTAGAGGATGGGCGAGAAGAGTTGAAGCTAAGTAGTTGAGTAGAGTGCCATGAAAGAGGTTTTTGTGGAAGAGTAGCAGTGTAGGTAATAACATTGGCAATGACTTTAATAACTCAAAAATAAATTAAAAAAAAACTAAAAAATAGTTATTAGTTATTAGTACCCTTTTTTTATAGAGAGAAATCAAACTATATTGAAACACTAACAGATCAACCGTTTTAAAATGAACATTAATAAACAGAAACTGTTTGTAGTGCATCTTATAGCAGATTTATTAGCAAATGGCAGAAAATGTATCTAAAAAAGTAAAAAAAAAAACAAAAAACTATATATATATATATTATAAATATAATATTAAATTCTTGTATACAAAAAAAAAATATATTTTAAAAAACTAATTACAGAGACATCTATATTTTTTCAATCAAAATTAAATAAGCAACTAAAGCCAATACCTATTACCAACCCCCAATGTTAGAATATAACTTGTAACCTACAGATGGCGCTTTATAGTCAGTTGAAGTAAAAGCAAGTCGTACATTGTGTGATTTTAAATATTGTGTGAACTTTTTTTTTCTATATAAATAGATGAACCATTTTTTGTGTTGATTAAAGCTGTTAGATCGATTAAGCAAGACAGCTAAATTTTTACAATGTCTGTAAAAATACTTAGATAAATTTTATTTACTACTGCGGAATACCAGTTATATAATATACCTATTTAGAATATTCCTTTATCTATACAAATCGCTAGAACTAATTTAAAAAAATAAGCGTGCCTATACCTATACAGGTTAACCGCCATTATCTATCTTTTTGGGGCATGGACAGTAAGGCCGTTTTTAGCGTAAAGTGTAATCTATTAAAAGGGTTTGTTGCGTTATTTGGATTTGTAAGTTTAATCGAAGAAATGCACTTCACTTGTAACACAATATGTATAATTGCGTGATTGATTTATGTTGAGATAAATTGTTTTAATTAATTTAACTCTCGTATTTTTTAATCTATGTCTCTTCTAGACACTAAACATGTATGAAAGGAGTGGGGGGGGGAAGTGGTATGGGTATTATTATTATTGGCGTAGTTACATTTATATGAGTCAGTTACGCTTGATCACTTACATGATGTCTTAGAGTGCGTGAAACGACTGAAAGAAAAGACAACAAAAGAATATAAATTAGGTGGACCATATTTCATTAACATTAATTGGAATGTCCCTCTTTAAGTAAATACAACTATACTACGTCGTAAAAATATATAGTAATGACTTTCAATGGGCCGCTTTGGCAAACTTGATAAAGAATATACATAATGCAACACCCAAAATGAAAAAATAGCTAATTTTAGTTTATAGGCATTGTGCAAGCAACTCATGAACTCATCACGTATACTACTGTCAAAGAGTAAATAGTAATACGTAAAATTGTTATAAAAAGTTTCCAATGTTGCCAGTGCACTTAACTACTTAAAAGTAAACCTATATATTACGTAACATCATAAGAATAATAGAATTTATTTCACCACTCTTGTCCAACGGTTTAGTGGCTAAACTGGATGCACGTGACAAATTGTGCAAATTTTCTCACGATGTTTGTCTTCACCGAGCAAGATGAATAGTAAACACAAATTAAGCTCACGAAGATCCACTGAGGTTTGTCTTAGACTTGCCCGTGTCCCCCAATTAACTAGCCTATCGCTGGGAATCTCAACTCCATTTTAAACTTACTCTCTTATTTATGTAATAAATAATATATGTTACTATTTCGACTTGGATAATAAGTGATCTAGTGTGCCTATTAAAAGACACAACGTATTACATACTACAATACATTATTATATAATTTGGTTGCGCAATGTAGGAACGTTTTTCTGGTTCGGTGCAAATCAACTCTTCTTATGAGGTAAAAGATAAATAAAATACATTTAAAATATGATTTGCATATAACTGTGTATGCCTGTATAAAATCACAACTAGGTACTATAGTCCAACCAATTAATTTCTTAAAGTATCGTGATGGTGTTACATTATTTCATTCATCTATATTTTTTGTTTCAATTATATCAAAAATGAAATGATATATGCGTAGTAATAAATTACTGAAATAATAAATAATATTAGATACAAAATACTTGGAGTAAAATATTAAATTCGATTGTCACTCATAGTAAGCGTAAATTTTAAGATCTATACGATTTCTTAAGTACTTAATTTTATTATCAAATGGTGCCGTAAAATCTTTTTAAGTTAACCAACTTTTATAAGATAAGCTAATTACTACAAAAAAAATATTACCCTAACCTTTAAGGACAGTGGTAGTCTAATTACAATTGGCAACTAATTGATGAGTTCATGAATAATTACTATAGATTAATGACATTAACTTTTTTATAAATTTAGTAAAAAAATTCTGATGAAAAGAGTCTTCTTAATTGATTTGATATAATTAAGTTGTGATTACAAAGAAAACTAAAGTGAAGAGTGAGTGTAGATTTTGTCTTAGTTTGCTCCGATGTTTTTTAGGTAAATTTGTGAGTGCTAAACTGTGACAAGTTTCAATGCACATGAGACACACAGTTGTGTCTCTTCGATTCCATTGTTGAATTTACCTTTTTTATAATTGATTCGAATGATTGATTGACCGCCCCGGCTTAGTCCGCTTATCATAAAACCTGACACTGTAATACACATAGAAATCAAGCTAGTAACTACCTACTTAAGTGATGTCACAAGCTTTATAGATTTAGCACCCAGATGTTACAATATTTAGATATGTTATAAATATCTCAGAACTTCGTAATGATCGTAACAAAACTAAAACAATACAATTGGTACAAATTGAAATAAATAAACTTACTTTTCAAAAACCAAAGAAGTCAATAAACACTTTTAACAAATTACAAGAAATGGCAATAAAATCTTAGCGTCCGAGAGCCCAAACATAAATATGTGGTTCGAAAATTACCGTTCAACTCTTTTTTTATCAAAATATTTGTAACTATAAACAAATCTCCTAACTAACGTATATTTGTATATCTGCTATTTGTTTAGGTTTCTAGAGGTATAGTAGTTATAGTACTGAAAAAGTACTGTTCCTTACCTCTTCCACTTAGTATGAAGTTGAAGGAATGACCTTTGTGTTGAGTTTCAGTAGCACCTATTAAAAAAATACATACCGTCGAAAACACGAAGACCATCATTATGAAAATGTTCCACGTTACACGAATATACGTTATATAAATGCTTATTACATCTTTTTTAATTTAATATAATATAAAAATCTTACTATAAACTGTTTCATTGAATTTGTAGGAGTACAAAGTATTTAAAAACTTTCTTCATTAACCTAGATTGTTTGTGTGGGTATATAAAAAGGTCCGTACTACAATTTTACTTCAAAACAGGCAATTGATTGATAAATTATAGCTTATTTATACTGTAATCAGAAATTGTAAATTGTTGAAGAAATTGTAAAATACAGCTTATAATAATAAAGGGTACATATATTTTTTACTCACTCATTATAATTAGACCGTATTGTGTAGAAATTTTCTTGGTGGTAGGGCTTTGTGCTAGCCCGTCTGGGTAGGTACCACTCACTCATCAATTATTCTTCCGCCAAGTAACAGTACTCAGTATTGTTATGTTCCGGTTTGAAGGGTGAGTAAGCCAGTGTAACTACAGGCACAAGGGACATAGCATCTTAGTTGCCAAGGTTGGTGGCGCATTGACGATGTAAGGAATAGTTAATATTTCTTACAGCATCATTGTGTATGGGTGATGGTGACCGCTTACCACCAGGTGTCCCATATGCTCGTCCGCCAA
Source organism: Vanessa cardui (assembly GCF_905220365.1). NCBI lineage: Eukaryota > Metazoa > Arthropoda > Insecta > Lepidoptera > Nymphalidae > Vanessa > Vanessa cardui. Next base: position 4,933,466 of record NC_061126.1, read on the forward strand.
CCTACACCATAAAAAAAGAAATCGAAAAAGCAAAGAAAGAGAAAATATATTTCTTTAAAATAAAGTGCCTCTACAGTCATTACCATAAAATAACTTTTATTATTGCTTCTGTGGGTTGGTACATTTCTGCACCATGTGGTCCAATAATTGACCCCTCGTATTCTACCTATTCTGTTTGTCCTCCTTTTCCGTTGCATATTTTTTCTTCTTTATATTTTTCTCTAGTGCTGCGCGTAGTTCCCGTTACTAGAAATCATTTATTTCCTTACTATAAATGGTAGTTGTAGTCAGTACATAATGTTTAAATATTTTAGTTATCATGTTTTAATTATTAATGAAATAAATTTTAATGTAGAATTATACATAAAAGTTTCAAGTTTTCATAGAAGCGCAGGATTTTTTTTATAATGGTTCTTCTGGTCATATACACATGCAACGCTTCACGGTTATATTTTGAGTTAACAATTTTACCCATACTTATTTAATTTTTGATCGAGTTAGGTATGAACGTGTCATAAAATCTTACTTTAAGAAAACCTTATACCACTACTCAGTTAGCGACTTCGCAAAATCAATATTTAAAATTATTTAAGCATTACTTAGATGTCAAAAGTGTGGTCAAAGTCAATTACTCATTGAGGATATCAGTATATACAGGTCATATATTTTAAAAATGTATGGTTTCTTACGATTCTGCTCTGACATATAAGACACTTTTAACGTTTTAACTTAGATCGGAAAATACGGGTGTTATAAAGATTTTTGAGGTTATATTATTGTTGTTTATAAATAACTGATAGTACATTATTAAAGATTTTTATTTATGCGTATTATTCATATAAAATAAAAGGATAAGTAGATCTAGCTCGCTTGAGCGCTCGTGCCTGCAAATTGTTTACTGAACCAAATATTTGTGTTCCGAAAAAGTCTTCGTTCGATATTGCCTCAGATATATATACGTACGTACTTAAAGATATTAACGTAATTTAATTTTTGTTATTTTTTTTCCTAATTCAGTTAAATATACTAATCGCAAGACTTACGTTCAAAAGAGATCGAATCATATCTTTAATTATCCAATGATAATAATAATTAATGCAAACATGTATTCAGAACATGCGTTAATATTATAAGCACGTAGTCAATATATATGTATATACATTACACATGACAAATTCGATTATAATAATAATCATATTCGAATATTATACATTTCGAATGAATACTTGATTTTATAGTATCTTTGCTTTTAGCGATAAGAATCTTCCAGGCTAACTAAATGAATGGTATTACACGATTACGTCGCCATAAAATCAACATCGCAACACAGATCACGACTTGGCGTAAACAAGTCTAATGACAAGACGAGCGCCGCGGCGTACAGTCGTGCGCTCCGCCCGCCCTACTCGTGACCTAAACAACAGTCAAAAACAATTATCTGAACCTACGGAGACACAAAGTAAATCACCACATATTATGAGTAAGTAATATTAATTCAAATATAATAACTCTTTACACTTTTATCCTTTACCATATGGCAGCATACGCAATGGTAAGCTCAAATCAGATAATAACGTTAATAGAGAAAGTTTGTTTAGTGCTCTTAAACTGTCGTGTGAACAGTAATTAGTCCCATTAAATAAACAGTGAGTGCCATGAACTTTTATGGGCTTTTCGCGTCAGTGGTTTTACAGCCGTGTTTCGTTCTACAATCTGCATAATCAGGTTGTCTGTTGGAAATTTTTCTTAAACATAATTTCTAAATAAACATCACCGTTGCAACGTTGAAACGCGGTACACGCAGGTATAACTCTAAAACAACATCGCGTATATATCATCGTCTACGATCCGATCGATGATACATTGTACTATGTAACTAATTTCGTTATCTGCAGATAAGCTGTGGGCAGAACGGAGTCAACTCGGTGGGGCACCTTGGGACGGTCGCGACTACGATATTATGGAGGAATATCGAAATAATTGGAACGCAGAGGCGCCAGCAAAGACCTTAACTAAGGATAATTTTATTCCTCATAGAGAGGTTTTACCTCCGCAAGCGTTATCGAGGGTGGATAATTGGTCTTCTAATGGAAATGCGTGGAGTGTAGCTTTGGGGGCTATGGGAGGGGCTGGGACAGTTTTAATCGTTGCAGCCTTCTTGTTTTTGTTCAAAAGACCCAAGAGACAAGAGCTACCGCTTCTAGCGCCGTTGGATCTTGGGCAAACTGTAAGTACTTTTTTTTTTTTTTTTTAATTTATTTATTCGTTTAGCATGATACAAAATAGTAACAAATTATTATAGTACAGCATAAGTTTTATAAACTTTACCGTGTACCACAGTCACCGTATTTTATTTATTGAATGTAATTTCATTGTTGTTGTAATGTGCAATAGTACTCTTTTTGTTCTATAGAATAGTATTAAGATTATTAATCACTAGCAATATCTGTCCTACAGGATTTTCCATATCTGGAACCTTTTAACTAACTATTAATTATCAAATATACTTATATTATTTGATTAATCGTCTCTGAAAATCTTTTTTAATCTATGGTCGTGGCGATAAGTTTCCGTTAAGTAAATTAACTTAAAAAGTATAACGATTTTTGCACATATCTATGAAAATGTTCAATACAAACTTTTTATCTCCTATTTCTTTAGTAAAACGCTACCATCATTCTCATATGATGTTTATCAAACGCTGATTATTTTTTCTTTTATTAATGTCAGAATTCTAAAAACCAATTTCCATATTCCCAGCTACGAAAAAGAGTAACTTCCAAATAAACTTTCAACCCCCTTAAAATCTGTTCAAGGATGAATCAAAAAGGCTACTAAAACCGATTTTTATTTGCGCAGTAGCTTAAAGAATAATTTCCATATTTATAACTTTGAAATGACCTAATTCCATACAAATTTTCACTTGAAAATCTTGTAAAATATCATTTTAAAAAAACTTGGCTTATTTCTTACCTTCAAAACAGAAAAATAATGCAAAGTAGAAGTAGTAGTAAAATATCATTTTAAAAAAACTTGACTTATTTCTTACCTTCAAAACAGAAAAATAATGCAAAGTTGTACGGTTGTTAAGGCTATTTATTATTGAGAAAAAATATTTTTACACCTATTATAATTATTAAACTCTACTACTACTACTACTCTACTACTGTAACAGAAATACATTTTTAATTACTTCGCCGTGAAAATCCCTAATCATCCCCTACCAAATACATTTAAGGCTCGGTTAAAATATACAATAAAAGATTCAGCGAGCCCTTAAATTCATGAGTGTGAAACAAATACATAAATTACATTTAAAAACGTACGTTACTTTTCATTTATTTCTAAAATCGCTTTTTTATACAAATATTTGTATTTCTAAGCATAGCTTAACATAATAAAAATGTCCAAAAGAGGAATATTTATAAACATGTACCTACAACATATAGCTATATATATAACATATGTTGATATAGAATATTTTATTTGTTGCTAAAAACGAACTATAACAGTAGATAAAAATATATGTAGGTAGTATATTCACGCTTTGTTTTCTTATTCGATGTTTCGATATATCAGAAATAAATTATTGAACTAGAGCTAGAGAACTGTCATGCCAAACTCTTAGCCATTAATTAAAGTTTACAGTAAATCCTTGTCTCCATTAAAATCCGAAACGTTCGAACGTGGTTAGAAAACATCCAAATCAAATTGTATACTTAACGTGTGTGTGAAATATACAATACGTAGGGTTTTATTATACCCTAAGTAAAACACATCATAAAATTAACATTTGCTATTTGTATTTTTAATATACAAACCTAGGAAGGCATTGTGTATTGATTCAATAAAAAAACAATTGAAATGTTTTTTTTTTTTTAATTATTTACTTGCGACCACATCATACCAAATTATAATCTATAAAAAAATGAAATAATCGTAATCGTTTCACTAAACTGAAGTTAGATAATAAACAAAAAATCTAAATGATAAACCATAAGTCGATTTTGGTTGATTATTCGGACATAAAATACGAATATATGTATGAAACAGCCCGTAAATGTCCCACGGTCCAATAATACCCTTAGCCTTTTCCAACAAATTGCTGAGATTCGATATGAAACAGCTAGGTGGAGTATATGATTTTCTATTAATAAATTTCAAGTTCCAGGCAATCGGCTGAACAACCGTTTGATTCGTGGCACTGTCACTAATTGTTTTTTCCACGAAGATATCGATTCAATTGGATATGTGATAGAGCATTTGTATGGCACGGGTTACCCGCGTTTTTCGACTTAAAATTGGCCAGCCCGATTATATTTGATCTTAGATTTGCAAATTTTTTAAACCCAATCATAAAGCAGTGGTGGTGCTTGCCTGGATTTGAACCCGTAATCATCGGTTAAGATGCACGCGTTCTAACCATCTCAGCTCAATTAATCTTGAAACAGCCTTTAAATCCGGGGTATGATTATGATTATATGTGCTTAATTTGTGTTTGAAAAAAAAATCGTGAGGAAACCTGCATGTGTCTAATTTCATCGAAATTCTGCCTCATGTGCATTCCACCAACCCGCATTAGAACAGCGTGGTGGAATATGTTCCAAAACCTCTTCATAATGGAAGAGGAGGCATTATCCCAGCAGTGGAAAATTTACAGACTGTTACTTTACTTTACTTTCAAGATTAATAATTATTTGTCATAATAAACTATAAAACCATTTATAACAAGAAGACTTACGTTTAAATAACTATCGCTGTAACTTCACAGCATTTAACATGATGCATATTGTTACGAAGTTACAGCGTGTAAATCTATAGGCTATAAATAGTGCGTAGTGTTGCAATGATCGAAGAGTTGACATGGTTGAACAAGCTAATCTCAAGACCTACACGTCTCATTTGAGTGATTATTTCTTCTTATAATAGCCTATTTATCAACGACCTGTTATATACTATTAACACTATATACAATCAACGTCAAGCAATGTCGCAAAATCGTGGATCGGTACCTATTATATAGTCAAATACTACTCTTATATTAAGTATTGAACGGCAAAAATTAGATATAGCATCGAGAAATGCAATGAAATGAAAATAAAACTGATTACTGCAGATTTACACGACCAATAGCCCTCTATCGCGCCATTCGACGCTATTCGTCGCTATAGATTCTCGCGTCAGTTCAACCCGAGAAAGCAAGTGCATGTAAATCGATTTGTCAAATTGACGAATATATTAGGTCATACGATATTACAAGTTAATACGTTTGTGTAAAGATCATACTACCTGATGGTAAGTGGTCAGCATCCCCCATAGACAATGACGCTGTGAGTAATATTAACTATTCCTTACATCGTCAATGTGCCACCAACCATGGGAACTAAGATTTTATGTTCCTTGTGGCTGTAGTTACACTGACTCACTCACCCTTCAAACCGGATACCAACAATACTGAGTACTGTTATTTGGCGGTAGAATAACTGGTGAGTGGGTGGTACCTACCCAGACGGGCTTGCACAAAGCCGTACCACCAAGTAGATAATATATAACAACATAATGCGCTCATATACATATTAAGCAGGTATACATATATTAACACTTATAACAAAAATACGCAGTAGTGACTTGCAATCATAAATCTGCAAGTTTTACGATAAAATTAAAGTTGAGATTATGAAAGCCAAAACAATATCTGTAGGAAATTTATGTTTCAATTTTACATTTTAATATATAATTAAAATCTAATAAGCACCAATTTGAAACAAGCGTAATCTCATTAGGTATCATAAGCTAAGTCTTTACAGAAATATCCCAAAGGTCTAGTAACTTGTACTATGTAAGTAGCTATTATTATACCCGACAGGGCTTACGATATTAGAACTTGGCCTACAAAATGAGACTAAATATAAACCTTTGTTTATACTGGTGCAAAGATGGTCAATATTTTAAACTTGGTCCTTTAATAAGATCCTAATCCTATAGGAACCTATTGTGCTTTATATAGCATGCCTCCTAATTACTGTTGATATTTTCATCATGTAATGTTTGAAATATCTTCTGAATAATAATAATTATAGGTAGTGTGTTTCAATAAACTGAATTTGAAAACGCAGTTGCAAATATTCAATTCATACAAAAACATAAAATACTATACTGTATTGCAACTTCTCAATACCAAACTATACCTACACAGAGCTAACAAGCTTATTTGTTCCTGGCGCTGGTGTACTAAAGTCAATATATTCACGATTGAGTTCCCTAGTGTCTTTGCACTCGTTTAAAATAAACAGGGCGGGAATCAATTTCATTACGCACTTGTAAGTCTGTTCGTAACACGTATTGGATGCATGCGAAGCTTGGGAAAGACGTGACTAAGCGTATATACATTATATGGAACGTTTCGTGGATAGCTGATTTCGTGTGTCCTATAATTTCATTACCGTTCATTATACGTATAATATAAAGAGCCGCCATGCCCCAGAGGTTAGAAGGTGTATATCTTAACCGATGCGGATTCAAACCCGCAAAAGTACAACTGAATTTTCATATTGTGTTTATAATTCATCTTGAGGTCGCTAGTGAAAGAAAATACGTATAATTATATAATTACATTTAGATGCATGTTTGTAATAAAACACCATAGGCCAGTTCTTAGTTCGTGGTAAAGGATAACATAGTGGGTAAATTGGTACATCGCGCATGAAATACAGCAACAAGTATGTGGACGAACCTGAATTACCAAGGTAAAAAGTCTCCAAATCTTATTAAGAAGAAAGTCTTGTCTTAGCATTTATAGTTCTACTTTACTCAAAGTTTGATGTGCACTTTTTCTAACACTATTTTCAAAATCGATCAGAATGAGGATGTTACGATTACGTATAGATAGATTATTCCTATTATTATTAGTATATCAGATATTACATATTGAATATCAATATATACCTCGGAAATATGGATTTATTCTTAACTCACCAACCCGTACAAACTGCCTGAATAAACTAAGAAAAGCTGGCAAAGAATTCTCAAGCGTATTAAGTTTGCTCTCGCAATTTCTGAATGCGCGTAAAAATAGACTCTATTGTACTCTTATTATATATTACATAAATTCAACACCGTAGGTGGAAAACGATCCGTATATCTCTATCCTTGACTTGAAAGATTATGATAATATTTGGCATTGAATGTTTTCCTTGTTTTAAATGTGCTATGACAACCTGATTCTTCGAGCGTTCGTTTTAATTAGAGGTTGGTACTGAAAATTGCATCATTTAATATTGGTCTTTTATATCTTTTTATCATCATGGTATTAATTTTTTTATCATCTGAGTCTCACTTATTTTATCCGAGTTTCCGAGTAAAGACTTTAGCGTTAAGATGTAACTGTTTCATATAATTTACTATAATGGTGAATGTCTACACATCCTCTTCTTTTTCGCGTTATCCTAAGTACGAAATAATATAGAAGTCTGTAGTACTGAGCTAAGGTAACCTTTCTGATATGGCAAGCACGAGATGTGTTATAAGTAGGTAAGCATGGATTAAAACCCATAGCCCTCAGTTAGCTTTCACGTGCTACCTTTCATGCTAGCGTCTCTAATATCTTCATTTCAAATTATATAACCTATGAAATTCTTTAATTGTGTTCAATACAAAAAAGTATGATTTCAGTCTCAAAAATCAAAATAAAATAAACTTTATTCAAGTAATCTTTTACAAGCACCTTTGAATAGTCATTTACCAATTAAGTGAAGCTACCACCGGTTCGGAAAGTAGATTCTACCACGAAGAACTTCTTTTACAAATCTAACACATACGTAAGATCCTTAGCTATAAACATATATTTGTTTATCGCTTCGGTGGTCCAGTGGCTACAACTACAGCTCCGAATCCTGGATACGAATCCCAGATAGGGTCATTAATTTTTTTTCAAGACGTGTTGTAGTTATTGTTACAGCATGTAATTGACTGATGTCTATTATATTGACCGGCATGGCAAATATTCAGTGAAAAGCACATTATTAATATACGTTCTTGTAATACATAATTATGTTGTAATAGTTTTTCTATTGTTATCTCGTTTTATATGTTTGTTTTAAACATTGTTATTGTATTGTATACAGTAAACGATGTTTTCTCCTCTCGTGGAATAACACATATATTACGTTGTTTTGGAAAAGTTTTATTATTACCGCCATCTGTATTTCATGTCGTTAACTAAATACACTAAAGCTCCTAAGTACCATGTCGGTAAAATTCAAAAAAGTGCCATACAGGGCAATAGATGGCGTAGCATACATGTGCTCTACAATGCTCTACAATTACGAAGCTTTTCTTGTGATAGCTACGGATTCGTAGCAACACGTAGCTATCGCTTACCAAGATATTATATCAAAAATATTATTAATATTTACAAGCGTTTTTTTTTAATATTTGTTCATTTAACACAAAACCAATAGAGAAAACACCTACTTTATAATTTTATTCTAATTTTAATGTCAATTGTAACACCAAATATTGTAATTTGTTAAAAAGGCCTTTTCTTTAAAGATTATTATTTTGACACCCTCAGAATTAACATAATCATAAGATATATATATTAACATAATCTAATTTCTTATGTAAAATAATTACATATAATTATAGGTTGCAAGTGCAGTTACAGTCGTAATTCTTATATTTGAAATGAATTATGTATTGTTTAAACAAATCGGTGACAATCAATTAAAATTTCATTAACGATTTTTGATATCATAGCGTTATTCACGAAAACATGACGCGCTTAAAAAAACACACCACATTTGATTGAAAGCTTAACGATTATTTATTTATAGTCGAAACAGTATGGCAGTACTGACAATGGACAATTAACGGTCAATCTCTGGCATATATCTGTATGAAATTGTTTTTAGTTATTTATTAAATGTGATCGTTTGTGGGGATATGTGAAATGGGTGAATTATTGCAATCTTAGTTTTAATTTAAAATCTAGACATGGATATCCTACTTGGTATTTGAGTTTTGTGAAAGCCCATCTGGCTAGGTACTGCCTAGTTATCATTAATTCTACCGCAAAACAGCAATACTCGGTATTGTTCCGATTTCCGAGGGTGAGTGAGCCAGTGTAACTACAAGTATAAGAGACAAAACGTCATAGCGCCTTGATTTGTTGACTCGTTGGTGGTATAAGGAATGATTAATATTAATTATAACGCTTATGTCTGTATATCACAGGTAGTACTTGATGCTCCTCCATCTCATTTCAGCCATGTCTGCTATGTTCCAGCAGAATCTTCCTTCGTTTATGTGGCGCATTACAAATGCACCCTCTTTTTCTTTAATTTCACAATACACAATCTAAAAGAACGTGTATAGAACTAACGATTTCACGTGCTTTCCTAGGTAAGGAAGTGTTACAAATTATTATACAAAACTCCAAGCTACTCTGAATTCCTTAGCATAAAATAGCAATAACGTTCTATCCATCATTGCAAACTTGTTGCAATACCCTTCAGTATACTAAACCTGTCACATCAATAAACTAAATAATTTTAAAATGCTGTGAAGCGTGGCTACTCATATAATAATGTTATATACAAAACCTTTTCTGAAACACGCTACATTCTCTGATATTAATTTGATATATGTTCAGCATTTTTATTGATTAAGCCATTACAAAGAAACGACTCCTCATTTAAAAATATAGATATATACATATGTACGTAGCAGTAATTATTCTTTGGATAGTCAGAGTGCCTAATGTAGAAACTTATACATGTTTAGGTGGGAGTTTGGAGTTCTCCTTGACCTAAAAAGTGACACTCCGTTTCAGCTTGGATGCACAGGCAACTGCTTACTTATTAATTTTTGTTACATAGCAGATTGTGTTTAACATATCCTACATAATATATTAGGCATCGTACTTAATATTCATTTTAATTTGTCTTATTAAGCGTATGTAATGTTACTATTTATAATCCTTTGTGTACATTTAATATTTATTACCATTAAATGTACTCAATAAAGAATTGAATAATTTATAATGCAATAAAAAGCATTGTTTTTAAAGTGAAAGTAGACTTTCTAAAGCAATATGTCGGTCCTTTGTTTAAGCTCTTTAAAAGGAGTTTTCAATAGTTATTTTGACAAGCTTGTAATGAACATTACTATAATCTAAAATCAAAATTAAATTAATTATTTACCAACCAAACCAATACACAGGAAAAATCATGATTAAAAAATAATATCTCTAATATTATAAATGTGAAAGTAACTCTGTCAGTCCGTCGTTCACTACTAAATCACTGAACCGAATTTGATGAAATTTGGTATTGAGGTAATTTAAACTCCAAGTTAGGACATAGGCAACTGTTTTGCCAAATATATATAATATGTAATAACCAAACTCTAAAACGCGAGTGAAGCCGCAGGAAACAATTAGTAATATTATAAATAGTTAACCATGTTCTAAAAAAGATGACGATCGTCCTCATAACTAACTTATTCAAATAAAATAAATAAAACATTTAAATGCATAAATTAAAAAAACGAATTAAATAACACAAAAAAACTTATGAAGTGATTTGACTTAATGTTTCATCTCTAACGTTGACATACATTCTATACTGAGAAAATGTTTAAAGTAAATTCAAGTTAAAATATAAAAATACATAAAACCCTTTTGTATCTCACTTTCCTCTGAAGCCGTTGTTTACTCTAGTCTTTGATTACGGTCCCAACGTACTCCATTATATTGTTACAGTCCCATTGTTTCAGGATTTATTCAGAATGCTGTTTGTATTCAATTTGTGACTCACGTTTTTGCGTTTTAATTAACAAACATTTAGCTACAAGTTAAGTTTTGAATGTTATTTCATTTTTGACATTCTTTACGTTCATTATGATGTTTTCGGTTTTGAAAACAATTGGGCTATACAATTTTTAATTCTATACAATTTAAAATTATAGAGTATTACAATAAACGTAAAAATATAATTGTTCATTTATCTATTTAAAAAAAATTGTATAATTACACACTATATCATATTTAAGACGAGTAGTTCCGGTGTGCAAATCAACATACCATCTCAGACAGTAGGTAACTTAAGAGTCGACAGAAATAATTAATTTGGGTAATTCAAGCGCTCCAATCACCAGTGTGGTGGCGAAATTAAATCACACAAGTGAACCCAAGGGTAACTTTACATATTCTCTTGGTTAAATACCTATATAATTATATGAAGTTTGTTTTATATAATGATTAATATTCTTGATATAAGAACTGTCTCACCCCAGAAATATTTTCCCATATTTTAGTTAGAATTTAAAATCACTTCATGAATGCTGCGAGTTAGATTATCGTAAAATATATCAATATTCGTATTATCATCTTAACAATCTAAATAATTTAATCAAAAATATTCATACCTAATTAGTTTATACGTAGTCTATTATTTAATTAAATACGACATCAAGATAATCTCCATTGATGAAAATTTCATTACATAAGTCAAATTTGTTAACGTGAATATCATACATATCCTCAAAATCATCGTCAAAAAAGTAGCTTATTTTATTTTACATTTCATTTCAATGTTGCCATTATCTTAATATTATCAAACGAGGTCACCAAAATCCGCCGGGGCTTGAGCGAAATGCCCCGAGCCTGTTGAACGCCGCAACAAGTGCTGCATCGATCAGTAATTCGCATCCACACCCCGCGCGTACCTAAAACTGCTTTTATGAAAAAGTTGTTATTGATTGACGATTATGGTACAGCGCTGTCTGTGATTTATTTAACAATTTCCTCGTTATTGAGATAGGATATTTGTGGTTTAATTGAATCTATGAAAAAATATATTTCGTATTGTACGTTGTTGTTTTAAGTTTAGAAACTGCATCAAAGCGCTTTCTGTAACTTATTTTTCAAAGCCAATGTTATTGAAACAATATTTTGTGATTTAATTGAATACTACGAAAATATTTTATTCGATCTAACTTGCGTCCAGTACTTCCCCTAGTTTATTTTTGTCCAACGTCCACATTATTGAAGGATGTTATTATTTACTTTGGATGTTACGAAACATTTTTAGCTGTAAATGTTGTTTGGGAATGATTGATTACACAAATATTGTGTGTTCTTTTTTCAAATATCAACTCAATTATGACAGAAAAATATATACAGTGATTAAGTAAACGTCGTTATACAACGTTTATAATAAATATAGACACGTAGATCTATTCAATAACGATGGCGCGCCCCTCTGCGCTAGATTATCGGCATGCATGACTGATGCTCGTGTCTACGAAATTTCTTAGTGTGGGTGAGATGATACACTACAGTCAGCAAAAAAATACAAATTAGATTATATTTTTTTATATTAACTTTAATTAAATGTACTCCACCGTCGTGTTTCAACAGATGTACATGTCGTATATGTAGATCGTAATTATTGCTTTAACGTTATAATATTTTTAAGTGAGCTGAGATGGCCCAGTGGTTAGAACGCGTGCATCTTAACCGATGATTACGGGTTCAAACTTAATTTTTGATTACAATTCATGGTGAAGCAAAACATCGTCAGGAAAGCTGCATGTGACTAATTTCATTGATATTCTGCCACATGTGCATTCCACCAACCCGCATTGGAACAGCGTGGTGGAATATGTTCCAAATCCTCTCCTTAATGGAAAAGGAGGTCTTATCCCAGCAGTGGGAAATTTACAGGCTGTTACTTTATTTTACTTCTTTTTTATTAAATTTAAGTTTCTTTTAAGCTTAAAACAATTAGTCTTGTAATTATAAAGTTTATGTCAATCCTTTTTATCATTAATATAATGTTATTGGGCTCAATATGCCTTATTTGTAATTGTTGTCATTTATGTATGAGTCAAGTTTAATAAGAACTGTTGAATTTTTATACTATAATATTTTGCATACTATTTTTTTTGAAATTACAATCAATCTCATTTTTAAAATAATTAAAAATAGAATGAGTTATATTAAAGAAGTAATTTGAAAAACAACTAGATGGCTTTTTGAAGGATAAAATAAAACGAATCAATTATAACTCCCATTCGAAATAAGATCCTGAACGTTCCATGTAATAAAACCCTACTCACTTTCTGTTTTACCACAACATCATAAAAACTGTAGTCATAAAAGTAAAGCAATTTTTAGAAATGGTACTAAATTTTAAAAAGTTGTCTAAAACTCTCGCATATAACTTGGGCAGTGTATCCTTCGAGCTTAAATGTGCGCAGCAAGATGACGTAGAATAAAGCTACGAAGTCTTTAAGAGTCAAGAAAATATCTAAGAAAACGTAGCAGAACGGAACTCGTAGACAAAAGAACACCAATAAGATCACTAAATTGTAATTAATGTCTTCGTATTCTTCGATTTTCGAAAGGGACACGAGACTTAATTGACCTCCTCCAACATTGCAATTAAATAATCAATAACATTTTTTAGTACATCTTTTCATCATCTTGAGCTGGGATGGCCCAGTGGTTAGAACGCGTGCATCTTAACCGATGATTGCGGGTTCAAATCCAGGCAAGCACCACTATATATATCTGCTTAATTTGTGTTTATAATTCGTCTCGTGCTCGGCGGTGAAGGAAAACATCGTCAGGAATCCTGCATGTGTCTAATTTCACCGAAATTCTGCCACATGTGCATTCCACCAACCCGCATTGGAACAGCGTGGTGGAATATGTTCCAAACCCTCCCCTTAATGGAAGAGGAGGCCTTATCTCAGCAGTGGGAAATGTACAGGCTGTTACTTTACTTTACTTTAGTAAATCTTACTTGAAATAGGTGAAATGTTACTTTCGAACTATACTATACCAATATGGAAAATGAATCATTAAATCAATCTTAGTTTTAAAACTCTAATATCACTGATGGTATTTTACGGTTATATAAAAAAAACTTATATATCTTTGCACAGCGTAGATGTGAGATAGTTGGAAGATTTGTGTTTAAAATAAAAAAAAAAAAATTTCTTAAAAAGCGAACAAAGATATAAGGCACAAGCGATATACCATCTCAGTTCCCAAGGTCGATGGTATATTAGTAGTATGATAAATGATTAGTGCATCTTATAGTGCCAATTTCTACGGTTAGTGGTGACCACTTTAACCACTACCACCATCGGATGTCCCATATGCCAGTCCGCCTGCCTATATTACATAAAAAACAGACATTTGTTCGGTAGCTTATTTTATATGCTAAAATTATTTATTTTAAATGTTACAAGGCTTCTATTTAACAAATATTTAGAAATGTTTAAAGCAGGCTGGTTATTAAAGTTAGTAAGCACATTTCTGTGTAAATATATTTAGTCTTAATTGGAACAAACTTAATTTGAAAAACAAATAAATAATATTTTTATAGTAAAATATTTATCAAACAGTTAAGCTACAAGTATAATTACAAAAATGTTTGTTTCAAATACATTTGAATCAATTTCTAGCTACTCTACTGTTCTTCACTTTTTAAAAAATGCGCGTTATATACCAAAAATTACGCATGTGAACCAAATCAAAGTATACTTTATTCAAGTGGGCTTTTACTTTACTTTTGAATCGTCATTTAACAATTAAGTGAAGCTACCACCAGTTCGGAAAGTAGATTCTACCGTGAAGAACCGGCAAGAAACTCAGTAGTTACTCTTTTTCAACATTTAAAACGAGTGTACTAATGAGCCCATGAGCTTTATTTTATCTGTATCTCATCTCAAACTAGACGAAAAATTGCATGTGTATCGATTTAGGAATTCTTGGTGAAACAATGTACCAACTTATTCTTCATCATATGAGAAGATACCTGTGCCAGCTTCTTTTCTACTTGGTAGTTGCTTCTTTTAAAATAATATGTAGGCATTAGTGTTTTAATCTTATAAAACTGTACGAATATTTTGTGAAAATCAAGAGATGTCAGATAGAATTAGTTACGAACCCATATTATAATGGCACACGTAACTTTTATCAGATTTATCTGAGGAAATGTGTTTAGGAACCCCATTTACGTCGGTAAAAAACTAAATTACTCGGGTTGACGTGTTGAGATTGTCCCGAGAATACCATCGCTGGTGACGTACAATTTCATTAGTTACATGTTTTCAAGTTATATAATGTTATATTAATCGCACGATCCATTGGCTTCGTTCAAAAAATAAAATGAAATAAATTATCACAACACATATGATATTATTGGTAGTAGGGTTTTATGCAAACCCATCTGAGTAGGTACAGGTGATATCTACTTAGATGGGTTTGCACAAAATGATCATATATTCGACCACTCGAAGCAGAAATTAGTAAATACCCGTACGAAAAATTCCCCGAACAAAAAAAGAAAACTTCACAAATACTTTTTACTTGGTGGTAGGGCTTTGTGCTAGCTTGTTTGGGTAGATACCACCCACTTATCAGTTATTCTTCCGCCAAATAACAGTACTCAGTATTTGTGGGTTTCGGTTTGAAGGGTGTTCTAGCCTATGTAACAACAGACTCAGTCGACATAACATCTTAACTCCCAAGGTTGTTGCGGAATTGGTGACATAAGAAATTAATCATTATTAATATTTCCTACAACGTCATTGTCTATGAGTGATGGCGACCACTTACCAACGGACGGCCCGTTTGACGGTCCGCTTACTTTTATCATAAGAAAATACTATAATTTATTTTTCGTGTTACAATAAAAGTATGAGCCTTTGAAATTATTGATTGAAAAATTACAAATTAGATTACACCTCACCACAACAATATGCAAAAATTCTTAAAGCTTGTATTATATATACCCACACGACCATATATTTCGATATTTGACACTTATTATAAACCATTTTAATATATTTTTTAGGTTCTAAAAAAAATATTATACCCTGATTATTATTATTACTTTTTGAAAGGTAAGTGTCACAATCACAATTGACTATTTATTCTTAAGTAAATGTGTTGAATATAGAACCTTATAGTTATACCCTATAGAATATTGATTGGTCAACGCAAGCCGCATGGGGCCAGTTTAAGTACACATTTCGTTAATGGAAGTTCGACGTCTGGCATTTAATTGTATAAGTTATATGAGTTATTTCCCTCATCTTATTTTAAATTAACTAGCTACCCGTACATACTTTGTGTGAATAAAATTCATACAAAATTACAACGCCCCCAGTTACTTCTCTACGTTGAAATTTTCAAGTTCTCTTGCTTACGTTATAAATTAATCCTATGTTCCGCTCAGTAGACTGTTCGTTGATAGTAAATCAAGACAAACGTTTGTAAACATACCTTTATATTCATACATGTTAATATTATTAGGTATACAATCTGTAAAACAACTAATGTCACACTTTCGATCCAGTTTGGACAATTTAGTAGCCTAAGATATCCTCTCCCTTTGAGGAGAAGGTTTGGAACATATTTCACCACGCTGTTCCAATGCGGTTTGATGAAATACACATGTAGCTGAATTTTTTTAAAATTACACACATGCAGGTTTCCTCAAGGTGTTTTCCTTCACCGCCGAGAATGATATGAATTATAAACACAAATTAAGCACATAAATATTCAGTGGTGCTTGCCTGGGTTTGAACTCGCTATCATCGGTTAAGATGCACGCGTTCTAACCACTGGGTCATCTCGGCTCGTTTAATAATTAACTAACAATTAAATCATATTTTAATTCAAATGAAACATTGAATAACTAGTTGTGAATATACATTGAAGTCATCATTTCGCATCACTTTGCTTTATATTATAAGTGGAATTAATAATTAGTCGAAATAATTCATGCTGAGTGGACGGCGATTTCTTTGAATTCAACAACAAAATATACCATCTTACAAGTATTACTTGTATTCCACCAATTACAGATAACAATGTTTCAATGTTAAGAAAATTATTATCGAAAAAAAGATACAAAATTTATCCACAATAATTTTTTAGGCTGTTTTTTGTTCTACTATGTTAAATGGACCTAATTTAACCAGGTAATATATAATATATAATATATATATATATATATAATAATAATGTAACCAGGTCACGCATACAAAGACGGGTGTACTATAATCTTTTTCGTCCACAATTCTCGCATATCGTTAAAATAAGATTAGAATATGTAGCTTGCCATTTTTATTTCGTCCTTCGTTCACTGGGTGGTTCAGCCGTAAACAGCTTTACGTACACTTAAAGCGCTTTCATTTTGATTCTTTTATTTTGATGTATTTATTATGGATCTTAAAGATAAGGTTCTGAACATAAACCGCTTTCTTCACTTCTTTATACTAAACTATATTTCTTATTATTTTTTTGTAGTATTTTCGTGAACCTCTTAAAGACATAGACATTCTAATCGACTAAAGATCAAATCTTAGTCAAATTAAATTACAGAGGTACTGTGCTGTGTAACAAACAACAACAACAGCTTGTAAATTCCCACTGCTGGGCTAAAAGCCTCCTCTCCAATTGAGGAGAAAGTTTGGAACATATTTCCACCATTTTGTTCAAATGCGGGTTGGTGGAATACACATGTGGCAGAATTTCTATGAAATTTGTCACATGCAGGTTTCCTCACGATGTTTTCCTTCACCGCTGAGCACGAGATGAATTATAAAGACAAATTACGCACATGAATCTGCAGTGCTTGCCTGGGTTTAAACCCGCAACCATCGGTTAAGATGCGCGCCTTCTTACTTCTTACCACTATACTAATATTATAAATGTAAAAGTATCTCTGTCTGTCTGTCACTCTTTCACGATGATGAACCGAATCTGATGAAATTTGGTATGAAAAAAAAATTTTAACTCCAAGAGTTTTATTTGAGGACATAGAGTACCTTTTTTTCTAACATATGACAACCCCCCCCCCCCTTCAAATGGAGTTTGGCCACAACTAGTTTTTAATAATATTTTTATTAAAAACTAGTTATTGCCAAACTTAAATTTAAATTGTATTGTTGGTTGTCACTGCTAAACTAAGACACAAAATTTCATGAAGATGCGAAGCAAGCTTGAAGCCCAAGCAAACAGAGTACCTACTTCTTGATACTTAATAACCCTTTATATTAACAACACAGGCCAAAAAATAAAAGTTATATTATGTTTGTCTAAAAGCTAATTTAAGACATACCAGTCAATTTAGAAAGTGTTAAATTAATCCACGATGGCGGACAGTAACAGTACCCGGGGATAACCTGCGCGGAGCAGATAATGTTCAGCGAGGTTTTATAAGACCCAGCTAAACCAAGGCTATTATAAAGAAGGTAACTTATTGTAAATATACGTATAGCAATATTTATCACATTTTATTCTAGACTATATTCTAGACTCCTCGCTAGTCATTCAATGAACGGTTATATTTCACTATATAAAATGCCATACAATTTTTCTTCAGAACCTATAACAATAAATGTTTAACATCCTAACAGAACTCTTTATAAATCTTTTTGGAAACTAGTGACCCGCCCTGGCTTCGCACGGGTGCAATACTGATACTAAATCTATCACAGAATTTGTTTATTTACGACATCACACGAGAAACATCTAAAATTATCAGTTTTTCGTAACTATATTGTCCATGGAATATATGCAAAAACCTTCCTCTCGAATCAAACTATCTATAAAAAACCGCATTAAAAACCGTTGCGTAGGTTTCTTCATATGGATAGACAGCGGTAAGCGACTTTGTTATATGCTATGTTAGATTAGAACTTTGTTAAACATCAAAATTAATCTTGAAAATATTCATTTTTAAAGGACAACGGATACGAATTTTCTATTGGAGAGCACTCACGGCAGCTCTTAACGCCAAAATAATTACGTCTCGTTGACCTAGAAATGCGTTGTCGTAAATATCAGCGGCATTAGGTACTAGAATATGGAAAAAGGATCACACGTTGGTAGACAGACAGTAATTTATAATTTTATTGAGCTGAAAAAAAATATTGACACTGTGGATACATCGATAGCAATTTAATACTTAGGTTAAATCTTGCAACTTAAATTATATACAGTTTTATTATTCCTGAAATTATTCAACTATTTCTGGAGCTGCTAAGAATAACATCTATTGTAAAATAAAATTATACATAAAATTAGAGCCCATAAAAATTATATTTCGATTTTTTTTTAATTTAAATAAGGGCAAAGGAAGAATACCCGAGGTCAATTAAAAAAAATTAAAAATCGTTTCATAAATGACAGGGTTTTCAAGTTACAAATTTTTAAAAATCCATCTGGATTCAGAATTATCCAGAATATTTTAATTAAGATTGTAAAAAACAAATAAAAGTTTATTCATAAAATGATTGATTTTTTTATCAAAACAAATTATAATTGGATAAAACAGTATTTCGGTCGTAATTAATACTAAGTGCTACAATCTCATAATTGATATTCTTCTAGAAAAAACACGCAAGACAAACTCTATACTCTATCTTTCAAAATAAATTTCTATTTGCTTGGAACTTTCAAGTGTAACTAGTCACTTTGTTTCTCTTAACTTTTTATGAAATTTATATTGAACTGCAATACAAATTCTGAAATACTTACCTAGAAGTCAGCGGTAAAGCAGCGTGGCTACTCGAAACTCGAAACTCTCACCTTTCAGAAGGGCCCTTTCTTCAGATCAAAAGTTATGTATTTTTTTTTCTTTCAAGTGCAATATTTTTTGTATAAAAATAATCAAATATTATCATCGGGATCGTTTCAATAGACTTTTGAGTATTTTTAAAAGTATAATTCGCCTTGTCCTTATCTCAATACTTAAAAATTATTTATTGTTTTCACAATTGTCATTTTGGGCTGTAAGCTGTATGTATGTCGAGGGATTGAGTCCTGAAAGCCTTATGTCTAACTATACATGTTCGAAATAAACCAAACAAAAGAAAATGTGCATGTGTTTCTTACTTACTTAATTTTCATTGTACCTTTTAATATTTAGTCTTCAACATTCGTACTTATACATGATTATCAATCATTGATTAACTAGTCAAAATGGTCGAGTCGTTAAAACATGCCCTGTGGTCTTCGCTGAGGCGGAGAAAGAAGCTTTAGATCATCTCTTCAAAAAATAAAGAAGGTCCTAACATAGCATTGCGTCATTTACAGGCTGTTTCTTTACCATCATTCAACCCTGATCACAACACAGTGTATTATTTAATATTATAAAGCTATTTCTCTTGACTTACTATCAAGTAACAGCACAGAAACTACTCTAGAAAAGTCTAGAAAGTGAAGTTTAGCTTCAGTCAATTTAAATGAATTTTTTAAGAGCCGAGATGGCCCAGTGGTAAGAACGCATGCATTATAACCTACCGATTAAAGCCTACACAAGCACCACTAAATATTAATTTGCTTAATTTGTGTTCATATCGTGCTCGGTGGTGAAGGAAACCTGCATATGTATCGGAGCAGCGTGGTAGAATATGCTGCTAACCTTCTCCTCAAAGGTAGAGAAAGCCTTAGGCCAGCAGTGGGAAATTTACATGCTGTTACTGTTAGCTGGTAACTCGGAACGGACCACTTGTAAAATCATTTTTTTCTACATTTTAAGTGCTATAAAAAGACAAATAGTCCATCTAATTTTAAGAATGACCTAGATTGGGTGATGCAATGACGACATTGGAATCATATTAAGCGACACGTCGGCGAGCGATCGGCCATCAATATTTGTGTAGCATACACAGTTGAGGAACACAAGCATACGACAATTGTAAACAAAGGCACGCTTCAAATACACTATTTTCCAAGTTTGTACGCTTATGTACATACATCTTTAAATTCCCGACAAATTATGTAGTTGTATTTCGTTTAATCTAGAAAATTCTAAAATGGACAACAGATGTCGTAATATGTTTTTTATAAAAACGATAATGACTTTCCTTAACAGAATTATGAATATATCATTTAATATACGCCTAGAAGTAGCTGAATGCATTATTAGAACACGTACCAGTTTTCTGTTATTATTATACCATTTATGGTCAGCGACTTCAGTGTCTTTTTAGAGGTCAATCGGTAAGTGTCTATATGAAATATATAATCATATATGAAAACTACTATTTATGCGTACATTAAATTTGCATCTTACAATTGTTTATAAATCCAGCACAGATGTGTTTAACTATTTAATACGTTTATTTGTTACATATTTTATAAGATATCGTTTTAAAGTAATAGTTGAAAAGGATGCTTCCAAACGTTTTTATGTTTAACATTTAAACATGAATATTTTACTGGGCGGCAGGACTTTTTGTGAGGTCGTCAGGGTACATACCGCCCACTCATCACTTATTTAACAGCTATTTACACCTAATAGCACCACTTAACATTACTGAGTTCTGGTTTGAAGGGTAAGTGTGCCGGTGTAATTACAAGCGCAAAGGACATAACTTCGTAGTTCCCAAGGTTTATAGCGCATTGACGATGTAAGGAATGGTTAATATTACACTGCCAATGTGTATGGCAAGCCGTCTACCATTTATATATAATCAATCTTTCAATCGTCGACAGTCTACAATCATCACTCTATTTTAGTTAAGATAACAATTTGAGAACTCCTTAATTATATATCGAATGTACACGAGGCTGTGCCCGTACTCCCAAGACGCCCTACATGACCTTCCGTACCTGTTGCTCGCCCAGAGAAAGTGACGCGGCCAAAATGCGCCGCCGCCCTTGGTGATACCAACTTATAATGTTTCATCTGTTAAATGGCAAATTATTCAAGCTTCAATAAAAGAAATATATAAAAATAAAGTTTAATTTATAATATTCTAAAATCATCCATTTAATCATATAGTAAATGAGAAATTGTATACAAAGATATTGAAAATAAACTACCAACCTGATTTACATAAATAAATTATTTACATTACATCTAATCGTAAAGTAAGAGACACAAGTGTCATCCCATTGTCTACAAAAAGTGATTAATTTATTTAATCAATATTTGCATAGATCAATACCACTAACAAGCACCATACACGTCTTAGCCGAAGATGTAAGACACATCTCAGATTGCAGGTAAAAGCAATATATAATGTACAATTATACGGAGTGCGTGCAGCGAGGCGTAAGCGATTATACGGGTGAATACATTCGCATCGCACCTGCAAATATGGGGTAAGGTCGCATCTAGGAGGGCAACACTGGCCCGGGGAGCGGCAGTTTTCGCGAGACGCGGTGCTGGCCGCGCGCCGCTCAACCCTTAACCCGATCCGCGTATAAAACAAGTGCTTCAACTGTTATTCTTCCAATTAAATACAAAACTACTCATTCTAAACGGTATTTTAAATAATCTCCTTCAAAAAAATATTTAATCTCAATTAAATCTTATTGAATTGAAATCAATTTGAATAACGTATCAAAAATCTTTTGGTATCTTTTAAACAATTTAATTATCATTAATATTGTACGTATTTTGGTGTCCCAATATATATGATGTAAAAATGTTTTATTGTTTAAATTTAGGTATATTTCCTGGGAGTTCTCTTGAATTATAATATTCTATCGGTGATGTGAACGCTTAGCTGCCATTGAAGTATTAAGGTCGATGTTCACACTTGACTTAATTGACAATGAACTTTCCCATATGACATCAAATAATGATTTTACAAAATTTAGCTTTAAGCAAGCAAGAAATCAGAGTTAAAATGGCTCCAGTAAACATCATTCATTTTATCGGCGCTTATTTATTTTAAAACAAGTTATTACTTGTTAAAAATATTTTCAATACTCCAGTGTAACATGAGATATTTAAAAAAGTAGCTCTCATAGAATTCAATACGCTAATTCAATTTTAATTCAAGATCATACTTACGACTGAAACCTCGAAGACGGCTGAACATCAGTAGCTCAGCGCTACGCATAAATTGAATCCTCGTCGGAGTTAGACATAATTTGATCTTTCTAGAGGTTCGCTCTGGTTGAAAACTGCTAATTTAAATAAATTCGCAATCCACTGAGATGATCTTTCCTGAGATAACTCGAAGCGCAACAGTTAGCTCGTTATCTGGTCTCATTTTATATGATTTTTCACAGACGATTCGCTTTAAGATTATCCGTTCACACTCGGCGACTGAATATATAAAATGTTTTCATAAAATGACTTTCTTTTTCTTTCTATACTCGTCTTGGCAACGTTAACATTGATTTAATCTTGTAAAATCAGAACTGCTTGTAAGATTCCACTTGAATAAAGTATACTTTGAATTTGATTAAAACATTGTTTTGTTTTCTAAATATGAACGAAAATTTAGCTCTATTTTACCTTCGTTTTTTTGTATAGGATTTGTTTCATTTGATGATAAATCAAAGATTTAAAAATCGAACCGGGTTAAATATACCTTAAAACTTCTTTAATACAAAAGATTTTTCTTTAGTTTACAAATTTCTTCATTTACTTAATTCTCCTTTCACCTTCTTTATTCATTTAAATATATGCATGAGTCATATCCTTTATTACAAAGGCAGAACTAATATGGCATCTACGTAGTTATCTCAGTAATGTCGACTATACGTAGCAATGAATTTTAACGGTAGAATATTCAGTAATGATTCCCTTTGACCCAGATTTTGAATGATTCGTTAAATATTCAAATATTAATTATTCAATCCTTGTCAATCTACATTTGTATGTCAACGTTTTGATATTTTCAAGTGATTACAAAAATCCCTAAAGGAACGACGGTATGGAATCGAGCGACACAGTTTCTTAAACCTACTTTGCATAGAAAATGGACGATGGAATGGAAAAGCAGTAAAATTTTACAAAGTTTATAGTATCTTATTTGGTATTAAGGAATTGGGTTCTATATAAAATGTTCTGTACAATTTCTACCATCTGAATTACTTTGTAAGCGATATTTATTTATGTCGATTACCAGTTCGTAAATATGTTTTAAATTCAAAAGAAAATCAGCTTAAGACAATGTAGTCTAGCTGTATTTTTGTTTATAAATAATATGTCAAACTTAAAATGCATTGAGATGCTATGAGTCATTATGCTCTCGGTTTGTTTTGCAAAAACAGTACTATTATTTAATGGACTGTAGAACTTTGTACCAGCTCGTCTGACTAAGTTAGGTGACTTACTTATCAGATATCCCTCTGCTACACAACGTTTGAAGTGAGCAAACAATTGAAACTAAATGTACGAGGATCATAACATATAATTTTCTAAGTTGATGGCGCATTGGCAGTTAAGTAAATGGTTAATATCTACGTCATAAAAAAAAATTGATTATTATTCTACAGCATAAGTAATTAAAACTTTTTGATTCATAATTATATATGAGAGTCGAGATGGCCCAGTGATTAGAAAGCGTGCATCTTAACCGATGTTTGCGGGTTCAAACCCAGGCAAGCACCGCTGATTCATGTCACTTAATTTGTCTTTATAATTCATCTCGTGCTCAGCGGTGAAGGAAAACATCGTGAGGAAACCTGCATGTGACAAATTTTAAAGAAATTCTGCCACATGTGTATTCCACCAACCCGCATTGGAACAGCGTGGTGGAATATGTTCCAAACCTTCTCCTCAAAGGGAGAGGAGGCCATTAGCCCAGCAGTGGGAATTTACAGGCTGTTGTTGTTGAATTATCTATGAAAAAAATACTAATATAGTGGTTAATCCTAAGTCTCGACGTAAACAAACACCCACACAGAGAGTTCGTAGTACGCTACAGGCGGCGCCCACGCACGCCCGTCCATGACCCCGGCCATCCGTCTAGCAGGTTACTATACGTCAAATCATTTCAATTTTAAATAATTTCTTATAATACGCCCTTTAATTTCATAATTACATTAAACGTAAAATATATTCTTCATATTTTACATTCAAATCGAAATCACAAATAGTGATCGATTCTACGGTATTTTCCCTATAATTTAAATTGCGATTCCAATTCTCTGCATTTGCTAAAATTTCCTCTCAAGAATCGTTATTCAGAATTACAAATAAGTGGTTTACATTAATTTATTGGACTTAGTGTACAATAAATTAATGTAGTCACATTCGGACCACGATATAAACATGTCGAATCTTTTTCCAAAAAAGTGATCTCAGCTCAAATTCAAGCAACATTTACAAAAGTAGCAAGTTTGAGAGTAGATTCGGAACCTATTGTACGCTGCTCCAATGCGGGTAGGTTCCAACCAAGGGTTTCTTAATGATTTTTTCCTTCATCGCGATTTATTTTAAAGCATGTAAAAATAATATTTAAACGTTAAACATAAAAGAGGTAAAATAAAAGGATACTTTATTTAAGGCTCTTACGCCCTTTTAACAAACGCGTTTGTTACTTAGAATATTATAGAATTAAATTGAATCTTAAGCTATTAAAATTACAGTTCAGACAGTAAATTTTAACGACAAGCAAGAGGGCAGCAAACAATTCTGTTTAGATTTCATAAAATGTCCTCCGTTGTGCACATTTAATTTTATTTAGAGTATAAAAATTCTAGTAAAATGTTCGTTTTATATTTATACATTATACAATAAAAAATATATATAATAGCATGTACATACAAATTAAAATAAATAATAATTTTGTTAAAGATGTCTGAAGTGATGAATAATAATACCGTTGATAACAAATAAAAATATATTATTAAAATATTATATGACCTGTCGCGCAAATAGTTGCCGGTACTTTTGTGTCATCAACACATGTTGGTAACAAAAGCTTATGTAAATAACTTACATTGTCAATGAGAATTAAAACAATTCTGCGTTAACACTGCAATTGCAAACATTGAAAACACAGAAATTGCCAACTATTTCAGTGGACCAAAGTATGATTTCATTTAGCGTTTAAACCAGACCAGTTAGTCTTGCGAGCCTGCAGCGGTCTGCCTTTACATAATACATATATATATTAATATATATACCAATGCTGTTGACCTAATTCTTACAAAATCTAAAACATATAATAATCCATTATATATCCGATATTAATAATATAAATGATTTATAAATATGCAATATGAAAGAAAAATATTATATATTTTCCAAAAATAAATAGGATTATCAAAAAGTTTTGACGGCGTGTATAAAAATGTTTTATTTATTTATTTACCAGCTGCTTTGCGTCATTTCGCTGTTGTTTAATATTTATCCTCTCTCAATTAGTGGATAAATATTCAAAACGAACGCGGGATTAGGAAATATTGAGATTTTTATTTTATATTCAAATAAAAATAAATTTATATTCGTATAGATTTAGATTTCATGATTCATTTTATGTTCAGTTATAACTTTGAAAGAATTGATTCCGTCATAGTATGAAATTTTTAAAACGTATATAGCTTAATTTGTTATAGTATTTACTGATTTTGACTACCTCCGTGGTCGAATGGTGTGTACACTGGTTTTCATGGGTACGCCATCGGTTCTGGGTTCGATTCCCGGTTGAGCCTTAGGTCTGGGTGTTTGTGGTACCGTCGTTACTTCTGATTTTCCATAACACAAGTGCTTTAGCTACTTACATTGGGATCAGGGTAATGTATGTGATGTTGTCTTATATTTATTATTATATATGCTCCTTGCAGAGATTCAAAATTTAAACCATACTTACAGCTTTAATGCCCTTCCTATCAACACTAAGGTTTTATTAAATTGTTTAGAATAATGTAGCTATTCAATTTTACCCTTTGTATAAAAATTAGATCATCAACATACAAGGAATAAAGTCAATTTATAGTAAGCCTGCGATGCTTAATAAACCATACATAGTGAATATCATGAACTCCGTAAGAGTAAAGTAATTTACTTTAATAGGTTTAGCAATTGCTATTATCTCTAATTCTAGACTACAATGTCAAACAATAATATTGTTTTACGTTATATTTCCAGTTAGATTGATAGGAATTTATACTACTTAATATTATAAACTCTCTGTTTTTTTTACTTTATAACCATCGGTCTGAACCGAATTTAATAAAATTTAATATGAAGCAAGCTTGAACTTCAGGGGCCTGGCTATTTTGTGCCTAATTCCTGACGTCCAACTCCGCAAAAGTCGCCGCCGAACACTACTTTTTAATTAATACAAAACCTTCGAAATACATAAAAGTATAAACTGGATACACAATGTGATATTGAAAGTATATTTTATTTTATATATAAATCCTTCGATTTAGAAATAAAACCAATACATGTCGCTTAAGCTTTCTATACGTTAAATTTAATAGAATTAATCTTCTTATGTTATTTAGAGATTGACAGCGAAACCCTTATAAAATCACATGTTGTATATTTAAAAAATACTAAAAAAAAGTTACATTAGTACTTACTCTAGTTGGTACTTTTTCAAGCATATCCAGGAAACATTTACTAGTTAAGCGTATCTTACTATCTTACGTTACTAAGGAGCGGACATATTATTTGTGACACCAAAAAAGTACAACAATAATTTATTTAAATTATTGACTTTACCAAATTTTCGACTTAAAACGATTCATCCATAAAAACACAAAAAGCGTGATAATATATTCTTAAATATATGTAACTCTTTATTAATATACTGGTATTAATGTACATACGTAAATACCAGTATTTAAATACGGCAAAATAAATGATAATAAAATCAACTTCGCAGAATTTAAAAGATAAAAATCAGCTGCAAGAAAATTCGAACAACGAAAACCGACCTAAAGATATTTTAATAGTCTTTTTTTTTACGGTGAGTTATACAAGTGGCACAATACAAATCCGTAAATGACTTTTTAAATTTTCTCTTTGAAATCTAATTAGAGTATTGTGAAGTAATGAAAAAAGAATAGTTAAAATGAGTGGATTAGGGCCCCCTGGTGTGTGGGCTGCTCAAAAGAGGCTCGAGTCCTGGGCAAGAGCGGCAAGGGAGAGGACTTCCAGCGCCAGTAGTGGCCAAAGCCATAACTCAACGGACAGCTTCGGCGAAGATAAATCTCATGGCAGTCCAAGCGTATGTATTTATTATTATTTATTTATAAGTATATATAATATTATAAGCATTGGCATTTATGTATCAGAAATAATTAGATTTTTAGAACAGTTTCTTTTAGTTATTCGATATATATGTATCCGGCTAAGTCATTGAATATATAGTAAGTTATTTCATGTATTTTCCTACCCTATATCTCATTTTCAATCGACTTCAAAAAGAAGGAGGTTATAAATTCGTCTGTATTTTTTTTTATGTTTGTTACCTCATAACTTTTCACTGGGTGGACCGATTTTGATAATTTTTTTTTGTTTGAAAGGTAGTGCTTCCCGTGGGGTCCCATTTCAATTTTATTTTTTCCCGATGATGGTATCCGTATGAAAACGACATAAGTCTTAAATTTGCATTATGTATATGCGCGACAAATAGGTGAATAACTGAAAATCACGTTAACCAATTTTGATGATTCTTTTTTTATTATAAAATATATACTTCAAGGGTAGTTTGGTGAAAGTTTGGTAAGCATCCATGACAAAGTAACGGAACGGAAGGGAACGGAACTATTCTGAGGAGCACGTTAGCGATACTCGGTCGAATCTTTTATTTATAGGTTATTTGGATATTTAAGTCACCTTCCGTAATGTGGGTATGATTATATAATTATCATAGTCGAATATTATAACCAACTAGCTACCCACCCCGGCTTCGCACGGGTGCAATACTGATACTAATAAATATACTACAGAATTTGTTTATTTACGATATCACATTGCAAATTTCTAAAATTGTCTGTGTTTCTTTACTATATTGTTCATGTGTTATATACAAAAACCTTCCCCTTGAATTAAACTATCTATTAAAAAAACCGCATCAAAATCCGTTGCGTAGTTTTAAAGATATAGGGCCAGAGAAAGTGACTTTGTTTTATACTATGTAGTGATGGAACTCCTAAACGGGTTCGTTTTGGGGCAGAATTTCTTATTGTCTTTAATCAAATTTTGTGCAAATGATGTGATGTCATATGACGTACGACATATATTAGCTCTTTTGCAAAGTTTTTTTACCGATGTCGATTACAGCTCTTTCGACGGTACCTTGTAGTTTATGCCGCATGACGTATTAAAGCCGCATTTTCGAAAGTCTATTTTATTCGAAAGTTTCTTTTGAAATTGTCCCCGAAGTACTTTCTGATTAATATAAACGACACGCTTAATCTATCCATATTAAGAAAAAATAGTTAGTCTACATCAGCTTCACTTAAAATCAAAAAATAAATAAAATTTTAACAAAAAGAAAAACCGACTTCAAACAAAACACAAGATAGTGTTAGTGATAGTGTTTTGTTTGAAGTCGGTTTTTCTTTTTGTTAAAATTTTATTTTGTTTCTAACATGCGTAAAACACAATACGTCATTAATAATGATAAAAATAATAATAGATTTCTCAGTAAATAATTTAGAAGGATATACTTTGTATTTGAAAGAACAACAAATAATTTAACACATATTATTTTGACTTGGTAAAGATAAATAGATTACGATATAAAGGTAATAAATAATTATAACGATATAACTTTATTGGTAGGGCTTTGGTCAACCCGTCTGATTAGGTACCACCCTGGTCTATCGCATAACAATTGATATTGCTATGTAACAGTTTAAAGGTTCAGTTTAAAAAGTAACAGCCTATAAATTTCCCACTGCATGAGTTAAGGCCTCCTCTTCAATTAAGGAGACGGTTTGGAACATATATCACCACGCTGTTCCAATAAGTGTTGGTGGAATGCACATGTGGCAGAATTTCGATGAAATTAGACACATACAGGTTTCCTCACGATGTTTTCCTTCACCGCCGAGCACGAGGTGAATTATAAAAACAAATTAAGCACATATATACATATAGTGGTGCTTGCTTTGGCTTGAACCCAAAATCATCGGTTAAGATGCACACGTTCTAACCACTGGGCCATCTCAGCTCTGTCCCTTGCGTAGTTACACGTAACTACGCAAGGGACTTAACACCATAGTTTCCAAGATTGGTAACGCATTGACGGTGTAAGAAATGTACATTGGTCTATGAACAGTGGTAACCACTTACCATCGAGTGATCAATTTGCCCGTTCACCTACCTATATCGTAAATTAAAAATTTATCACCATTTATAGAAACATAATTGAATTATCGTTTGGAAATGTTTTAGTTACACAGTCAAAATGTTATTTAA
The DNA here is from genome assembly GCF_905220365.1 of Vanessa cardui. NCBI lineage: Eukaryota > Metazoa > Arthropoda > Insecta > Lepidoptera > Nymphalidae > Vanessa > Vanessa cardui. The sequence continues at coordinate 4,963,630 of NC_061126.1, forward strand.
ACTGCAAGAGCTTATATTTCCAAAGTCGTATTTCAGTTTGAAATATTGGCAATAAACTGTATTCGCGATAACTATCCCTCTCGACGTCGTAACGTGGCGTGATAGAGTGGGTTCCTCACCAACACACTCATACTAAGTGCACTATATAAACTATTATTAATTATATCATTTGACAAAATGCCGTTAATATATTGCAATGTTTTTTTTTTGCATTTCTGTCAGGTTTAAATAGTGAATTGGCCCAGTGGTTAGAACGCGTGCATCGTTCAAACTCAGACAAGCAAAACTGGATATTCTTGTGTTTAATTGGTGTTTATAATTCACCTCGTGCTCATCGGTAAAGAAAAACATAGTGAGGAAACCTGCATGTATCTAATTTCATAGAAATTCTGTCACATGTGTATTCCATTGGAACAGCGTGATGGAATATCTTCCACTCAAAGAAAGAGGAGGCCTTAGCCCGGCAGAGGGAAGTTTACAGTCTGTGGTTGTTGTTGTGACACAGTTATATGTTTTCTCTTTTGTTCAACAATAGTAAATACAACAACAACCTGGATTGAAGCGCCATGGTGTAAGAAAATCTTGATCTCGTATGTCGCCTTTCGCAGTGGGCTCGTCTGACTCTCTTTACACCGCTATCGTCAAAATCAGTCGTTTTTTTATGGTATAGGTTGACGGACGAGCATATGATGGTAAGTGGTCACCATCAGCCATAGGCAATGACGCTGTAAGAAATATTAACTATTTCTTACATCGTCAAAGTGCCACCAACCTTGCGAACTAAGATGTTATGTCCCTTGTGCCTGTAGTTACACTAGCTCACTCACCATTCAAACCGGAACACAACAATACTGAGTACTGTTATTTGGCGGTAGAATAACTGATGATTGGGTGGTACCTACCCAGACGGGCTTGCACAAACTCATACTACATATCATTGTGTTATTTTTATAAATGAACTATATTCAATATTATACATATATATGAACGTCAAAGTAATTAACGCATCTTACTTAAAACTGATTAAAAACAAAGAGTTCAAGAAATGAATTTTTCATAGCTTTGTCTTATACAATTACCTTAAAAGGAATTTCTTTGTAAAAGCATTTTTTAAATTAAAAATGTTCAACAACATTTTTCTGAGCACCACTAGTATATATATTATAAAGTCAATTTACTGCTTAATTAGATTTCACTCACTATTTTCTTATATGGAATATTCCTTAAACAATAGAAAACTTATATCATAAATTTCTATATCAAAACAACAAAGCGTTAACAAAAATCGATCCGACTTGTTCAAAGCCAATTAAACTGTTTTATGAAGCGAGAATTAAATATTATTTCGAATATAACTCGTAAATTAAAAAAAAACAAACAATCATTAGTGTTCACAGCTTTTAATTGAACTGAACGGACACATCCCCAATTAAAAATAGAATGTTGAAAACAAACAGCGTTAATTAAATTTCGAAAACATATAAAAATCCGTTTTTATTTTAACCTAGAATCGAATCATTGGTGATTGGATTTTCTTTATAACAAGCGGATGTGGAATTAGGTTCGAATCGAAATAAGACCTGTGTTAGAATTAGTATTGACTTTCTGTCTAAATTGTTTTCTCTATATTGGTCTGCAAATCAAATCAAATCAATTTTATTCAACTAAACTTCACAATGAAGCGTTTTTGAATGGTCAATAATTAAATACTACCACAGTTTCGGAAAGCAGCTTCTAGCGAGAAGAAACAGCAAGAAACTCGCATAGTTGCTCTTTTCAAATAAACAGATTTACAATGCTGTTATTACTTACTTTAGTAAGCGCAAAATTATATCCAACAAAATATTTGGAACTTTTTACCGACCATACTAATCATTGAGCCAGATCAAAACAATGGCAAGACTATGGTTAATATTAGGTCTTTTTGTCCGAATTTTGGACTAGGCAACATCATTAGATCCTGTGCAGAAAAACAAATGCATATTACATCCCTTCAAAATTCGACATGACTGAAGAAAGACCAAGCGCTGAAGCTTGAACTAACCCTTTAAAGCTTTTGATTACCGAGGTACTGGAATATAATCTTGCCAACTTTCTCTCTGAACTGCTACTGAAATTTCTTCAGGAACTTTTATTTGCCCAACGTGAATCAAGCACGAACTACAGTCACACACATTTGAAGTTATCAAAGATTTTTTTTTGTTTACATTTTGCGCCATGTGGGACACCAATAAATAAGATAGGCCAATTAAATGACCTATTTACAACAACAACAACAACAGTTACAGCCTGTTAATTTCCCACTACTGGTCTTCTCCTCCTCTCCCTTTGACGAGAAAGTTTGGAACACATTCTATTAAATAGTATTTTTATTATAACAGCATTAATTTCGTACAATTTTAGGTTATTTATTTATAATTAGTAGACAGCACAGTAACCTTGTCGAATGTATGTATGTGTAATGTATATATGTATTAAAGTATAATGACATGCATATTATTTTAAAGATATTTTGTTTTTGATATAAGTTGGACCATCGCAAAGCACGTCACTGAAATCTATGCACGGCACTTATTTTCCAGCCGCAACCATCCATTTTGCGTGTGCGGTCACTCCATTAAATATGACATTTACTAATACTGTATTTTGGACAATATTGAGTAGTAATTATTAAACTTCATGATATTTTTTTACTTCATCTTTCAGGACAAATAACATTTTAATAAAGAGAGATAAAATTAATTTTTAATGTTATGAATAAACTTGAAAGTTATAAGTGACAGCTTGGACAAATGTATCTCCGAAATTTCAACGTAATCTAATAAAATAATCTGATTTAAAATTCAGTTGCAACATTCGACACACACATGTTAACAGATGAAATTAAATAAAAGCAATAATTAAATACCTTTGAGTGCTACGTTCAGACTTATGGAATATTTTACTTTAAACATGTTGACCTAGAATCATCAGTCCGCAATTTTTCATATTATGTAGTTACAATATCCTGTAGTTCGTACGCTCCAGTCCCTTTTTTTATTTGCGTCACAGATTCCAACTACGTATCAAGCGAACATACACGTAAAGTTTTTAATTACAACTTCAGTAAAACGAATCGGTTTCAGTAAAAAAAATGGCGTAGTTGAAATAAATTCCGTGCAATTCCTCCGATTTTATCTTGCCTATATTGTGTAATTGTTTCCGTTGAAACTGATCTGCATGTAAAATATTGATATTGGCATTTTAATATTTTAACTTTATGTGAACTCGAGTGTCTGTCCACGGTTTTGTCCGTATACCTCTGTCAAAGCGTACGACGTTAATGATGATCGTTTGAGTAGATAAGATGAAAGTTTTTTTTTTTATGGTATAGGTTGGCGGACGAGCTTATGGGCCACTTGGTAAGTGATCACCATCACCCATAAACAATGACGCTGTATGAAATATTAAATATTCTTTACATCGTCAATGTGCCACCAACATTGGGAACTAAGATGACATGTCCCTTGTGCCTGTAGTTATACTGGCTCACTCACCCTTCAAACCGGAACACAACTATACTGAGTACTGTTACTTGGCGGAAGAATAACTGATGAGTGGGTGGTACCTACCTAAATGGGCTATCACAAAGCCCTACCAGCTAGTAAACAATGGTGGAGTGGTAACAAATGACTAAATAAATTCACTTACATGGATATTTATTAACGATATGAAACAATAAAAAAAAATGTTCCCTTGATGACATATGTAACAATACCTTAGTTACAAATATAAGTGTGACACCACTGTAATACATAAGTGAGTAAAATTTTGTGATAACATTGAACTGAAAGAGTATCTCAAGCATTTTGTTAATAAGTTACTACGTAATACAGATTCTTAGCAACGAAATGACAAATTCAAAAGGGTCAGAATCCAGCCCATTGAGGCCTAACTTATTCATATGAAGACCTATAAACTGTCAATCGATATTATCCCAATAAATAATGCATAGAAATACCATAGCGAGTACCTAGAATAATTTATTTTCTATCAGTGATATTTTTTCTCCATTAACTCCATTTAATTATTGAAATTAATTTATTTAGCCAATCATTATCAAGTGGATAAATATTGCAGTTTCTCATCCAATACTTGCAGGTTTTCTCACGATGTTTTCCTTCACCGCCAAGAACGAGACGTTAAGACACATTAAGCGAATGAATAAAGTTGGGCTTGAAACCGCAATCATCTGTCAATTTTAGGGAAAAGAATTACCAGTGGTCAAAACCTTCTAAAGAACCTTTGTCCAACTGTGGGATATTTATACATAAAGGGGAGAAAAAGAAAAGCTAAAACGCGAAATTTTACTCCTCGGAAATGAGTTCTTAGGTTGTAAATCCCTTCCTACCGTTGATATGTTTAAAAAAAAACTCAGGAAATTACATTCATATTCTGAAGCGCGAGAATCCATTTTCGGTTTTAGATGGAAACGAGGGTAGGTGCTCCTAACACAGCGCTTTTTGTTGCTTTGTTCTAGCTTTAGTTACATGTAAATATGATATTTTATAAATTCTCATATAAGATGACGTCAATCCTTAATTACATCACATTATAAAGAGTGCTATTCTTTATTTTGTTCAAAAACTGTTTTAAAAATAATTTAAATAATTATGTTGGTAACAATGATTCTAATTTATTATAACATCTATACTTACGAAATGATGCTGGGAAGAAAAGAATAACATAAAACACTTGTGCAAAGCAATACTCTCAGATTATAATTGATTATTGTATGCGTTGAGTAAGCGTCAAAATTGAAAATAGTAAATAAATGTATATTCCAAAATACATATTTATTCGTTTATTTACTTGCAACACTATCGGCATGTTTACAAAAACAATGCAATCATAAGGCAAAAGACAAATGTGGTATAATAATACACTACTACAGGTATTTACAACACTTTTAAATAACAATAAAAAAGTAATACACTTATCAAATAATAATATTAACCAATTATTGGTTGTCTAGTGTGCTGAACTTTAGTATAGGAAATAAAGTTCAAATATTTAAAAAAATAAATTAAAGAGCAGTAACAGCCTGTAAATTTCCCACTACTGGGGTAAGGCGTCCTCTCCCTTTGAGGATAAGGTTTGGAACATATTCCACCACGCTGTTCCAATGCGGGTTGGTGGAATGCACACATGACAGAATTTCGATGAAATTAGACAAATGTAGATTTCCTCACGATGTTTTCCTTCACCGCCGAGCACGAGATGAAATATAAACATACATATTATATATATATAGTGGTGTTCGCCTAGGTTTTACCTCGCAATCATCGGTTAAGATGCACGCGTTCCAACCACTGGGCCATCTCTTTGCAAGCATTGTAATTATTTATTACTGTTTGACGTTAAGTTAATGATAATTTTCTTGGTAGCTTTGCGCAAACGCGTCTGATTAGCCTTCTCCAATACCTATTATGATTGTAAAATTTTAAACGAGAGCTAGGTACATTCACAGTATATTTTCTTAGTTTCCAAGGATGTCAGTTCATTGACAAAGCAAGGCATATTTATTTCTCAAAACGTTAAAGTCTATAGCCGATAAAACTACCTAAATATTTAAATGAAAAAGAAAACTGCTCCGCAAAAGTCTTTGTCTAAGAAGAAACCTATAATACTTTATCCATAAATTTGCTTTGTTTACATCGAGCACGATATGAATTTTTAACACGCCTTGAATACACAACAAACCGCAACCGTGCTTTGAACTTGTCACTTTCGATTAAGATTCATGTTTTTGCATCAACGGAGTTATCTTTGTTACTTATCACAAAATAGTTTATAAAGCGTATTTTTTTATAGTCAATCTCCATTTTCGATTGATTTAGTTTGAAAAAATAATAAAAAGTTAGGCATCTAAATATTGAATATTTCGGGATTCTTTTGAAAAATAGTTTAATTGTATTTACATAAAGTAAAGTAAAGTAAAGTAACAGCCTGTACATTTCCCACTGTTGAGATAAGGCTTCCACCACTCTGTTCCTATGCGGGTTGGTGGAATGCACCTGTGGCAGAATTTCGACGAAATTAGACACATGCAGGTTTCCTCACTATGTTTTCCATCACTGCCGAGCACAAGATGTATTTACATATAAATTGAAAAATAATAAAAAATTATCAAGTTATGAGCAAAGAAATTATATAATTACTACACTCTTCAGAATACCTGTACCAATTTATAATACTTTATAGCACATAAACCCATTTTACCACAAATTCGATACAAATGTTCTTAAAAATCCTCTAATTAACCGAAATGTCAAATTATAATAGATTGAAAATACTTACTTAAGGAATTATTGATTCTCCAAAAAAATTTTCACTCCCCTTATTACACACTTGATGTACTCTATTATATATTACTAGGACTAAGGTAGGTCCAGGATTCAAACTAACCTCTGTCCTTCCCTGGGACTCTAAATCGGTTAAAGCGTATTTTTAGGATGGTCACGAGTTTAAACAACGATATTCTTCCAGATTCATTTATTAGCTCTATTTTCACATTCATTTTATCCACTAATTCGTGTTTTACATACATCATATACATCCCGTATTTCATATCTAAAGTTAGCCTCTCATTCTCATTATTTCCAAATTAATAATATAAACTTGACAGTCTCTTTCTTACCGGCCAGTATCAGACAATCGGCCAGTATTAATCGTGAAAAGTTAAAATATTACATTACAACATATTCTAAAAATAGTCAATCGACATATTATTAATTAAATTATTCTAATAAATTATAGTTATACAATGTGTAACAAAAATAACTCTAACAGTATATTGGTAGCAGTTGAAGTTACTTTCGCATTTATAATCAGTAGTTAGTTTCTCGTATGATATTATACTGGGTTAAATGGCGAACATCTCATAAGAAACTTTATATAACTGACAAATAGTGTAATAGTAGAATGCATTAGGGCGTGGTAAAACAAAGCCAATTACAGCGAGTTTTGAAGTACTCATAAATTATTAGCTGAGTAACAACGAAGAACGAACATAATGAAAAATGTACGGAGCGACAAGAGACGGTCGAGAGTCCTTTTGCGTTATTTATTGCGTATTTTGAGTGAGTTTGCATTAAACTATGCAAGGATCTTGATTCGTCAATCGAGCTATAATATTTTGATAATTCGCCCCTATCTGAATATATTGGAACGCTTCAGTTTTCCTTACACTGCTAATAGGCTGTTTAGGATGATATGTGATACAAACTGTAAATGTCTACTGTCAAAAACAATACTCTTTGTGTTTCGGTTTGATGAATGAGTGAGTTAGTGTAATCACAAGCACAAGAGACAATATAAATTAGTTAATGATATAGTAAATTTATATCAATGTCGTTTTACTTCAAAATGTTTTCTTCGGCACCCATTACAAGAACAAATTAACCTGATGAAAAATGAAAGAATACAGAATATTATGATAAAATTATGTCTAGCGGCAAACCCCAAGGATTCAACAATAGAATATCAGAAGCCAAAACATAACAGTACCCATAATTCAATTTTACTATCGCCAAGTACGCAGCATTGCTTTATATGCGTGTATTCAGGTTTGAACGAAAAGCCGAACATGACATCATATTGGCAAAAACGTACTTCATAATATTTAAATAGTTTTCTCTGTCCTTTACATACTCTGTATTCGTGCAAGTCTCTTTATACTCAACTAGAAGCTTTATATGAATTTAATATAAAATAACGAAATATCACAAGTTATTTTGAACCGTTACACATATCAGGTATTTATTTCTCCGCAATTTTGAATGTTTATTATATTAATATATTTAATGTTTATGTTTCAAATTCTATGGTTTCGTGAGTATAATATATGTGTATACGCTCTTATGTGTGTATTATATCCTTCTATACAACTTTCTTTCATATCGTATAAATTCAGAACAAATTAAATCAACTTCAATCCAATTTCACCCGAAGCGTAATAGAGTAATGAACAACCATAGTTATATTATATGTATGCACGAAGAAACAGGCAATGATTTACATACACACATGCATACATGAGCACACTCACATACAAACATAAATATTATAAATACATTAGCTGTGCCCACGACTTCGTGGTCATTTAAATTTAATAATAATTATTTTTGTAGCCTAAGTTACTCTTTATTACATCAACTATCTAACAGTGACAGAGACCAGTCAAAATCGATCGAGCATTTCCTGAAATTAGCTGGAACAAATAGACAAACAAAGAGAAATTTAAAAATGTATATATACTTTGGTATGTATATACATATGTACTTATAGTGTTTATTTTAATATTACAAACACATGTTCATGTTCACCTTCAAACATGTTCACCTTCGGACATCTCGTCAAAATTCTAAGTTTCACCCGCACCATCTTGATGTCCGAAAATCCACAACAGCGCGATTTCTTAGACATTTTCTGCCTCGCACAACCACTTTGTGGAACCAGCTTTCGCCGGCGGTTTTTCCGAACCGATACGACATGGGAACCTTCAAGAAAAGAGCCTACTCCTTTCTCAAAGGCCGGCAACGCACCTGCAAGCCCCCGGGTGTTGCAGATGTCCATGGGCGGTGGTAGTCACTTTCCATCAGGTGAGCCTCCTGCTCGTTTGCCACCTATGCCATAAAAAAAAAAAAAAACTCCAATTTTATTATATGTATAGTCACTAAGCATTTATTATTTAGAATCGAGAACTTAATGAAAGCAAACGTTGCTAACATAATATAATTTTGTTCTCCTTTACTGATTATTTCATTTCAGAAGGAAAATTATGAACCGTAGTAACAACTAACAGCAGCGTAGTTTGCGAACGTGACATGATAGGAAGGCGCACTAACGAGCACACGACTTGCCTTCCAAGCTGGCGCACCCAACTAAATACAAAGTACTCAAATTAATCTTAAACCTTCATATAAAACTACAACATTTCGCACTAATGAATACCTAAACTATCATAGACACTAGGAATAATGCTAGCTTAGATTTTGCCCTGATCCATTCACGTGATGCCTCGAAAAGGTCATTTAAAAGCATGTTTAAACTTAATAAGGGCTTATATATCAATGTTGTCCAGGAGGTGATTGAGTAACACAGTTCTATCTCCCTCTTTCCTATGTCAAATCAATGATAAAGAAAGAGAAATCAGTATTTCATAAGCTACCTACCAAATATACTGTAATTTTATTATAAAATATGTAATTTTATTCCGAAACGTGAGAGGGATTAGGCTTAAGTTCCACAGCTTTACATGCTCGCCCAGGTATAGTACCGTCAAACTCTTTATCTCACGTGATTGAGATATTCTTAACTGACAAATTAACATATTTTTTTAATTCAGATCTCATCCACATACTAGCCTTTATATTAGACCTACGTTTATTTGTAATATAAAATTACTTTGACCAAATACTCTAAGTGATATACCACTTTGTTTCGTCTGATTTCCGTAGTATGATCATTAAGTTTATGGATATATATGACGTATTTTGCTTGTTTATATAGTTTTATAGCTGATTGTTCATAATATTCGTGATACTATTATTTATTATATATTGAAACTGTACTTATTTACAAATTTAATTTGTAGCGCTATCGAATTCTCGTTTCTATTACTTGAAGTTTTCGTATATTTTGTCAGTTTTGGCTTGGACTTCGTTTATTTACGTATTATAATACTTACTTGTTTGATAATATAATCAATAATTGGGCTATGTTACTCGGAAAGGCACAAACCCAGAGAAACACTAGTAAAAGCTTTATTTATAATCTAAGTGCAAGAGACTGTATTTCATATATTATTAACCTACCTACTACTAACAAAGTAAGTAAGAATAATTACAGTTGCGTCCCAATATATTTACAACAACGCTATGTTATAATTATTTACAGTATCACTTTGATAGACACAGCGATAATTATTTTATAAACACGAGAACTTAGTTACAAGTCGTCGACTCCGCAAAGTCAATAAATCCTCATTTGTGCAAGGCATTCGCTTCTATAATAGAATTAAACAGATATTATTAAAGGAGCGATAGTAATGATTGAAAATAAGGTAAGATAATAGTCTTCAAAATACAAAATACAAAATACAATATTGTGTAACAACTGTATTATGGGCATCTTTAATTTAACAGGTTAACTGTGACTTTTAAAGTTGTTTTTCCCTATAAATTGGAGCGCTCGAATCTTTTCGTTTTTTTCAAAATATAATATATATAACAGGTGTTAATAAAACAGGTGTTGATGCGATGATGAAATTAAATGTAATAATCATTGGCGGCAAAATTATGTAAATTATTCAAATGATTTATTTTGTGTCAAATAGAATACAATTGTTAAATTAGAATTGAAGTTTGTTGATAACAATTTATTTTACGGTTTTCTTATTTTTTTCTTTTCCAGCCGTTGCACTGCTCTCCAGCCGGCCAGTAACTTTTTTCAGCTCTAAAATTATTATTATTTTTATTTGAACAATTTAGTTAATTGCAATCAAGAATCCTCTTTAATTTTGCGCACATCAACCACTGGAGCTGTTCAAAACGAGCACACGGATTTTATTAATATATAAGATCATCTTCATCAAATCTTGCCTAGTGCTAAATCTCAAAATCTAACCTTCAGCGTAAGAACTATTATCATCTATAAGCATACGCGTAGAAATGTGCTCTTATAATAAAAAGGAATAAGTTTTGGTACGAGGTCAATGACTTTGGCTCTTCGTTACTCGATATTTTTACTTCCTTACCGACAGGAAGTTTAATCAAGTATTTGCGATGTTATGCTATAAATATTCTATAGTAGTCTTTTGTTGCAGGAGATGTTGATACCCAAAGAACAATGTCGGGTGCAACCGCTGAGTGAAAGTCGAACGGCTACTTCGTTGCCTCATGCGAGGCTTGCGCGGACTCCATCCATATCATCTCAAAGCAGCCTTGACAGCGGGACTTCTAGAGCTACTGTAAGTATAACCACAAATTGATTTATTAAGTTACAATGTACTAGCTGGTCTACGCTTGTGGACAATAGCGTGATGTTAATAGACTATGAACCTTCTCGAGAAATCGGCTGTCAAACGCAGAAATATTGAGTGTTAGTTATTAAGATTAATTAATCTTTAAACTATCATTAAAGTACCTGCAAAAAAGTAGTTAGATTAATAAACCAAATTACTTATATCAAGCATATACCTAAACCCTTCACGTTGATCAAAAATATTTGCATCATAATTAATGCCATGTTAATTAACGATTGGAAAATGAAGAACTATGGATTACACTTTACTGTCGATAACGAGGAATTGTAGTTTGTTTTATATAATGTGATGAAAAGAAAAATCTTTTACATTATTTATCATATAATTATTTTCATGTTCATTTATATTTGAAGAACAGTATTTTGTACGTTTGTAGCCGTAGCAACGATGATGACGTTATCAACACCGATTTCAGACTACCGGATATATTATACACACATACACAAGTGTGTATTTCCTACACAAGTGTGGGTGCAAACCCAGGTGCAATTTTTTTCGCTCACTCTCGTAATCGCACGGCAAAACCACGACCGGAAAGAGTTCAGGCGCAAGACCAACTTCACTTTTTTCCGAGGCACGAGAGTGTACACATGCAACTTTTCGATATATTAATTCAATAACTTTATTACAAATAAATAAATCTTTGACATCTTAGTATGGGAGCCAGGAGACCAAAGGGCAACAAAAATTAGACTGCTGTCTCCCACACACGATGGTTATTTTTATTAAGATATATTTAAACTGTCTCTGTCTATAATGTGATTATTACATATTATTATTAGTATCGGTCCGACATGGAGTTCAACCCAGAACCTTGGGATGTCCATTCCTAGTCACTAGACCAATGAGGTAGTCGAAGTAAGTCAGCATATATTTAAAAGCCTTAGTGCTTACCAACTCTTTGAAGATCAGCATCATCAAATCGCAATAAACCTCCAACAAATAAGTACCCTAATTAAAAAGTCATTAAAACAAAGTACTCTAAAGTTCGTTAAGTTGGTAGTTATCTGGATAAAAAACGTAAACGCAATCACGAACTTTGATCGAATGCACGAGATTGAAGTTTTATTTAATAGTGAGTGCTTACTTAGGACTCGTGGAAAAATAGATAAAAACTATTGTTAATAATATATCGTTTTTGTTAAACGTATCTAAGATAAAATATTTATTTAGAACTCTCTACAAGCCCGTCTGTGTAGTAACTCGCTCATAACACATTCTACCGCCAAACAACAATACTCAGTATTTTTTTGGTCCGGTGTGAAGGTTGAATTACAAGCACAAGTGACACAGCATGTAAATAACTACACCCGATGGTGACTTCTTGTCAGCAGATGACCCATTCGCCGATCCACGTACCTATAAAAAATAACTGAAACTCAAAACTTCAGTGGAATTCTTATTTATCGTCCTGACAAGCTCCACAGTTAGACAACTAACTAATGTTGATTTTCCTCGCATTGTATACTTCGGTTACGTTGATTACTATTTATTTTTTCAGTATTATATTTTACAGCATTCTAATTCACATTTCATCTGTTTTCATTCTGTAAAAAGAAACTATGTATAATTTTTTTTAATGCAAGTTCAAGACTCTCTTCGGGATTTTTTTAATAAAATGCTTATATTTAAAATATCGTCACAATATGTTTGCAATATTACTATGTATGTTCACAATTTGTATATGTTTTTGAAAGAAACAGTGACAGTCATTTTATAAGAACGACGAGTAAAGGTAATCCTATAACACCTAGTTTCCGACTTTGCAAAGTAAATATACCCTGTATAGACCGTCTATACCATCCCTGGGGCAACGTCAATACACTCTGGCTTTATTCTTTCCTATAATAAAATTCACCAGTTCTTTTTCAACTTGACTCATATATAATCAACAACAATCATAAATAAGGCATATTGAGCCCAATAAGATTACATTAATGATAAAAAAAGGATTGACATAAACTTTATAATTACAATACTAATGGTTTTAAGCTTAAAAGAATATACAATTTAATAAAAAAGAAGTAAAGTAAAGTAACAGCCTGTAAATTTCCCACTGCTGGCCACCACGCTGTTCCAATGCGGGTTGGTAGAATGCACATGTGGCAGAATTTCGAATAAATTAAACACATGCAGGTTTCCCCAAGATGTTTTCCTTCACCGCCGAGCACAAGATTAATTAATAAAAACCGCAATCATCGTTTAAGATGCACGCGTTCTAACCACTGAGCCATCTCAGCTCTCATGAAAAAAGAAGGTCACCCATAAATAACATAGTACTGAGGAAGAAAATACAAATACTATTATTGACTGGATAACCCATTCTTTTTTTTAATAGTTAAAACTTTGTACTTTGCACAGTAAAATACTTTGATAATATAAACAAATATATATTAATTACTGTAGCTAAACATTTACAAATTTAAAAATGCTTTTATTTCGTATGTTACTGAGTTAAAAATTTAACGTGTATTTATTTATTGTAAAAGCTACACCATCGAACACTTAAACTATTATTTGATGTAGGTAACATATTAACATAATCGAAGTGATACAATTTAAAAATCTTCTGAAAATTAATTACCCAAAGGGATGAAATTTGGAACGAAGATTATATAGTTCGCCCTTTTTTTCATTACTTGAAGTTTTTGTTCATGATTAAAATTAAATTCATCAGCAGGGGGAGAAATTTAATATGATGGTTTTATGGAACAAGAAATTTTCTTAAGTTAAAAGGATGAACATCTGTGTTTAGAAATAAACCCAAAACGTTTTTTTTTTTTTTGGTGGGCTTTAACATTGCTAACACGTCAAGTTTCTTAGTTTAATTATATAGATAGCAGTAATGTATAAATGTATGTCCAACATACCTCCTTATATATAGAGTAGAGTACCAATTTACTTGCAACAGCAGAATTAAAATGAGATGTCAAAAACAGTTTATTTTTCAATTAGCTTATAAAAACCTTAACACAATAATTCTGAATACTTTACTGATTAAATATTTGCTTATCCAGCAAAATAATCATTATTTTAATATAATTTACTCGTTATAAGGTATGTGCATCGCACGAGCAGATTCTCGCATATTGAACGCGCTTAACATACGTGAAAATACCACGAATCACTTCCATAACTTTCATAACCGACAGTCTCGATCGATACGTCGGTATTTAGACCGAAATATGCAATTGTAAATATCAAATACACGGTTATACCAAATGCAATATTGTAAAAAATAATATTATTTAGATATATAAAGTCATTTTTCAAAGTTTTTGTTAATAAGATTGAAAATAAGACATCGTGTTCTGCCAATACTATGTACTTCTTATTTATATTAGATTATTCCTATCTAGAACAGTTTCAAGAAAAGTGACGATCATCGTTTATGACCAAATTGCGTCAAAGAGTGGTACACTTCAATACTTTTGACCATACAGACAATAATATCCAGCTCTAATTATCATTTGTGCTGCAAAAAATTAAATAATTGTTTATAATCCTTGAGATGCATGGTATCCCACACATAATCATCCCACTATCGGGTATCTTCCGTTTGGAGCTTATTTACGTCGCTGATCAATTGCCGGATTGCTTAAATAAGATAATAGAGGAAATCATGAAATCATTGACTACTATGAACAATATAGATATAAGCACTATTGTGAAACAATCAGTATTGCCGTGATTTGAACCCGCAATCTCTAGTCCCGTCCATTGGACAGTGTCAGCTGAATCCTTGAATAAACCTACCTGAAACCTACTTGAATAAAGCATCATATAATAAAATATATAATGACGCCTTTATAAAAATAGCATAAGAACTTAAATTTAAACAAACCATAATGTCAGAATAACTTTCTGTTCGAATATAATATCCAACAATGATGAACGTTTTCTGGTCGTATATTGGAATATTCTGCAACGTATATTGTAACTCATACAATCTACTTCACACAACATCCAATTTTCTCAGCAAGAATCCGAATCCTATCGGGAACGCTCTCGTTAAATTGGAAACAGTGCATAGCAATACGCAGTTTAATATTCTTAGCATTGTCACCCGTTTGATTTAAATTGTGTATACCATGCAATATCCCCCCCCCCCCCCTTTAAGTCTCAATAGCTCAACCAATAGCTAAGTAAGTCTCAATAGATGTTAAAATCGCAGTTACCTATACAAAAAAATAATTGTGTCCATACGAAGGAAATTAGGGAAGGAAAAGGAAAAGGATTTTTTTTAAAGACTAGGAATATCAGAAATACCATAAAATAATATAAAATTGAGCCAAAATGACACTGGGGTTAAAACGCGAGCATATTAACCGATGATTGCGGGTTCAAACCCAGGCAAGCACCGCTGAATATTCATGTGCTTAAATTGTGTTTATAATTCATCTCGTGCTCGGCGGTGAAGAAAAACATCGTGAGGAAACCTTTATGTGTCTAATTTCATAGGAATTCTGCCACATGCGTATTTCATGCGTGGTGGAATATGTTCCAAAACCTTCTCCTCTAGGGGAGAGGAGGCCTTAGCCCAACTGTGGGAAATTTACAGGCTGTTGTTGTTGTTGTTGTAATATAAAATTATGACAAAAATGAAATCACAAATTACGTTCCAAATCGACTCAAAAAGGATGGATTTCTTGGATATAAATAAAGAAAAATATATGCGAACTGTTTAAAAATTAAATTACAGCAATATCTGTCTTGGAAATGCCTCTAGAAAGCCTTTAATATGCAAATATGATAGTTAGGTTCCGTTAGATCCACATATTCTATCCAGGGAGCCATCTTGGCTCTAAGCATAACAATAACACTTATATTCTACTTTCCTCTCTACAGTCGTAAAATAAACTTTAATTAGAATGTTAACCCAACATGAGGTTGATAATTTGTAAAACCAGTCCATAATTAATGCCTATGTAATGAAGGAACATCCCTGTTGTTGTTGTATGTATGTTTTATCATAGAAAACTGGAGTACATACAGGTTACTTCCAAGGACGCTTTAAAACCAGATGAAACCAGATTTTGTTATAATTTTTAGCACTTATTCAGCAAAGACCAACCAAGGGTTTTTCGGTGTATTTGTTTAGAGTTTCTAGAAATTCGTGGTGCAATTAAAATCATCTTTTGTGTTTTTGTCGTTCCAATTTGGATATCGAAGTGAGTTTGTAGAGCGATGAGGGTTTTTTATGTAATCTCTGTTCACTGTTTATATTCTCATATATATATTCATATGTATACAAACTTATTTCTCAAGAATATAGCTATACATAAGAATACAAAATATTTTACATATTCTCCAGTTTGCCTTAGACTGCGTAAATTTATTTAGGCCGTACTTTATTTGTCCAATAATATATCCCTTTGGTAGCGAATTTGCATATATTGTTTCGTAAAACTGAAATTTAGCGTATTATTTTAAAGAAAATCCTTTTAAAACTGGAATGATAACATGTGTGTCGTCCTTATGGTACCTTGATAACATTTTATACTGAAACGAATTGAAGCTATTCAACAGAAAATACGGTAGAACATGTGAAAGGTTCATTAACAATTGATACCAAGAATATGTAAAAAAACATTCGTGTAAAGCACTTGTTACGGGAAGAACATTCCTTTGAAAAAATGCTTTAAATGGTCGAAATGCTGTGTGCGAAGGAAAGGTCAAAGGATAAATGTAAACATCAAAGTAGGTACGTTTTTGAAACGAACTCTGATGACTTTGTCGTACGGAAAACGGCTTTTTTTAACAAAAATACTGGCTTCGCATTTCGACGTATTCTGTTTTTTCCCATCCATCTCTTTGGACATAGTATACGCGTATAGACAGGCACGATGTAAATATACTTTATTCATGTAGGCTCTGGCACTTTTCAAATGGTCATGTTACAAGATTATACTAATTTTAGTAACATTATAAACTAACGATCCGTCCCGACTTTGCACGGGTTACTAAATATTCTACGGAGTTTGTTTACTTACGACATCACATTAAAAACATTTAAAATTATCAGTTTATCTTTACTCTATTGATTATTTAATACATAAAAAAAATAGATGTTTACTTACGACATCACATTAAAAACATTTAAAATTATCAGTTTATCTTTACTCTATTGATTATTTAATACATAAAAAAATCTTCCTCTTGAACTCTGTGTATTAAAAAAAATCGCATCAAAATCCGTTGCGTAATTTTAAAGATCTAAGCTTTAATTGGGACAGACAACAGTGACTTTGTTTTTTACTAAGTAATGATGATGATGGGAAATTGTAATTCAACCATAAAAAAAGGGCTTCAAAAATTTGTAATGAAATTTTGGAACCGATTTTACCATCTAAATTCTACTGGAAACTCAAAATTATATCAATTAAATAGCAAAGACCATACCACGGGGCCAAGATTTATACAATAACTATTTTTAATTCATATCTGTATATATTTAAGCATTTAATGATATTAATTCTTATATTAATAAATACCATGTGAACTACTTCTGTAATTATACGATTAATGGCTGGATTACATAATATATTTATGTGAATAGTACGCACTTCCATTACATCACACAATTGTTTAGTCAGAAAACAATGAATTTCGTATATGAAGCCTCGCACTAACGGAATTCGTGATGAGAACAAAACGCAGCACACGGAACACACCGCTTCACTCTCATCACAAGCAGGGAATACAAATGTACTATTTATTCGATTCACTCTGTTTGATTCAGGTATCATTTTACCGAATAGGCTTCACTTTGTAGTACTTTTAAGTCACAGAAATAATCATAAATATGAATTTGTTAAGAACAACACTTAATGTAACACAACAACAGCCTGTAAATTCCCACTGCTGGGCTAAAGGCCTCCTCTCCCTTTAAAGATAAGGTTTGGGACATATTCCACCACGCTGTTCCAATGCGGGTTGGTGGAATACACATGTGGCAGAATTTCTATGAAATTAGACACATAAAGGTTTCCTCACGATGTTTTCCTTCACCGCAGAGCACGAGATAAATTATAAAGACAAACTAAGCACATGAATCAGCGGTGCTTGCCTGGGTTTGAACCCTCAATCATCGGTTCAGATGCACGCGTTCTAACCACTGGGCCATCTCTGCTCTTAATAAAATAAAAAAGTCATCCTATGAAAATATTTTTATTTCCTTGTTCAAGTTGATCAAGACTATTTAATGCATTTCGAAATTATAACGAATGTTTACCTGATTAAAAAGAAGTGTTTTAACTATATTCTTCATCATTACATATTATAAAACAAAGTCGCTTAGATCTTTAAAATTATGCAACGGATTTTGATGCGGTTTTTTTGCGATTCGAGAGAAATGTTTTTGTATATAATACTTGGGCAATATAGTAAATAAATACTGATAACTTTAGAAGTTTCTATTGTGATGTATTAAAAAAAATTCTATCGCATATTTAGTATCAGCATTGGACCCGTGTGTAGCTGGGGCCTGGAGGCTAGTAGTTTTATAGAATATTATGCATAAATCTTATGCAATAATTTTCTAATATTCCCTAGTGATAATAAAATATTACAGAAAACTTAAAAGTGAAAATTAAGTCACATTTAAAAAACGAATAACTACGCGATTTTAATATACAGGTCGATAAATATTATCCTTTATAAATATATAACAATGAGGACCTTAACCGCGATCAAACCTTTTTTATTTCACCCGACGTTTCGAGAGAAAGGACGGAGGTCGTGTTGGGGTTAAAAGTAATTATGATTACCACCTGTACTGATCACAACTGAATGTTCCATAATTATAATTAATAATTAACAGCCTGTTAACGTTCTACTGGGCAAAGGCCTCCTGTCCCTTTTGTAGAGAGGGTTTAGAGCTTATTCCATCACGCTGCTCCAATGCGGGTTAGTGGATGACAGCTCCATCCGACCTCAAAGAGTTCACCTCTATTATACTTCTACTGTGTATATATTTTGTTATTGTTCTAATATATGCGAATACATTACACTCATACTGCCGGACCTTGCGAACATTGTTTGGTTAAACTCTAATAAAATATTTAAAATAGATAACAAGCTTCGCCAAAGTTTAAACTGTTCTATAAATATTGTAATACAAAATCTAATGTATGTAGATGTACTTAAGTAGGTACCTAATGTAGGGATGATTACCATAGTATTATAAAAGTTGTAGTAAGTCAATAAAATTTACGATAACTTTTTAGAAAGACGTCATTTCAAATACATTTACGAAGATTTCGTATTGAAGATTGAATCACTATATAGTTTTGATGTGATCTGAAATACTGCTTTACATTATTACTATATTGATATGTTTCAAAAATTCTATGAAGTATTCCTTATTTTAAAAGTTCCAAGTTTATATTCTCCTGTCTCGCACGGAAAGAACGTTCGCCTTGCACCTGAATCGTCTACTGTTTTTAAAGAGTCCGACTACATTTTATTTTGGTATAGAAGCTTTATACTGTCTATACTATTTTTTGCCTTCGAACCTCTTCATAACATTACTTTGTCTTCGTAAATTTTGATCTGGTTCAAAGGTAAGGACTTCTGAGTTACCAGTATGGGCGGTGCATTGACGAAATAAGAAAATTTTATTACAGCGGAAATGCTTGTGGGTTCTGTTTATCGGGCGACCACGCTGCCAGTCCTTTCAAAATTACACTTATAATAATAACTACCAAAGGACAAAAATCTCTTTTGTTATATTTTATCTTTATACGAGTGATTGATAATGATTATATCAGCATGGCATTAGGTTGTATAGCGCATGAAACATTTAATAGTGAAAAGCACGCGACCCGCCGACTTCCATTGTCAAAGGTAACAATTGCCTGCGCTGAAATTATATCGTTTTGTTTCGGTAATTTAGTCTTGTAGTGGGAATTATACCAGTTTCAAAACTAATCTGATTTTAAGTCTATTATTTATTTGACACAGATACGCTGGTTTATTCTTGTATTGTAGTGATATTAAGTACTATTCCACATTAATCAATGCTCTCAATTTTATACAAGGACTAATCATAGGAGACTATTTACTAAAACAGTTAAAATAAATGTCGACGGATACTAATTACCAAAATTTCAGATATGTCAATAAAATATGAAATTCATCAATAAATAAAATTTTAACAAAAAGAAAAACCGACTTCAAACAAAACACTATTTTAAAACAAATAAAAATGTACTAAAAAGTAATAAAAATAATTGCGTATTCAACATATTTTTTAGAGTCTTCCTAAGTTAAATGAAATGAAAAATATTAGACTACTTAAAAGTCGATTAACGATTATATCATGTAGTTATAATTATTGGTATATTTGGAGCCGGTGTCAGCCATGGTGCCCTTGCCCCAACAATCAAAAGAAAGAAGCGATACGAGCCCCTTGATTGATCCAGTATATTATTGTGTAAAAGGTAATTTGTAAAAAACATATTTGTTAAAGTATTCTCGTATTGTTTTTGATAGATATACTGTAGGGTTTTATTGGCTGACACCGACTCCAAATATAACAATAATTATAACTACATGATATAATCGTTAATCGACTTTTAAGTAGTCTAATATTTTTCATTTCATTTAACTTAGGAAGACTCTAAAAAATATGTTGAATACGCAATTATTTTTATTACTTTTTAGTACATTTTTATTTGTTTTAAAATAGTGTTTTGTTTGAAGTCGGTTTTTCTTTTTGTTAAAATTTTATTTATTTTTTGATTTTAAGTGAGGCTGATGTAGACTAACATTTTTTTCTTAATATGGATATATATATTAAGCGTGCCGTTTATATGAATCAGAAACTACTTCAGGAACAATTTCAAAAGAAACTTTCGAATAAAGCAAAAATAGACTTTCGAAAATGCGGCTTGAATACGTCATGCGGCATAAACTACAAGGTACCACCCTTCAATGAGCTGTAATCGACCTCAGTAAAATAACTTTGCAAAAGAGCTATTCGTATGCTATGTCGTACATCATATGACATCACATCATATACACAAAATTTAATGAAAGACAGAAAGAAATTCTGCCCCAAATCGCACCCTAACTGTAAGCCGTTTAGGAGTTCCGTCAATACATAGTATAAAACAAAGTCGCTTTCTCTGTCCCTATATCTTTAAAACTACGCAACGGATTTTGATGCGTTTTTTTTTAATAGATAGTGTAATTCAAGGGGAAGGTTTGTGTATATAATAAATGAACAATATAGTAAAGAAACACTGACAATTTAAGAAGTTTGCAATGTGATGTCGTAAATAAACAAATTCTTTAGTACATTTAGTATCAGTATTGCACCCGTGAGAAGTCGGGGCGGGTCGCTAGTTGATTATAATATTCGATTATGACAATTACATGAACATAACCACGTTCCGGAAGGTGATTCAAATATCCAAGTAACCCATAAATTAAAGATTCGACCGAGTATTGCTAACGTGCTCCTCAGAATTGTTCCGTTCCCTCCCGTTCCC
This sequence comes from Vanessa cardui, assembly GCF_905220365.1. NCBI lineage: Eukaryota > Metazoa > Arthropoda > Insecta > Lepidoptera > Nymphalidae > Vanessa > Vanessa cardui. Next base: position 4,985,212 of record NC_061126.1, read on the forward strand.
TTAATTTGTCATAGATCCTGTGCTCAGAACCTTACCAAACTTTCACCAAACTACCCTTAAAGTATATCCTTTATAATAAAAAAAGAATCATCGAAATTGGTTAACGTGATTTTGAGTTATTCACCTATTTGTCGCGCATATACATAATGCAAATTTAAGACTTATGACGTTTTCATACGGATACCATCATCGGAAAAAAATTAAAAAAAAATGGGACCCCACGGGAAGCATTACCTTTCAAACAAAAAAAAAATTATCAAAATCGGTCCACCCAGTAAAAAGTTATGAGGTAACAAACATAAAAAAAAAAAAAAAAAAAAAAAATACAGACGAATTGATAACCTCCTCCTTTTTGAAGTCGGTTGAAAACGCAACTGACACACGCACAAATATATTTCCACCGTGACAACCTAAGATGAATCCCCCTGGTTTTTTTGATGACGTCACTTCCTTGACCACCTCACTCAATTTTCGTTCAACATTAGTAAACATATTAATTATATAATATTATAAATTAACACCTCTTATCATTCCCCAGTTAATTACGTTTTGTATTAATCATATCACGTTAAATTTGCACTAATTAAGAGTAAATTGTATAACGTTATGAGAGATTAATCAATTACCTCCACTATCGTGTATTAACCGCTAATGATGTTTGCAATGACAATTAGAATGGATAAGTGGAATCGAAAACCATAATCAACAAAAGCCTCTTATGATATGCATTTGCAGTAAACAAAAAAATAAATAGAACAATAAACAGTAAACAGATTCAGATATATTTTTAAAACGACATATACGTTAATTTAAAATCAATTATATTTTTCTTAATACAACGACGGTACGATCCGATCATTTTGTTTTATTCCCAAAGTGTACAATGAATTGTGAAGTTTTCTTAACCAATCGTGACGTTAATTTGGATTATATTTATTGTGTTCATAGCACTTAAATAAGCTATAATGAATAACTTCTTAAACTTTATACAGAATAAACATCATTCTAAATTACAAAAATAGTAGTTTTCTCTTTTAGGTAAATTAAAATTAATCGCAACCAAATAGATACACTCAATAATATTTAATTATACCAGGTTTATTTTATATATAATATACGTTTAATGTAAAACAAACAACTTATTACAGAGTCACCGCGGCTCATCTCCAGCAATACGCACATTTGCTCCCGACGGGCGAACTCTGGAAGCGGGAGTTACTGGAGTGCCGCGGTCCCCATCGCCGCTACGAGCTGCCTCTCTGGATGTCAGAGCGGCACCTCTCGCCCACGGCTCACTCGCTTCGTTAGCTGATTCCCCCGCACCACCAAGCCCCCGACATGTACCACCGAGATGTCTGTCTCCCCTGCTGGTGCCACCAAGGTCTGTTCGATTTACTTATTGCTTGTGTTTGATTAGTAGTAGTATTAGACGGTAATAAGGTTTTGAGCACGGATGTGGATGGATATAGAGTTAGGGAAAGAAAGAATGTTACTTATGAGATGACATCCGAAAAAGAGGTATATAAGGAGAAGACATGCTGCGCCGACCCCAAGTAAAATTGGGATAAGGGCAGGAGGATGATGATAGTATTAGTCGGTTTTGATTGTATACATTTTATAAAATTCTACTTCGTAATGGCCTAAATTTTGTAAAGCCACGAATAATTTGTTATCATTTACAGGATATTTATACTGTATGTTCGAATTGCTTATGTCTTTGATCCTATTGTTATATATATATCCGTATAATGACATATAATAAGTCCGAACATTTATGAATAGCGAGTAACTTTATTCATATTATATTAATACTGTAGTTTTTACTCTACTCAAAATAGCAGCAAGGTTTGCCAAAAGCGTACTTAACTAAACTAACGTAAATTTCAATGATAATAGTACCCTTTGATTATACTAGAGAAGTAGTTTCACTAAGGTATTCTATAACCTACCCTATAACTACTCACTTCTGTGCTTACACTTAAAATGAAAAATAAATGTTTCTCTGAACAATGGATACGACTTCATAAATAATAGAAAATGCAATCTGGAAATAAATGTAATGGAATTCAATAGTTTTTAAAAGGTTTCATATGTTCTACAGATGTGGAGTTGGTGCCACTTCACGTAGCATACTTTATTTAAACCATATTATTTAACTATACAAGTCAAAGGGAGAGCGTATATAAAATATAAAGTTCCATTTGTTCTCTTGGATGAAGATTGTTAACTATTAGCTGTGCCCGCGACTTCGTACGAATGGAATTTATAAAAAAGTTATTGTACAGTTCTCAGATTTTACTATAAACATATTAATTCTGTATTAGGCAGATTTTTAATATTACGTCATTGGTGGTGCACCCGACATAACGGCATCATAGTCGCTAAGGCTATGCTCGGTACTGACATTGGTTTTGGTCATTGCAGACTTTATTATAATTTTATATATAATTCTAAAGTAGCCTAATCACATCAGCTATCTGCCAGTGAATGTCCGGTCTAAATCGGTCCAGCCGGGCTAGCCGAAACAAACAGACGACAAACATAAATTTAAAAAATGTTGTTTTGATATATATGTACCGTGTATACATACATAAACATTTAGTAAAAAGTGGTTATTTTTATATTACAAAGAAACCTTCAATATTTTTTGTGTCAACACAAAAAAAATTGAAGGTTTAAGAAGACAACACAAAAAAAAATTAAGAAATTATCAATAATTTCTTCCTTTTTTGAAATAGGCTACAATATAAGTATATAGGACGCACGCGAATCCGTGGGCACATCTAGTTATAAATTATAGAATGAAATATGACTTCATTTTATTGATATTTATATAATAACCAAATATATACTTGTTTTTAATATGAAATAAAAGTATAAATAAATAAAAGCACGACGAAGAGTGAAATAAAGATAAGTCATGGATTTGGGACATCGTGCATATCACTCGATATCTTTGCGGATTGTGAATCCATTTTAATAAACCTAGTTCATCCCAGTGGGATGGTGTCGTATCAATTTACAGGTAAAAACAGCAACATAAGTAGATTTTGATTGATTTGATTTCCTTGTCATTTTAGTAAGTATAACTGATGTATTTATGATGTATTTTGCTTAATAAACATGATTATTAAATAAAATCAATAATTATTATTAAGCAAAGCGAAAAAAAAATAGCATTGTTTAGGTTTTGTATAAATTTTATACAGACAAAGAATATAGTAAACTATATTCTTATATATAGTCTGTATAAAATTTATACAAAACCTAAACAATGCCAGTGTCATATAAGCATTTAATTTTTAAAATGCAATGTAACTTTGTGCAAAAGCGCTCTCGATTTTCTTGATTAATTTCACCTAATGAATAAATGTAACTTTTAGAATGGTATAATACAAGTGTAATAATTTTCCGAATAATCAAAAGATACTTTTATTATAAATATAAAGTGTTTACAGCGAAGCCGGTCGAGGTCAATGATATTTGGTTTGAAAACTTAATGTTATTTAAAAATATATTTATAAGTTAATGGTCGCAAGCTAGATTTCCATGTGGTAAGATATTTTTTTATCTTCCTCTACGTTATACTCGGCGCCCTAGATCTCGGAAATCTGATCTACGACAAATTTATCTCGCTAACCGAATCTTTACCGCACCCGATGTGTGTCCCTCTAGCTTAACCATCTGCTATTTACCTACTGATGCTTTGCAAAATCTGAAATAATTTGTCGAGTTTTTAAAAAAAAGAAAAATCTATTGATTTAACCCTTATATTAAATTACAAGTTTGTATCAAAAGTATTTTACTATTTACGACTTATTTTACGATTTTTATTCTGAATTATGATATATAATAAATATATATCTCTCTCAGCTTCGTCCACTATATTCCAACTTAGATGAGAATCTCCAACCCCTTTGCGACGTTGATGGAAGCCAGATTAATTTATAAAATAATTAACATACACTGAAACATGTGCTATAAATCTGAATAATAACACTTTACTTGTAAAACTTAGGATTTAAAACGTCACGTAGATTGTTCTATATTGTCATTCGGAATTGTACGTCAAATATTATGTTCAAAATTTGACACGCAAAAGTCCCCGCTCCGAGAATCAATCTCAGGCGGGCGTGTCCCGCACAAATTGATAAAACTCAATTTACCCACCCGGGCCTTCTTCTGACACTCCGAACTCATTACTTTCTGCCAACAGGCTATCTGTGCTCATGAAATTATTTAATGCTATCTATAATCACTTTACGTAGGATACTGTTCAACATTTTTGTCATAAACATCCTTATAACACTCCTAGGATATGTCGAATAAAGTAATTCAATTCAACGCTTAACAAAACAAAAATGTTGGTTTATTTTAAAGAAATGATATTTATCAAAAACAAATTTATTAAGTTTTAAAAACAAAAACAAACCTGTCTTTAATAATTTACCTGAACAGAACACTTCAAAACAATATTTTAATTAATGACGGAATCCTTTTGTAAAATTAAAAAAAAATGACAATCAACTCTCACATATAAATACACCATTAAAAAAACTAAACACACGTCCAAATATTTTTCTGAACCAAAGCTTCATACTTATGATAAAAAATGGGGAGAATTTCGGCTTTAGTTTAAAATTTTAATTTTCAATCAGATACTTAGGTATAAATTGTCAACAGAGGTCACGACTGCGAGTTACATTCGCTGAATTATTAACCACTTCGTTGACACCAAGTATCTAGGTACATTATTAACTTGGTGAAATATGTATTTTCGAGTCCCATGGGTGCGTTTAATATTTAAGGTTACATTACGAGTTGATGATATAGGATGCCGGGATGTAACTCGTTTACGAACATAAATGTACATATCACACAAGTCCATACTTGAGTAGAGAATGAATGTACACTGAGTTGATAAAATCTGGCTCCGTAGTATGTTCAAATTATCTTTAATATTGTATTGTGAAGCTTAAAGTATTATTAAATCTATCTTTTGTAACCCCATCGCAAATTCTAAACGAAAGAACCGAGTTTCATATCGCACTTTCATTGAAAGGTGACTTTAGTGAGTGTTAGTGTTTTTAGCTTTAATTACAACTCTTTTCTTTTCTAATGAGACACTTGCACTAGTCTTAACGGTTCAAAATTTAGCTTCTTGTAACTTCAATATTATTACTATAGTAAAGCCAAGCCTTATCTAATGCTGCGGCTTCACCTGACAGCATAATACCCAACTTCTCGCCAGGGAAATAAAGACTATTGTGTAGTATTTAAAATCTTTTGTATGGTCTCAAAAAACAATTGACATGGGTTTTTAATATTGTATTTAAGTTTATTTTTCCTGCGTTTCAGACGGATAGACCGAAGCAACTCCTTAGTGGAAAGTAGCAGTGGCGTACCTCTGAGTCCTGGTGCCACTATCAGCGCCCTGGGAGCTCTTCAGCCGGATCTCTACACTAAGCGGGAAGCCCCTCTCGTTATTGAGCTAGAGGGAGCCGGACCTTCGCTGGGAAGAATCCACTTACGTTTGAAATACGATTTCGATAGATCCGATTTCGAAGTCCATTTGATTGAAGGTATACCTAAATACACTACTATTTTTGTTTTCGAATTTAAAAGGCGTCTTTATTTTGTTTACCTCCTTCTCAAAAAGGATGAAAGCGTTAACACCGATTCTTACTTTTGAATAATTTAGTCTCTTATTTTAGCACTTTGTTTCAGTAGTCATGCGCTTATAATAAAATGGTTTACTATTTATGTATTTTTAAAGTATCTGTGATGTACACATAATTGTTAATAGTAAAGTAGTAAAGTAAAGTATCAGCCTGGTAAACTGGTTTCCCACTGCTGGGCTAAGGCCTCCTCTCCCATTAAGGAGAGAGTTTGAAACATATTCTACCACGCTGTTCCAATGCGGGTTGGTGGAATGCACATGTGGAATTTCGATGAAATTATACACATACAGGTTTCCCTTCACCGCCGAGCACGAGATGAATTATAAACACATATATATATATATAGTGGTGCTTGCCTGGTTTTGAACCCGAAATTATCGGTTAAGATGCACGCGTTCTAACCACTGGGCCATCTCAGCTCTATATTTGTTAATAGGTCTGTTCCAAAATAAAGAAAGAAAGTGAAGTAGCCTGCGTACAAAGTCTCCTCTCTTACGAGAGACGGTTGGGATCAAATTTGACCACGCCGCTCTAAGGTGGATACCTATAGGAAGATAGACCCGTGTTTATGTTGTACATATTGTTATGACGTGGTTCCCTCAGGATGTTTAGCACACGAAAATTAAATTGTGCTTGCTCGAGTGTGAAGTGATAAGGAGCCTAAGGGCGGTCATCTAAGGGCGATATAACTGCCTCGCCTGTGACGTAATAATCTAAGAATCGTTTTTAATAATTTACTATAGATACTAAAATAGTGGTAATTGTAGGACGTAACGTCTTAATTTCAAACGTTGGTGGCTTATTTTTGTTTATGGGTGGTTATGACCATTTATAATCAGGCCTTTTTATTATAAAAAAATGTGCCTCAGCCATGATAAGAACTGATAACCATTCGCCTAAGATTCCGTATTAAGTATTCGCCTGTAGTTTTTACAAAGTTACATGAAACGGTCATATTGATTGCGGTAATATTGGTTCGATTGTGTTATTTGCGTAAAAGAAATTTATTTAATAATAATCCGTAAAATTAGCGATATTGCGCAGTTATGTTAAGTTCTTCTCACTCATTATAATAAAGACCTATGCTTCTAGCCCTAAACCTACTAGTAGCCCTGATATGTAAAGGTTTTGTTATTGTCACTTCTAGCACATGACCTCGCCGGCTACGAAGCAGGAGGTTTCAACGATCCTTACGTAAGAGTGAGCTTGTTGCCCGAAGTGGACACCCGTGTACGACAAACACCCGTTCATAGAAACCAAGCGAACCCCTTCTTCGACCAGCATTTCAAGTTTCCGGTGTCCCATGACGAACTCACCGATAAGACACTCCTGCTTCAGGTCTTTGATTATGACAGGTAAAACCAATTAATTTATAAATTAATAATAATAGCCTGTAATTTTCTCACGGCTAGGCTGAGGCCACCTCGTCTTTTGGGGAGAAGGTTAGGAGCATATTCCACACCGGTGCTCCAATGAATGTTGGTGGTGGTGGCAGGATTTTGTTGAAATTAGACACATGCAGGTTTCCTCGCTATGTTTTTCTTCACCACCTTGATTGAGATGAACTAAAAACACATATTAAGCACATTAAAATTTAATGGCATTTGCCTGGGATTGGATCCACAACCATCGGTTAAGATGTACAAGCTCATACCACTTTGCTATCTTGTCGCATCTTCACGCATACTTCATTCAATATGAGGTATATTACGAAATTAGAAAATAAACATTTCATATTAATATCTTCATTTTTCTTTTAACCAGCATTTGCTCCGTGTGAGCTTCGATTTCCATTTTATGTAATAATTTTATCATCTTGGTTTTTTCGTCAATATTAAGGTTTTCACGCAACGAAGTAATGGGATCAGCGAAGGTACCACTCTCACGAGTAGAGGTGGCAGGTGGTGCGGAAATATGGGCAGAGCTATCCCGAGAGAGACGACCGCCCGAAGAACTTCAGGAGCTGTTACTATCTCTGTCATACTTACCATCAGCTGAGCGTCTCACGGTGGTCGTGCTGAAAGCAAGAAATCTTTTGCCCCCTCAGGAAGGAAAAGATGCTTTAGGTAAACGTGTTATAAAATATTTTTTCTTTAGAATTATAATAATATTTAAAAAAATAGTCAATGGACAAATATTCAAGGATTTCTTCGTTTCCGAATATCATTCTCATCATAAAATGGCGCAAAAATATTCCTAGTCTCAGTTTTATGATACAACTGAAATTGGTTAATATATAATTGTATTTAATTAACATAACTTTATATATTTTAAAATGTTGAAAAGGAGTTATATATAGATAAATTTATGATATTTTGTAGATGAGATAAATGACTTAATTTGCATAACATTTTTGCGAAATTTGAAATTGGATCTGCCAGAATTTCATTACATTGACCAACAGATTTTAAATCTAAATTAAGTTGGGTTTTAACAGTGATCTCTCATTCAATGATAACATTCTATGTTTCAGATGTGTACGTAAAAGTATATCTGCTCGTAAACGGAAAGCGGGTTAAAAAGAAGAAGACCAACAGAAAAGAGATCAATAATCCCGTTTGGAACGAGGCGCTGTCGTTCAGTCTGCCTTCAGCTAACTTACACGAAGCTTCCATTGAGGTAAAGCTAAAATGTAGAGTTAAACAACTCTAAATTATTCTTTTCATTAAAGTTTTCCTGCTTTTAATCAACTCTAAATTTTTTTCCAATATTTTTTTTTGTGTTCATTGCAAGTTATGGCTATTGAGTAGTATTTCAAACTTATCAAATATATATGTAATTTATTATTGTACTTACTGTAATTTTATATTATTTATTTACAATAATTAATCTAGAATCCGATCGCAAAGCCGCCTAATCAATTCAATCTAAATTATTAAAAACACATTAAAAAAAACATGGAAATTGCTCCAGCAGTCTAAGAGTAATGTAGTAACAACATACACAAACAGACTTCTGTATTCAACTTATATTCACTCACATATATGTATAAAGATATAAAATAAACTAAGTAATAAGTAATAAGTATGTGTTCTAATCCAGTTTTCTCCATACGAGTACGAACTAATCGTAATCAACTGGTAGGTGTGCGTGGTGACGGGCGGTGGTAGCGGGCTGGTGGTGGGCTGGTGCTGCGTGGGCGCGGCCGAGCCGGCGGCCGAGGGGCGCCATTGGGCCCAGATGGCGCAACAGACGCGCAAGGCCGTCGCCATGTGGCACACGCTGCGATAGGCCGAGCCCTCCCCTCCCTATATTGTGTGTGTGCTACTCTCTATATACAAATACTTCTATCTCAACCGAGGAAATATTTTTATTTATTTGTGTCCTCTGTGTGACTAAATTGTTTGTATCCAAAGAGTACCAGAGTTTCAGATTTATATATAACGTAATAGCACAAAAAAATTCTGAAATAATCTCCAAAGAAATAGATCATATTTGTATCACTGAAACATCCATGAATGAAATAAGTCGTTATTAAATAACACCAAACAGAATCCCTCGATCTTAAACTGGTATTGTTAATATCTATCGGTCTAAAACGCCTATTATCAAAATTACATAAGACGAAACATTTTTATTTTGACTTAAATAACACAACGAATTTAATTTGAAAAATATGCTAAATGGTATATTTTTAACCACGCTGGGGTGATTTAACTCTGTAAAACATGAATTCCCTTTTTAAATTAAAATTTTCTTACAAAATATCTATTAACGTTCATGTATCATACAACGTAATACACAGGTTGATTTCATAAACTAAAATAAAAAATAGAAAAAGTCTTATTAAAAAAAGATACTCCAATTAAAAAACCCCAATATACGTGAAAAACATCAAAATATAATAAAAATATTATGTACTCAACACAATATATTTTTGCTAACGGAATAATTACATTTAATTGGGACTAAAAGCACAAATACAAATAGGAGTTAATAGGATAAGTAAGTTATTAACGTTTATGATAAAGCACATTTTTAAACCATTAAATGAATAAACGTATACCTTAGGACCCGTACCAACCACGAAAAAAAATATCCATACTCCAATGCTCTACATTAATAAATTATAGTCTATAGATAGAGGAACTATAGAGCCCGGCTGAAGCGTTGGCCAGACAGGCCTTACTCCACCCGAAAAGGACTAAATGCTTAGCCGAAGCCGAAGATTCAACGAACGAATTAATTCATTATGGTATAGCTAGCTGAATTTCAAGAAATGCAAAAATGAGGACCTTTTTTAAATATTGAAATTTAAAGAAACATTGCATTAAATTTGAGATGAAGCGTAGATGCGTAGCGACAGACAGATTGGTGAATTACTTTAGCTTGCATAAGTTGAGGTATCATAGACAAAATTAAAAACCCTGATTTAATTTTCCTAAGACCACAAAGGACTGGAGGCCCTAGACCAACAGAGGCGTGAAGACCCTAGTAATTATATTATGAATTAATTATATTTTAATTTCAATTAATAAACTATGGTTTATTTACTTGAATCAGTAAGTTTTAAATATGATACTAATTATCATAATTATAATTAGACTAAAGCTAGATATTTGTTAACTCGTCGGAATCTCTGATGTGGAGACACCTCACGTGGAGCCACCAGCGAAATCGAAGTTGTCCTCCCCTAAATCCAGTCATTTATTATTATTATACATCGCTTTACCACATCATTACATTTTCACACTATTTCAAAAACATACTCGTTTAGTGTTGATATGTCTGCAAAGACTTATTAAAGATTAAAGATTTGCTCCAGTAAGCTAGCTAACCCATTAACAGGATGTCAGTAAGAGAGCTAGCTAACACAGAATTTGGAAAACACTCAGATTTTTTAAAAGACAGTGTAGATATTGAACCTTCGGTTTCGGACAGTTCAATAAAGGTCGGGCACTATTAATCACTTGTATGTGTTATAACAATCGTATTAAGATGTTGTATTTCTAATTTTCCCATTAAAGGCGAACTTAAATGCCTGTAGATTAAAAATGTTGAGTCGGTCACAATAGCCTACCCTAATATTCACATTCATATATAACCTGTTAATATCCTTAACTGTGGGCTCTTCCTTAAGTACATATGTATTTCCGTGTAACATAATTATAAGGAATATAACAAATGTAACGCGTATAAGTTTTAAAGATACATTATATACCTACTCGACTATACAAACGTTATTACGTAGATACCTAATAATGGAGCTTTGGAAACACCAAACAAATCTTATGATTATAGATTTTATATAAGAGTATTATATAATTTTTTTGTAACTGAAATTTTAAGAGTCCATCTTGTTCAATAGGTAAGTTCTTTTCCAAAATACTTCGCCCACAGTTTCACTTTACGTGTACCAGTGTCTAGTCATTTCATGTGATTACTTATTTAAAAATAAGAATTGTAATTATATCGAATTTGATTCCAAATTATACGTATTTTTGTCTATATAAGTGTATCTGTGTGATGAAAAGTATTTTTTATTTTACAATGTCTGAATAAATTATCTCTTTATATAAGGTCTTTCATTTCACTCAAGTTAACGAATGGTCAGGTCAAAATTTTCAGGTTATGTTTAACTTTAGTGGGCAGCAGATTGCTAGTCTGTTCAGTAGAAATAAAGCTATACGTGGTGGCTCTTTAATACTTATGAGTAAAAATATTAAATTTAAAGAACGTAAAGATATTGAGAGCCTTTCTATTGAGCAAACTATTGAAGTAGCCTGTGCAGAGCTTGAGCGTGTCATTGTTGTATGCGTATACAGGCCCCCTAGTGGATTATATGAATTGTTTGAAAATATATTGGACAATGTTTTATCGAAATTATCTGGATCTAATAAAGAAATTACAGTTTGTTGAGATTTTAATATAAATTTATTTCATAATTCAACCACAAGTATTAGATTCAGATCTTTGTTAAGTTCATATAATCTGGTAAATCTGTTCTTAGAGCCAACTAGAATAACAGATTCCACAGCAACTTGCATAGATAATATATTTGCTACCTATATTCCACAACACAAAATTATTATTAATACCTTAAGTTCAGATCATTGTGGACAACAAGCATTATTTAATTTTCATGTTAAAAAAATAAGTACTTCTGAAAAGATAATGTTTGTTCCTTTGACCACAAGTCGTATTGAGAAGTTTAGAAGTAATATTATGGCTAATCTCCGTCACCTATCTTTTAGTGACAATCCCAATGTCTTGTATAACAATTTATTCAAATAAATCAGAAACAATTTTAAATCCATATTCACTTCTAAAACAGTAAATACAAAAAAACGTTTTAAAATTCAATGATTGGGCGACTATTGGAATTCATAAAAGTAGGCAACGAATGTATGAGCTTTAGAATGAAAGGACGTACAATCATAGTGCCACTTTTGCCAATTATGTAAGTAACTATTCAAAATTGTTTAAAAAAGTGTGCTTTTTGGCAAAATCTTTAACATTTTATAAAAAATAAAATTAAGAATGCACATGACAAGATAAAAATGACTTGGAAAATTATTAATTGTGAAACTGGTAGAGTTGGCAGTTGCAACTCCGAATTGAGCCTGAATTATAATAGTAAAGTAGTAAATAGTCAAAAGGAAGTTGCTACAGTTTTTGAAAAATTTTTTGCTGACATACCAGTTTTAACAACTAAGTTACTTATTTCTTCTCCTGGTGTTGCGGAGTCATTGATGAAAGAAAATGTATGCTTGCAAATCTAACTTTAATTTTACCCTTGTAAACCCCAATGACATAATACGCACCTTTAAGTCACTAGACATCAAGAAAACGGCTGATTTATGGGGTATTTCTCTAAAGGTGATAAATTCGATTATTGATGTGATTGCACCTTATCTTGCTTTAATATTTAATAGTTGTGTCCAACGTGGTATATTTCCTGACCTGATGAAACATAGTAGTTATTCCAATATTTAAATCTGGTAGTTCTTCAGACCTCAACAACTGTAGGCCAATTTCAATTCTACCTACCCTAAGCAAAATATTGGAGAAAATAATTCTAAATCAATTATTAGAACACTTTAACATACATAATCTGCTTCATAGTAAACAATTTGGATTCACAAGGGGTCGCTCGACTACAGACGCTGGTATCGAGCTTATTAAGAATATCTATGAAGCCTGGGAAGAGTCACGGGATGCCTTAGGGATTTTCTGTGACTTATCCAAAGCCTTTGATTGTGTTCAACATGAGACTCTGGTCAGGAAACTTCATCACTATGGAATTAGAGAATGTGCGCTCAACAGAGGGCTGACGTTAAAGGAAAAAGGTCTCCTGGTGTCTCAGTTGGTATGGGGGTCCCTCAGGGATCAATTCTTGGACCTTTTCTGTTTCTCACATATATAAATGACTTGCCCTTTCTATTTGGGAACAAACATGAAATAGTATTGTTTGCTGATGACACCTCCTTAGTTTTTAAAATTAATAGAAAACAGGTACAGTACGACGACGTAAACAATGCTATAGCTGATATAGTACATTGATTTAGCGTAAACAATCTTAGACTAAATAATAATAAAACTAAAATTTTGAAATTTAGTACACCAAATGTACATAATGTAAAAGCCAATGCACTCATCAACAGGGAATCGATGGATCTAATTGATTCTGCTGACTTTCTTGGCCTTACTGTTGATGCCAAGTTGCAATGGGGCCCCCATATTAACGGATTGGCGAGTAGACTGAGTTCTGCGGCATTCGCGGTCAAAAAAAATTAGATTATGTACCGATGTTGATACGGCTCGCTTAGTATATATCAGTTACTTTCATAGTATAATGTCATACGGTATTGTGCTGAGGGGCAACGCAGCCGCTATCATATGTAACTTCAGTAGTTCGGGGTGGCCAAAATAATATTATCGTTTTACAATGATGCTTCAATGTCTCTATCTTTCTTTAGAATGCCCCACGCTATAGTCCAATTGTTTTATATTGACAGCTCAATCATATTTAAAATAAGAAATAGTGTTACATGCCAGTATTAAATGCTATGCCATATAAAATAATATTAATTACTGTTTTACAAATTATTGATCAATTAATTACAATAATAATTGTATATAATAAAGTGAATTCAATAGCACCTGCGATATTAATATGCAATAATACTGTGATATAAATTATGATATAGAATCAAATGTCATAACCGTATTGAAGGATAAGGTTACTCTCGTAACACATAATTATTTGTGCTACAGAAGAGGGCTATTCGCGCAATCTATAACCTAGGAGCTAAAGAATCGTTAAGGAATAAATTTAAAGAAATCAAGATAATGACTGTTGCTTCTCAATATATATTCTGCAATGTTATGTATGTACGAAAAATTATTAATGATTTCATGAGAAAATGTGATACTCATTGGTACAAGGAACAAACACAAACTTGTTACTCCTGTTACTCGACTGCATAGAGTCAGTAACTCCTTTGTGAGGCAATGTATACGGTTTTACAACATGATCCCAGAAAGCGTTCAAAATGCCTCTGTTGCCAAATTAAAAAAATATATTAAGGACCGCTTGTGTGCTATATGAGACAAACAAAAAAAAACCCGCTGAGTTTCTTTCGCCGGTTCTTCTCAGGTCAGGGTATTTTCTTTTCCGAACCGTGTTTCAATTGACCATCAATAAGAAAGTGTAATGCTTCTATATTGAATAAAGTTATTTGAGTTTGAGGTTTGAGTTTGAGTTGGTCGTAAAATAAAAGTCGATTTTACAATAACTTATATGTTTTATTATTCTCTTTATTTTACACTATGTACAATTAATTAATTAAAGTAAATAAAAACAAGTTTATAACGTAAAATGTCCACAACAGTTTACCATTAACGCTGGATCAGTCGCTATTATATCACCGCCGACGCTTTGAAAACCACTACAATATCACTAGTTTAAAGGTTCGTAACTTACCACTCCGACGCCGATGCCACCATTTTCAACGGCAACTAGAATTGCATAGATAAACATAAATAACTTAATATTCCTTATCAATGGCATTCAATATTAGAGTTACATTTCAATTCTCAACCCCTATTTTCAAGTTTATGAGAAAAGATTTTACCCAACAATCAACACCCACACTCTATGCCCTAACAAATATGGAATATTATTTTGCCTGCATTAAAGTAACATAAGTAAATTATTAAATTTAAAAAATATTAAAATTAATAAATATTAAAAATAATAAAAATATTTGCATGCATGAAAGAAGAAATAGATCTACATAAATACTTTACACATAATGGCATCCATAGGCACTCGGGGATGATACGAAAAGTACGTAGTACAGGAAAAAGAATTAATATGAGTGGTGTTGTTTACGTATATTTGTATGTAGGGCAGTGTGTGCGTACGTGTACGTGTGTATGTAGTGTCATTCTTGTTTGGGAATTTTGGGATGAAGGTATTTGCAATCAGGGTCTCTGCAACTGCCGCCAAATTCGAAAGGGCACAGGACGGCATTCGGGTCCTCCTCCCAGCTGAAAAGTCATCATTTTAGAAAAATTACGATAGTTTAACGTGACCCGTGGACAGTTCTGATGCATACTTACATCGCAACGCAGGCGGGCGATGTTCGTAAGCACATGGCCATCCACATTACATTCAGTTGCGGAAACGATACTTTGAATGTTTATTTACTCTCGTTTTTTTAATACACCTAATGAAGAACATTTTAAAGTGAACACTTCGGACAAAGTTATTCAGATTTAATTCCCTACGTTTTCAATGCTGATGGAAATACCTAATATAATTAATTTACTCTCGAGTACTCAAGAGAAATACGTAAATATTTCATTGTATTTTTAATTTTACTATCTGTTAGTGAACACATTTACGTTGTATAAGATCTTTTTATTGGAACATGTTTGATTTTAACCTGTCTGGAAATTTTATTATTATACTATTAGATGTTTTTGAAATCAATTTGTCTTAGGATTAATATACTTACTTTTTACATTGCAATGCATCCAATGGCGATTTATAATCATCTAATTCTGGTAAGCAATTTAAATTTTCCGACTTTGGTGAATTTCGGTCGCTGTCTGTATTGTTATCCAGAGGATGACACACAATCTTATCATTAATAATTTCTTCATTAACACTTTTATTTGGACTAAGTCTCTTCAAATCAACTATTTTGTCTTTCTGTGGACTTTGTGGCGATTTCATATTTTTTTTATTATTAATTGTTTCTGTTTCAACAGATCTAGGACTAACTGGGGCGGTTTCTTTTTTGAGATCGTTAGCGACTGTTACTTTAACGGACGTGAGAACGGCACAATTTTTGTGTTCCTCGTTCAACGGATCATTTTCTTTTTGTAATTTTAGACTCGGCAGTGCATTCTGAATCGACCGCCCTAAAGTTAAATTTTGATTGGAATGTTTAGTGGGCGAACTGAAAAAAACACGTTTCAATTAATTGAAATAATCACCAAAATATTTAAAGTTACAGTATTGCATATAAATACCTTTTCAGAAGCATCTGATGTTGATGTCTAATTTTAGTTAAGCCGTTCTGTATGGTTTTTTGTTGTTTTTTATTAATCGTTATTGCTGTCGCGATATTTTTTAACTCAGTAGCAACAATTTTATATCGCTGAGATAATTTTGTTGCCTCCTCTTTCAATTTCAACATTTTCGCTGATTCTTCTGCTATCCTTTTTCTGGAATACACATTGAAATAACAATTAAGAAAATAAGAGCTAGCTATACGTAATTCGTTTAAACATGTATTAATACCTCGATAGAGCGATCTTTTCTTCTACTTTTTTAGCAGAAGCTATTTTGTATGATGCCATCGAGAAATTTCTAGGCTTAAGTGTATCTTTAGCCACATTATTTTTAACGTTGATTAAATTTTGCCTAGCTTGTTTCATTTTCTCTAGTTCGGCCATTCTCTTTACTAAGTTTTTATATTCTATCTGTTCTGATTTTGGTAAATGGTTCATGGTCTAAAACAAATAAACGTTATTAATTTAAAGGTAAATTTTAAGAATAACATCTTGTGATAAAAACCGAACCTTCGCAATAAACTTCTCTGGTGGTTTTGGCACAGGTTCTTGTACAACATCTGGTAGTTTTGTTTTCTCAACTTCTAATCTAGTCGTTTTCAAAAATTGATCTAATTTCTGTTGAAACTCTGCTTGTTCTGACAATTTTATATGCATTTTCGTTAAATTCTTTGTCGCTTCGTGTTCACCTTCAGAATCAGATTCTCCAAGTTGTATGATAAATTTCTTTTCTTCAACGCTCGCATTAGGTTGTAAAGGACCTTTCTTCTTCTCAACTTTAGTTGTTTCTTTACCGAGAGCAGAATTTAAAACATTTAGATCAACTAAATTTGGCAGATTTTTGCTTAAGGAAGTTAATAATTTAGCTCGTAATAAGTCTTCGTCCTCTTCTAATTCATCTTCTTTACGTAAACTGTTATTGTTATTATTTCCTTCACTACTATTTATCCTAGGGCCATTGTGCGTACACACACTTATTAATTCTTTTCCTTTATCTTCGCCATCAGAACCAATATCCATGTCTACAGATTCTATATCAGTATTGTTATCTACATGTAAATCATTATTCGGTTTGCATATATCAAAATCATTCATATTGGCAGAATGTGAAAGTCTTTTTTGTAATTTTTGTTTCTGCTTCAATTCAATCGCTTTTTTCAATAACGTTGACTTAAGGCAAATCATTCTCAATTCCGCCGTATCACTATCTTCGTCTTCAGATAAAGCATCAGTCTTATGTTCAGGTTTATCATTCATTACTTTTTGGTCATTTTTTGTTTTAACAGATTTTGTTTTAAGTGCATGTTGTCGAAGCAATTCTAGGTCTTCGTCTGAATTTTCCACGCTGTTTTCTTCTTTTTTATCAATGATACTTGGATCCACAATGTCTTTCGTACTCTCTTCAATCTGTGTTGACTTTGAAACTTCGTCTTTGCACAAACTAGCTAGATTATCTGCAGTGTTCGAATTAAGCGTTGCTTTGATGTGGTCACTATTTAATTTTTGATCTTGAGGACTACTTTTACATTCAGATATTATTAATGGAACTTCCTTATTATGATTCTCAGCTTTTGATATGCATAACATCTTAGATAACCTGTCTTTTAACGTTGATGTGTCATTCTTACCAATATTCAATGCAACTGCATCAGCTAGTTTACGCCTCTTATTTTTGTAATCATCATCAGAAAATTCACTAGCTTCACTATCGCTACTTACTTCCAATTTTTTTCTGTTACGATAAATTTTCTTTCGGTGTTCTTTATTCTTGCCACACTCCTTATCAATTTGTTTCGGTCGCTTTTGTCTATGATGTGGTTTGATATGTTTTTTTTCTTTGGTAATAACAAATTTTGTTTTAAGAAAGCCATCATCTGCATCAGTACCAGAAATTTCGGAGGGTCCATAGGGAGCATCTTTGTTTCCATGTTCCTTACCTAAAATCCATTTTGTCTCTGTTGCTTAAATTAAATCAATTCACAATAAAATCATCATGCAAGTAAATATATTTTCGATACTAGAAAAGTGATTGTTTTAATTACTAAAAGTGATTTTTTATTTTATATTATTTGACAGTAAAAAAACTTTCATTCTGGTCTATCTATGTCAACAGCGTGACCAGAACCCTATCACCAGTCGTCGACTGTCAGTCTTTACGCGAAATTAGGTTTCGATAAAACCATTAGCCAGATAAATTTTAACTACAACTACGAGTTTTCTTGCATTCTGCAAGAAAACCTTGGGGCTATTAAGAGGAACATAAAATCCTGATTAGTCGAAAAAGAAAAAAAAATTGAGGCTTAAACACTATGAGCTTTCAAATCTGTCAGTTTGCACAATTTTAATGACTGAAGTAAGCTTGCTAAGCCTGACTTAATATTGATTGGGACTGCCTGACATGTATTGTCGAGTTTTCTCATTAGGTAAAAAATAAATCTGTTTTGTTGGCGGTATTGCTTATATTATAAATTTTATCAATATTTGCAGTTTTTAAAAATATATGAAACTATTATAGAACATTACTATGTGCCACAGAATGTAACTATACTTATGACGTATGCCAATAAATTATCGTGAATATCAAAAAAATGGATTACGGTACTAAAATGAGACACTTAAATAAGCTTTTTATCACGCATTTTAAAAATAACTTTACATAGTGAATAGCTGATTGGACATAATAAAAATTTAACCTGTTTAAACACATTTTACTTATTTGTAGGAAAAAATAAAAAGATGTAGTACTAAGACTTTTTTAGTTTTGTATTACTCTAGTATTACTATTACCTATATCGCAAGTTCTTCAAAGAATCACATAATACTGTTTATATACTATTAGTATATTTTTCATATTCCTCTTAAATATTTCCTTGAGAGTGTTTTATGAAATAAATAAAATAAGCAATACAAAAAGCAAATTATTTGACATAAAAGACACAATGAATAAATAGATTTGCAAAATTTAAATTGCAATTATGAGAATTAAATACTAAAAAATATTAACAAGTTTAAAAAGCAATAAATCAAAAGGAATAGAATTTAACTTTTTCAAACAATTCAGATTCATCAAATTTTTCTGTATTAGATATAATGAGGATTTTTATGACAGAGGTATGTGGACGGTCCAATGGGCCAGCTTATGGTAAGTTGTCCATTGAGAGTAGCTTCTTAAGAAACAATAACCAATGCTTATGTCACCCATGTGCCACCAACATTGATAACCAAGTTATGTCACTTATGCCCATAGTTAAACTGGTTCACTCACCTTTCAAACAGAAACACAACATTTCTAAAGCTTGCTCTCTGCTGTAGGTTCTACCAACACAGACAGGATTGGACAAGGAGTACCAAATAGATTATATATAAAGTTAACAGTAAAAGTGACTTTGAATGCAGATAAAACCACGAGAAGCACATTGTTCTGAATAATGTTTTCAGAATAACTAAACTCTTAAATATTTAAGTTACACAATGCAAACAACGTGTTTTTTTTTCCATAAATTGGTTATTTTAATTTATTTAAAAAAAAAATTTAGAAAAAATACTTACCATAGTCAATAATAAAATACTTAATAAAATTTAAGTCTGTCTAAGAACAAACAGCCTTAGCAAGTGGCTCTAGCAGGATGAAACTTTGCACAGGAATTCCTTATCAAACAAAGGTTAGGAAATGAAGAAAATTTTTTGTTTTATAATTCATCTCCTGATGGGGGGATAAAATATTTAATGGAAATTCTCTTGTTAATATTATGAAACCCACTATGTTCATGAGTTAATGAAACATGGTAAAGATATTTTCAACATCCATCACTTAAGAGGGTAAACCTTAGGGTGAAAGTTTGTATGAGAGCTTATTATTATTAAAAAATGTAGGAAAATTTGTATTGGCCTGTTTATGAGTATAAGATTGTTGATACATAAATTATCAAAGTCATTCAAGTAACAAGGTGAAATTTTGTTAATTTTTTATGTTAAATTTAAGAAACAATTTTTTTTTGCTGAAAATATTATAGTGTTTACTGACGGTATATCCATTCGAAGTAAAATTATAAAATTAATTTGGTTTAGCACCAGATGGTCACAATTAGTGTTTAAACAATGAATGAGTTATTTTTCTTTAAATAAAATGAAAATAAAGACTAATGTATGTAAAGCACAATGGTGCATATACCGAGATTGCTGAGAAAGCAGTTATGAAACTTTTGAAGAATTAAAATAAGTTTCTGATATTTAATGTATTGTTTTTTGTTTAGTTTTTCTACATTGAGTTTAACAAAATATTTATATTATCAGATCTTATAAAAATGTTTTTTTTGCATAAGGGGAGACTGTTACACAATAGTTAATAATCAAATAAGCTTTCATTAGTTTTATGTGATAACGCCGTACTGATTGTACAATAGAAGGTCATAATAATACTCAACGCAGCTCAGCACCAGTACCTGACCCGATTGATGTCCTCTTGGCTTCCTTACGTTCCAATGCGTTATTATAGTTTTCTAAAACCTTCAACCTTTGTCTTAACAAAAACTCTTCTTCGGATGATATATCGGAGAGATAATCCACTTCATCCACTATTTCTCCCTCTTCCATTTCCGAATCAGCATTAGCTGATGGTAAATCGACACAGGCCATTTTAAATCTTTGAAATAAAGGAACAAATCAAAAAGATTTATGCAATAATAACTCAAACATTAAGCTTTCGTTAAAAGTGATTAGTATTATTTTAATAAACTCCTGAAAACTCTTAAAATCGACTATATATAAAATTCTTCTCGTCAAAGTCCACGACTGTCAAAGATTTAGAAGATACTCGATACAGATAATGAAACTTTTAAGTTAGTACATTATCTGTTTGATAAATAAATGATCAAGATATTCGAGACAGTTATTTCAAATAAAGTTATACACTGAATAAAGTATGTAATAATATGAAAACTGTTTAGGACACATAGTCAGCTAAGGTAAAAGCATCTGTAGACTTTAATTTAATGGTATTGTAGAACTTTATAACTACATCGCTCTCTTTGATATATTAACTGTGTGTGTAAGGCACTAAAGGTATGATTTATGTTTTTTAAGTGTTGTGCTTCTATTTCATCATCAATAGACGCTTTACCTCAGGTTTATACTATATTATAGAAAAATATAGTTTTATTGAATGAGAAATGTTTACAAGCTCAATTTTTTTTTTAAATATTTTTACGCTTTACAATATTCATGTTATTCCACAATTCAAACTAAAATTTACACACATTAGTGTAGTGTAAATGCAAACATTTACTAACACAGTTGACTTTAAGATGTCAATTAAAAAATATAATCATAACATTGTCCTTATAATGTAATAATCTAAAACAATAATTTTTACACGCTTTTATGTGGTTTGTTATAATAAGAGTTTCCAGAAGTTATTTTTGTAGCATTCAAATGTTATTGTAAGTTGCACATATACATTGGGCTGTATGTGACCACTCTTTTGGCTTTTCAAAATATAATCAAATAAATGTATGTCAAAGTCAAGTGTCAGAAGTTGGAGGTGGACTGAAACTATCAATAAAAACAAATCATTTATTTCCGTAGTTTAAAAGTATATAACAAAATACGCCCATTTATGGGATACCATAAGCAATTTGAAAAAGTATATTAAAATAAAAATTTAAATCTCAAAAAGAACAATATGAATGAAGACGAGAGCTGTAAATTTGCGGCATGTACATTCTTTGCCAAAAATCACCCAGGGGAGTCGTGTGGCAGCAATGGGTTACCTTTAACACCTAGTTCTATTACGATACTAGGTAGATCTCAGCGACTATTAACGATTGAACATACCAACTTGTGTACATATCTTGATATTATAAGAGGCAAACATGGTGAGCTATATTTATTGTAAACATTGTAAACAAATAACACCGTAACCATTTCCTTTGTATACATTGTCAAACTCATGGAAAAAGTAGAAAATCACGTAATCTGTAGACAAACAATATAATTTCTATATACAAAAATAAGGCACTGAATACATTTTCCAATAGCTTCCAACTGTCTAGAATAAATAAGAAATAATTTCCATTGCAAATATTCAATTACCACACCATATGATAATTATATAAGTCTCAGGTATGGCATTGGTTATATTCAATACTACATTTTTATTCTTACACTTTCAGAAAGAATCATTGTAGTTGCAGAAGTGATTGGGAAGTCTTTAGCTGAATATTCATCTAAGTTTTCTTACGAAGAGATAATAAATATTTCTCTGCAAGTAACAAATGCAATGATGTTCCTCCACAAGCAAGAAATAACCCACAGGACATTGTCTGATGATAACATTTTATTGGATAGCAGTGGTCGTGTGAAATTGTTTAACTATGGAATGTATTACATGACAAATGAAGGAAATGAAGTACCATTCCCAATTGGGTATATCTTTAACTTATATATGAGTCATTACTAGACACAATATTCTGTTATTTTATAACTGAGTATACTTTTCTAGCGACACATGGTTTTAATGTGTCAATATTTCTTTTTGACAGTATAATTATGATAATGTAATAAATAAAATCATCTGAAAAACTTTTTTAGCCTTTAATATTAAGCTTCCAGTAGTCGAAAAAACTTAAAACACGTTTATTATATACACACTTTAGAAACAACAAGAGTGTTTACCAAGCCTTGCTTAGAACATATAAATTTTCTATGCATGGCTTGGTACTCATATCTGAAAATTATTATTTGTTTATATACAATAACATAATAAGTTAAATAAGTAATGGTATGGAACCCTCTATTGTATTGTTTATATTTCTAGATTACCAAGATATCTCAGTCCTGAGACTATATTGAATGGTGGTGGCCCAGCAGCAGATGTCTGGAATTTTGGTATTATCCTTTTAGAACTATGCATAGGAAAATTATGGAAAAATATAAAGCCAGGTCCTACACTGAGAAGAATACTGACTCTGGTTCATGCCAATAATCCTGCGGAAAGGATAGCCCGGGAACATGACTGTCTTGAAGCCTATAAGGTATATATGCTGTGTGTAAACTTTATATTATCATTAAATACTCTTATAACAATTGATTTCAATCGATTTTTTATAGTTCTAAAATTTTTAATTACTCAAGAAGAATAATTGAATTTATGATTTTGTTAGACATATATTATGTAACAATTAATCTTATCAACGAATAAATCAATGATTCTTAGACCATAACTTAATTTATTTATAACTTTTGCAGCATTTGATGTATATTAGCGTTACTTTAACAGCTATGGAATTGTTTTAATCAAATTGGGATATAGATAAAAATAAATAGATACTTCACATTGAGTGTATGAAGTAGTTCCAGAAATCTACTAGCTTGTCATGAAAATATTTTTACAGGAAATACCAGACACAGTGAGAAATTTAATAGAAAAATGTCTTAAAATATATCCCAGCGAAAGAGCAACATTTGCAGAGTTAAATGAAGACCTGTCAAAAATTAATAGCAAAACACTAGAAGATATAAAGCAACCTCGTGGCCTAATGGGCTGTAAGCTACAGTACTTGTATTACTGGTGGCAGCTCACAGGGGGGGATATACAAGCAGAATTGAAAAAGAATGGACTCATAAAAAATAGTCCACCAATATTATCTATGCCTATGTAAGTAAAATATTTCACATTTTGATAAAATTAGTTTGATAAAGTCCTGAAATTAATTAATAATATAAAATACCAGAAAATGAAAATCCAGTCCTAATGTCTGTCAGCTTGTCACAAACTTGTAACAGTAAAAAAATGACCCATTTATTACAAATTAAATTTAATTCAATATTACAACCTAATGTTATGTAATATAACATCCACTTCCATCAATTGTTGTTGTTGTTTTTTATTCAATGTCTGCCTCTGTTAGGATAGCAATCTCTTTGATTATATAAATCTCTCATAACCTGGATTCAAAATTATGGATTTCTTTCTTACTTTTAAATACTTTAAAGTTTAAAATAATATAAGACAATGGATCCATCATCACTATGTTGTATAAAACGAAGTTGCTTTTTTGTCCCTTTATCCCTATGTATGCTTAAATCTTTAAAACTCCGCAACGGATTTTGATAAGGTTTTTTTTAATAGATAGAATGATTCGAGAAGATTTTTTGTATAATATAAGGAAAATGCAATAAAGAAACACTGATAACTTTAGAAGTTTCTACTGTGGTGTCATATTATTACACCTGTGCGGGTCGCTAGTAACTAATATATTATATTAGAAGTAGTAATCAGTAAAACACCCTTGTCTTTTATTATAGGAAGAATAATTGATATATTGAATTGATATATTGTGTATATGTAAGAAAAGAAAACGTTGATGAAAATCATTATTGAAATATTCATTAAGAGTTATAATTATATAAACTTTTTTTTTCAGAGCTATTCTTCTAGATGGTGGTACAATAGGAGGTAAAACGGGGGCTCTTTTTGATCGACGAATTGCCAAGTACAGCTTAGATTTACTAAAGAATCGCCTAAGTCACATTCCGCCTCAGGATTTCTACCCATTGATGCACGAGAGGAGAAAGGACTATGATGCTGTTGCCTTGCCTAAGATAATCAGAGAAAGAGATACTGAATACCAGTTCTATAGATTGCTCTGGTTTCAAAGGCTATTGCATGTGAGTATAACAATTTTTAAATCCATCCACAGTGTGTCCCTTTGCTAAAGATAGGCCTTATAAATTAAGCACAATATGTTATTTACTGCGCTAACTGGCCTTATACCTATAAGTAATTAGCAATTTTATAAATATAATAATATAAATCATTACGAATTTTCACAGCTAAGAATACACGCGTACACGCTATATGACACACGTACATAAACACGCAGGCACGCACACACTTACATAATATTTATATATATTTTTGTTTTTTTTTTTTGAATTTTTTTTGACTAATAATATCATTCTTACTTCTAAGGGTTATCCATACACAACTCAATATATAAGAACTGAAGCAGAAATAGATATCCCGCCTTTAGTGAGGGGGGACGTGTGGGCTGCTCTATTGGGTGTGGTGGGGGACATTGAGGAACAATACGAGAGAATAGACAAGGAGACGCCAACACCAACAGACAGACAGGTATTCGGTATGAGTGTGATCGCTTGATAAATGAACTAAATTTTTTATAAAGTGTAATCTCGAAGTAGTGGTAAAGTAATTGACATTTTTGCCGCAATTAAAGATAGTAAACCTTTTGTTGATTTTTTTTTTTAAATAACAAGACATTTTTATTAGGTAAAGCTCGATATTTCGAAAGTATCTACGAATGTCTTGTTCTCGAGACTGAATTCAGTCCGAACCGAATAAAAATAAAAAACATGGTAAATATCCCGTAATTAACAACTATATTAATTATTATACCACTGACCTATGTCTTGTTACAACAAGACATAGGTCAGTGGTATAATCATGAGTTACTTAATCTGAATCTTTTAGTCATTGAAATTTGAACCTTATTTGTATAATGAATAGAGTCTTATTTCAGATCGATGTAGATATACCTCGGTGTCACCAATACTGCTGGTTGCTTTGCGGTTCGGCTGGCCATAGGACGTTGAAGAGGTTGCTAAAAGCTTGGCTACTAACCAATCCACAATACGTCTACTGGCAAGGATTAGATTCGTTGACAGCTCCCTTTTTGTATTTAAACTTTTGTAATGAAGGTAAGCGTTGAAAACATTTAAAGCACATATTAAAACCATTGATAAATAAGGTATATTACTCAATACAAAATTATATTTAAGATAGAAAAGTAATAATGTAATCATAGTGGAAAAGAGTAACTGTTGAGTTTCTTGGCGGTTATTCCGGTTAGGAATTATTTGCGCTTTCATAAAGAATATTTTGATTTCAAAGATAGCGTATGCTAAAAAATTAAATGTTTTTATTTTTATAACTATAATTAAATTGATAATAAAATTTGTGAATTAAATTTGGAAATGGTATATATACCTAAATTAAAAATAACTTCCAAGCAAATCGATATGATTTGTAAGTAAGTTGTTTCAATTATCAATAACTTATGACAGGATGGATAAAGGGAAATAATACTCCCTCCCCTGCTATTATTATTATTTTTAAACTTATGTTACCTTTTGCAGCCCGAGCATTTGCCTGTTTATCAGCTTTCGTACCAAAGTTCCTCCACAAATTCTTCTTGAAAGACAATAGCGCTGTGATTAAGGAGTACTTGGCAAAGTTCTGGCAGATGACAGCGTTCCACGAGCCAGAGTTGGCAACGCATTTACACGACATCAACTTCGTGCCAGAACTCTTCGCTATACCCTGGTTCTTGACAATGTTTTCACGTAAGTCAGAAATTACAACAACAACAACAACAGCCTGTAAATTCCCACTGCTGGGCTAAAGGCCTCCTCTCCCTTTGAGGAGAAGGTTTGGAACATATTACACCACGCTGTTCCAATGCGGGTTTGGTGGAATACACATGTGACAGAATATCTATGAAATTTGTCACATGCAGGTTTCCTCACGATGTTTTCCTTCACCGCTGAGCACGAGATGAGTTACAAAGACAAATTAAGCACAAAAAAAATGAATCAGCGGTGCTTGCCTGGGTTTGAACCCGCAATCATCGGTTAAGATGCACGCGTTCTAACCACTAGGCCATCTCGACCCAGAAATTACAGTAATTGAATATTCAACGTTTATGGTCCGTTTCAAGTACAAATTACATTTGGCTCTATAATTTCTTTCTTAAATTAAACGCTGTTGGTTCGGATTCAGAAAAAAATATACCCGATATTAACATACCGGATAAATTTGAGTTATATATATAGTATGTTAATAGTTGATTTTTAAACGTTTGGCTAAATTTAAAAGTAATATAAATAGTTGTTTGTTAACAATGCGTAAATCTTTAACAAAGATTGGGATCCAAAACTGGTCAAGCACTAGAAATTAAGCTAAAATGTGTGTATGTGTGTATAATTCATGTAACAAACTGATCTGAATGATGATGATGAATATCTGCCACAGGCATGTCTGGCAGAAAGACGTATTTTATATATCTTTAATGTTAGACATTCTATTCGATATTTAGCTTCTCTTTCTTGCAATGATGAAGTTTCGTTTTGTAGACAATCAATTAATTTATATGACAGGAATGAAATATTGCTATCTCTTTCTGTTGTTAGCGGTTAAAAGAATAACAAATATGTATTCGGAATATCCAGTCTAGTCCTATATGCGTAATTTTTTTTCTCTTTTAATTAAGGTGTAAATTTGTTTAGATAAAAATCTGTTATACTTAATATTAGACTAATATGAATAAAAGCCGCTTGTTTATTCCGTTATATATGTTAATCACTTTTTTATGTTAACATGCCTCTCGGTAAATATAATTGTATATTTTGTTTCATTACGAAATGCGAAATTTCTTTAAAACCAAAGAGTAGTATTTCAAGGTCAAATTTGATCGCAAAATTTCTATATATGTTATATATATAGCGTTCGAATAATTCTTTCGGAACATATCGATGACTTGGTGGTAGGGCTTTGTGCATGCCCGTCTGGGTACCTACCCAGTGGTACCTACCACCCACTCATCAGTTATTCTACCGCCAAATAACAGTACTCAGTATTGTTGTGTTCCGGTTTGAAGAGTGAGTGAGCCAGTGTAACTACAGGCACAAGGGACATAACGTCTTAGTTCGCAAGGTTGGTGGCACATTGACGATGTAAGGAATAGTTAATATTTCTTACAGCGTCATTGTCCATGGGTGATGGTGACCACTTACCATCAGGTGGCCCATATGCTCGTCCGCCAACCTATACCATAAAAAAAACGTCTTAGTTTGTTAGGTCGATGACATTGACATCGCAAGAAGTTGTTAATATGTCTCGCAAATCTAGTGTCTATGGTCTGTCGTTAAGACTTACCATCACGTTGCGTATTTATTCGGTCTATCTAATATAATAAAATTAGAGTGTCTGTTTGCAGTAATAATATAACCGCTTTATACTCAATGCATATGTATACATGGTACATATAACAATAAAATTTTGTCTATTTTTGTTTGTCTGTCTGTTTATTCCGGTTAATATCTGGAGCGGCTAGACCAATTTGATGGAACTTCAACTAGCAAATAGCTGATGTAGTAATTAGTAACTTAAGCTACAATAATAAGTGTTTTGTTCAATACAAACGCGCTCGAGAGAGCTGAGATGGCCCAGAAGTTAGAACGCGTGCATCTTAACCGATGATTGCGGGTTCAAACCCAGGCAACCATCGCTGATTCATGTGCTTAATTTATCTTTATAATTGATCTCGTGCTCAGCGGTGAAGGAAAACATCGTCAGGAAACCTGCATGTGACAAATTTCATACAAATTCTACCACATGTATATTCCACCAATCCGCATTGGAACAGTATGATGGAAGGATGGAGAGAACGATGGAGCCCAGCTGTGGGAATTTACAGGCTGTGGTTGTTGTTGTTGATGTAAACGCACTCGAAGTCACGTTCACAGCTAGTTTTAAATAAAATTAAAAACTCAAGTCGAACACTTAAGGTTGTTACAATTGTTTATTATTTCAATTATGTTTTAGACGTATTCCCGTTACATAAAATCGTCCATTTATGGGACGCCCTTCTGGTGGAAGGGCCTTCGTTGCCTCTGTTTATGGGTGTTGGAATTCTGAGGCAGTTGAGAGACACGTTGCTGGATTCGGGGTTCAATGAATGCATTCTTTTGTTCTCCGATCTGCCTGAAATCGATATAGGGGAATGTGTTAAGGTGCGTATACATTTTTTTAATGGAAATTTCTAGAAGTTAATATAATATTAAGAGTTGTTAGTTTTTATAGTTTGCTTAAACTCTTAACTTAGAAATATTTTCGATTCTGTTAAAAGTAGAAATTAAAATATTGGATCCTTTTTTTTAAGCTTAATCTTTAACAACAGTTTTTTTTTATTAGTATCTAACATATATATCTAACAATAAATGTCAAAGTGCTATTGTATATAACATTAAATAGTATATACATTCAGCTCATTATTTATTCAAAAAAAACTTTGAACTTGTATATAACACAAAGTCAAAAGTAATAGTAACAATATAATTTAAAATTCAAATCGTGTGTAAAATATTCGTCCATGCCGTCGGTCAATGACCGAAATGGCGGGTTGTTAATGAAATAATAAAGTGTGTTTTATTATTAGTTTATATTGTGGTAACTGCCTACTTAATTATAACCCGTGATTTACTATATATTTAAATATTTACGACGATTTCGTGTTATTAATCCGGTATTTCATAAAGACAAATTTAACTGATTCAAAGGATCGATCGAAGAAATATCATTTATTAGTACAAAGATTATATAAATCTCGTCCGAGTATGCACCAATGAATACTAAATATCGTTAATATTTAAAAAAAAAGTTTTTATATTCAATATTACTGTTTTTTTTTTTAAATTAGCATCGCATTAAGTTCGAAAATCGAATTGATGTTATTTCTTTTATATGAACACAATAAATACGAAATTTTAGTTATATACATAGCAACACTGTATAGCATAACCTATTGCAATTTTTACGTCTAAAATAACTTTTTTTTATTTCAAAATATAGTATTCAAAAAACGAATGTTTATTGTTTATGTAACTATGCAGAAATAAAACTTAGCATAGAGTGCCAATATAATTTAAAATACTTTTATACATAGCAACACTGATATATAGCATAACTTATTATGAGATACGGCGCTGATCTTTATTATACGCGAGTGATTATTCGGTGTTATCAAATGTTGTCACGTTATGTTTAGGTATTTAAATGTATACTAGCATGGAACATAATATTTTCGTTACCGTATTATTTATTCATTGAACGACTCATTCAGTACTTTTCCCCTAACTATTCAAATTGTAATTTAATGTCAGTTCAAGGTCAAAGTTGTTTATTTTGCTATTAATTCGAACAGTATTTTATATAAGTACTATGTCAACAACAGCCTGTAAATTCCCACTGCTGGGCTAAAGGCCTCCTCTCCCTTTGAGGAGAAGGTTTGGAACATATTCCACCACGCTGTTCCAATGTGGGTTGGTGGAATACACATCTGGCAGAATTTCTATGAAATTTTTCACATGCAGGTTTCCTCACGATGTTTTCCTTCACCGCTGAGCACGAGATGATTTATAAAGACAAATTAAGCACATGAATCAGCGGTGCTTGCCTGGGTTTGAACCCGCAATCATCGGTTAAGATTCACGCGTTCTAACCACTGGGCCATCTCGACTCTATATAAGTACTATGCGAAATATAATTCGTATAAATAAAGTTAAGCTGGGTTCTTACACTGGGTTTTGTCTAAGCCCATCTGAGTAAGTGTAATCCATGCGTTATAGGTACATCTGTCGCAAGCAATACTTGGGATTTTTGATAATTTTTGTTCCGTATTGATGAGTTAGTGACCCAGTTCAATTACTGGTACAAGGGTCACAATATCGTCCGAAGTTTGATGGCGCATTGGTGTTTTAAGGACTAGTTAATAACGGTTCTGGCCACAGATATTTGACTAGTTTTTAGTATATACCTAAGTAGGAAATCGTCGTTTCAGTGACCAATTTTTAAGAGTATCTCAGCTTAAATTATTTTTATTCGCTGTTATTGTGATATTCTGACATTTCAATGTATAATGTTATATGTCAAAGATTGCATAATATATGCTTATGGGATGATTCATTTCGTCTTTTCGAATGATCTTACAAGATATTCAATGATGGCTAGGCTTTTTAAGTAGTAGCGTTAACCATTGCCAGAAATACTTTATTTTGCTCGTAAAAAAATTGTATGTTCTTCTACGAAATAATTTCTAATAACTAAGGAAGAAAGTGAAATATA
The DNA here is from genome assembly GCF_905220365.1 of Vanessa cardui. Lineage (NCBI taxonomy): Eukaryota > Metazoa > Arthropoda > Insecta > Lepidoptera > Nymphalidae > Vanessa > Vanessa cardui. The sequence continues at coordinate 5,016,340 of NC_061126.1, forward strand.
AACGTATAAAGAAATATAATAAATAAATAAATAAATATGAGACAACATCACATCGGCCGGGAATCGAACCCGGGACCTCGGAGTGGCGTACCCATGAAAACCGGTGTACACGACCTCCGTGGTCGAGTGTACAACAATATAAATTACTACATAGTATAAAACAAAGTCGCTTTCTATGTCCCTATGTATGCCTAAATCTTTAAAACTACGCAACGGATTTTGATGCGGTTTTTTTAATATGTAGAGTGATTCGAGAGGAAGGTTTTTGTATATAATTACATGGACAATGTAATAAAGAAACACTGATTATTTTAGAAGTTTGTAATGTGATGTCGTAAATAAACAAATTCTGTAGTATATTTAGTATCAGCATTGTACCCGTGCGAAGCCGGGGCGGGTCGCTAGTGTAATGAAAAATAAGTACGATTTTGTCACAATCATGAAGCGCGAATTCGTTTTATTACACAATATATTTCGCTCCATTCGAGCCTGAATAGAACTTAGTGATTAAACCTAGAGACCTGTCATTAATGCCCATAAAGTGAACAAAACTCGTAATTAAACCATAGAGCATATTCTACCGACTTTATGACAGAGCAACAAGTTGTTATTTACCGTATAGATAGATTTTAGCCCTTATTGCCGTGTGATAAGGTCTAGATATAAGATATCTGTCGTGGTATTATTAGGCGGCGTTAAGTCGTTTTTGTGAATGAAGAAGTCATGAGTACTATTTAGACAAAAATACTTTTATGTATTTGATGTATTTTTTTTTAAATTTCAATTTTAGTTTTTGCGTTCGTCGATATTTCTTTTTAGTAACAAATTATAGATCTGCTTGTTTTTTTTTTATCCTGAGACATTTTAATTTTTTTTTCATATTTCAGTGTATATATAACAATTCAGTATTCGTAATTCAGCTAGAAATCAAAATTGCGGAATCCGGAAATTTTATAAGATCTAATTGTACTTTTAAGGATGGTTAAATATTTATAATAGTGCCGATGACCGTAGGTAGTATGCGTTCTATCAGTGGTGACTAATTTTCTTGTATACTACTCCATTATGAAATAGAAAAAAATCTTTGCCATCGTCTATATTAATTACGTAACTACTTAAGTTTTTAAAAACGTAATGTACTCTGCTACATAATAAGAACCAAAAACACAATATAATATGTATTGTTCTCAATAACAAGATGTTAAAGTTTCGAAAAGATCCTGTAGTTTTAAATTTTAGTACCAGTATGTTATGAAAACAACGTTATTAACTGTAATTATATTTTTAATATTCAATATATCTCAAGTAAACTTCTGTTTTCGTATCATTTATTGATTTGTATTATCAATTAATATAAATATGGATTTTAATAATTGTTAATTTTCAATTCAGGAATCGATAGACATGTGTCGTATCTCACCAAGAAGCATAAGCTATAGGAGATTCACAAATGAACCAGAAATGAAGGACCCTATGGTAAGTTTAATCATTGAAATTTTTTTGCAACAGTTATTAACGTATAGAGTTATAAAATTATTTCTAAATGTATTATTTATAATATTTCTAAATAAATATATCTAACATTTTATTGTTGCTGTTCAAATGCATTGTTACTGTTATTTAAATTATCATTTACATGCTTATGAATATATTTATATTAATATTTTTTTATTTTATAAAATTCTATTTGGCTTGTATTATATTTCATTTTTGATGATTAAGAGCTACTCTGTGAAAGCAAACTGCAAAATCACCGCAGAACGCTATGAAATGTCAGGAAGTGATACGTGCCATTGACGTTAATAATTATAACCTTTAAAGCATACAATCATAAAAATAGCGTAAGACGGTTAGTCACGACTCACGAGTGAAATATGAAATTATATCAAGACAGACTTATTATTATTTCGCCGGTTCTTCTCAGGTCAGGGTATTTTCTTTTCCGAACCGGTGGTAGTGTTTCAATTGACCATCAATAAGAAAGTGTAATGCTTCTATATTATTGAATAAAGTTATTTGAGTTTGAGTTTATGACTGCAAGACCGGCTTCTCTTGAAGCGGTCTTTCGACGATGGGTAACGTTATCTTCCCGAAATCTATATTAATATTATATATGTGACAGTAACTCTGTCTGTCTATCTGCCGCTCTTTCGCGACCAAACCGCTGAACCGAATTTGATGAAATTTTGTTTGAAGTAAACATCTTTCAACTTCAAGAAAGGACATAGGCTATTATTTTGCCTCATACATGACAGACAACAATCTTAAACGCAAGCGAAGCCGCGGGCAACAACTAGTATAATATATTATATTGAAAGACTGTCGTCTTTAACAACATTTTACCCATTCCTATGATAGAAATAAATAAAACAAAATATAGGACTTCTATTTCACACTCAGGCACAAAAATAAGGATATCAAAGCATTAATATGAGTGTACATTCTGAACCGGAAGTAGATCTGCGCGTAAACTGCACGTTACTGATCCGCCATCGCCTTCTTATATAACATACAACCTTCTTTTAAATATATCTTTCTGATGTCAGCGCATCAAATAAACTCTTTAGCATTATATTATTATGTACACGTGTTGTGTATATGTTCAGAACCCTTGGGATACTTATACCGGTATACCGGGTACTGAGGAATACTTGACTTTCTTATGGGATTATCTTAAATCTGTACTAATATTGTATTGCTAAAGTAACTCTTTCTGTCTATATTTTGTTCAAAATAACTGAATCGAATTTGATGAATTCGTTATGAATAAGCTTGACGAAGTTCATAGACTTTTTATCCCTAAAATTTGAAGAAGTAGGAATGACTAAAACGCGAAAGAAGCCGAAACCCGGGCGACAACTATTACTACAAACATCGATTTTTTTTTTGCACTTTGACAGGGTTACAGAGATCTCAAGGTACCTAATAACCGCCTTCCTCAAAAAGTAAACAAATGTCAAATATGTAAAGCTACCTACGACTGTGTCGGAATGTGATCCTAACTGCATATTTAGCGTGATAGGTTAAAATCCGAATTAGGCTTGTAATGGTGCAAGCAATGGGACTTGTACGAGAAGATCCTATTTTATTCAGTCGATTGTACAAGCTGATCTTAAAACAGGATCACGTTTTTAAATCCCATAAAGTTCTACTGATTTTTCTTTAACTTATTTGTGGTCGTCAATTGGTCATTAGTTATATACTACTAACAGTTCAAAAATCAGAAAAAAAAATCAAAATATGCTTTATTCAAGCACTTTTGAATCGTCATTTAACAACTATATTAAGTAAAGCTACCACCGGTTCGGAAAGTAGATTCTAGTGAGAAGAAGCGGCAAGAAACTCAGTAGTTACTCTATATCAAGATTTAAGGATACAGTTATGTTAGTTATTTACAATTATGTGTGTATGTAATATATCCTGCCTGGAAGTCATCAAGTGTATAGTTAATTGACATTGTAACAGGAGGGTTTAAGTGTATATCGAAAATTCCGTAATTCCTATTATGGGACTAATTTTATAACGTTTTGAAAATAGGTTTACTCTAAAAAAATCTTAAGGAGTTTTATTTGTTTTGATACTAAAAACTGGCATTATGACGTCACAAAGTTATCAATTATAACAAAAAAAACAAATGACTTTAAAAAATGTTTATTGCGAATTTTAAGTACGCAATTTCCTCATAGTTAATTATTTAATCTTCACTCATTCTATTCTTAGCATCGAGTACATAACGATCGGTAATTAATGTGTCATAACGCGGTAACGATGCATTAGGTAACTAACGAGTTTATTTATTATATTGTCGTTTCTAAATTGACAGATTGTTAATAATTAACTCTATACACATATTTTTGTTACTGTATTTTGTGATATATTGTATACAGGTTGACGTTTACGATTTTATTTGAAGAAAAAAAAAAAAAAAAAAAAAAACAAAAATGTACCATACCACACGAAACAGCTAAAAACATTTATTGTTATGTGTAAATACACAAATAAATGATAGACTTCCGTTACGTTCATTATTATGAACTCAACTGACAAATTGTTGAAAACGAAAAATCCACAGAGTAGCTATAATTGATAATTTTCGTGACAAGATACTTTTTTTTTAAATCTAGCATAAGCCTCTCATACTTTTGTTTACCGATAAAAATTAAATGTAATAACTTTTTAAAGTCTGTTTGATCTAGTTATGTATTAAATGTACCTGAATGTATGTTTCAATAGGCTGGTTTTTAAACGACTTCAAAAATAAGGAGGTTGTCAATTCGTTACCGGCTCCAAATATTACAATAATTGTAACTATATTATATAATCATAAATCGACTTTTAAGTAGTCAAATATTTTTCATTTCATTTTCCTTATGATAACTCTTAAAAAATATTGTGAATACGTAATATTTTTTTTTTTACTTTTTAATGCATATTATTTTGTTAATTTTTTTATTTAGTTAATTCTGTTTGACCTAATTATATGTGATGTGCATCTAAATGAATTTTGTTATTCTTATTATTTTTTTCGATTCTAAATTTAAAAATGTTATTGTTTTTTTATAGGATGTAGTGGAAGTTCCATTGGATGTGCTGTTGTCTGAAACATGCTCCCGTATAAGTCTCGCTGATTTCTTCTCATTGACATGCCAAGATAAATGTTGCGTAGTTGACATACGGTCCAATTTGCTGTGAGTATAATTTTATTTATCTACTAGCGATCCAGCCCGGTTTAACTCGGGTGCAGTTTATTAATAAGGAGTTTAATATGATTGATATCCAGCACTCATCAATTTTATAGCTTTATGCTAGTAAGTATACTTTTAGAATTGAATCATTATTATTTAAGAGTAATTTTACCTCTTTATAATATATTAAAATATTAGCATATATAGCTGAAATTTGTGTCAATGTTATAACGTTTTTTTTATTTTAATCTTCGAAAGGAAATTTGTCCTATTATACGTAACTGTATGAACATTACTCGTAAGGAAATGGGAAGGCCTGCTAGACATTATCATTACACAGGATAAAACAAAGTGGCTTACTGCTGTCTGTCACTAAGATTTTTAAAATTACGCAGCGGATTTTGATGCGGTTTTTAAGGGTTTATATATATAAATAGAGAGATTTAAGGGTTTTGTATGTGGTACATGAACCACATAGTGAAGAAATACTGATAATATTAGAAGTGTATAATGTGATGTCGTAAACAAATCCCGTAGTATAATTAGTATCAGTATTGTCACTAGTTTTATTATAAAAATTCCAAACTTACTATTCAATACGTGATCTGAAGTGTTTTTATAATGTCTTTAAAAATAAAGATTTTTTAAATGTGGACGTAATTAAAACATTGTTTTTAAAAAACATTCGTACGTTAATACCTTTTTGTTAATTAATAACTCGTTTTAAAAGGATATTTATTTTGGTCAAGATTATGTCCTTGTAGGTCATATATGTTTCGCTGATTGAAGTTGTCATTCTCGTTTTGTTCGCAAAAATCAATCATAATAATCGTAGAGTAGGAAAAATACTACAATACAATGTTATACAATACTATTTTATATGCGTTTCGATATAAGACTTTCGGAGTTCACGGAATTGGGTGTCTGATTAATTGTTCTGCCTTATGTAATAGATAGAACATGTTCGGGGATTTTGTTTTATAACGATAATTTTTTTTTGATAATAATAAAAAAGTTACATGATTAAATTTACTTTAATTGAGCCTGGATGCGAATGGATATAGAGGTAGAGGACGACCAAGGAAACGATGGATGGATTGTGTGAAAGACGATATGATTAGACAGAATGTTACTTGTGAGATGACGTCTGACAGAGAACTATGGAAGTAGCAAAATGCTGTGCCGACCCCAAATTAAATTGGGTTAAGGGCAGGAGGAGATGATGATAATGATTAAAATTACTTAAATAAAAATTAAAAAACAGTATAACACGCATTCGACGTCAATGGAGCAACATTAATGTGTCTCAAACATAATAGGCTATTTGAATGGTTTTTAAAATCCATTTTATATTATTCAGTAGAGGTTAAGGAACCCAGTAAAAGTAGATTTTTTTTATTTCCATTACATATTTGCCGAAAAATATCATATTTAAATAGCGCGCGAAAACGCTACTTGGACAATATGGCGCTGCAATGGGGTCGATGACGTCACTTTGCTGTATTTTAATCTGTGGTATGTATAGTAGAAAAGCAAGGTTTACAGCAAAGTGACTTCATCATAAGCCGGCCAATCAGGAGCGTTTTGTGTCACGTGACAAACGTTTGAAAAAATGCATTTTTATTTATTGACTTTTGAATAAATTAAGTATTATTTTCAAGTTTTGTTAGTAAATAACCATTTTTAAACTCATTATACACTGATTACAATAATTCGCAATTTATTTTTCGCATTGTCAAATAGCCTATTATAAATTAGTTAGTGTTTGGAAAAAATCTAATAAATCTATTTGTGTTTCTAGATACGAAAAGAGTTGTATAGAGGGCAGTATAAACGTGCCCTACAGCGGGGTACACCTAGGTCAGCACGAGCTGAAGTCCCTCGGAGCTCACCCGAGCAAAGTGCTGACCGAAGCCATCCGGCAGAAGAAGATTATAGTTGTCGCTTCAGCTGAGGACGAGACAGCTCAATTAGTGAGTACCCACTTTTTGTTTTTCTTTTTAATATGTTACAAGTGAAATAGTTTTTGGCGCCTTAATTTCTGTTTATATATCATCTCGTGCTTGGCGACGAAGGAATAAAACGTGAGGACAACTGCGTGTTTAAGATAAAAATTTGCTGTATGTGTAATATGTATGTATTCATCACCCAGATCAAAATCCCTTGGCATAAATGTAGGAAATGTATGTGTTGTTTTTATTTTAAGTGTTATAACCAAAACAGCAACAACAACAACACAGCCTGTAAATTTCCCACTACTGGAATTAGACACATATCATGTCAGGTTTCCTCACGATATGGAAAACTCCTTCACTGCCGAGCACGAGATGAATTGTAGACACAAATTAAGCACATGAATATTCAGTGGTGCTTGCCTGGGTTTGAACTCGCAATCATCGGTTAAGATGCACGCGTTATAAACACTGGGCCATCTCGGCTCCATAACCAAAACACGTGGTTTCTGTGTGTGTAGTTCAGCGACTACCTCGTGAAGTGCGGAGTGTCGCGTGTGTGCGTGTTGCACGGCGGCGTGTCTGCGCTGCACACGCACGTGCCCTCACTGTTCAGCGTGCCTAAGAAGACAACTCATAAATAACCTCGCGAAATCAATAAACAATTAAAACATATTGAAATAAAACTAGTTATTACGGATTTGAATCGCGTATATTAATTATTTTTAACATCCCGACGTTTCGAGCACTTTATAGCGTTCGTGGTCACGGGTAGTATATCCGTGGTCAAATCCGTTATAACTAGTTTTATTTCAATGTGTAATAATCGCGAAAATTTAAGACAACATTACGATCAAAACATAGCTGAAATAGAGATAACAATTATTCACGACTGTATTACATGCTTGTTTAAAACATATGCTTATATAAGTTTTTACATATTTTTTTTTTGTTGACGGTACTTTGAAATATTTGTAAAATGAAATTAAATTGGTATTATAGTTACGCTAGTACAGATTTGCTTAAAGAGGCTTGTTTATAATTTAATACGTGTATGTATTAGATATATGACATCCGCTTAATATCCGCCCGACCGATACCTGCAGCTTTTATTGTCACTTAAACGAAGCTATAAATTATTAACAAATAAATTACAAACCAATTATACTTTATAAAAAGGCTCTTAAATCTCTTTGAATCGAATGCAGAATCAAATGAAATTCCCCGTAGTGCGAAACGACCGTATTTTTATTTACACGTCAATAATAATAATTAATAATTGAAGTGATACTTTGACGCACTACCGGGAATTTTTACTCACTTTAATGTTCCGTGCGTTCCATCTGCATTTTGTTATAGTTGAGTCGCCGAATGGCCTTGTTCTAGAAACGTTTTTGTTGCCACCTGATGGTTAGTGGTCACCATCACCCATAGACAATGACCCTGTAAGAAATATTAACTATTCCTTGCATCGGCAATGTGCCACCAACCATGGGAACTAAGATGTTATGTCCCTTGTGCCTGTAGTTACACTGGCTCACTCACCCTTCAGACCGGAACACAACAATACTGAGTACTGTTATTTGGCGGTAGAATAACTGGTGAGTGGGTGGTACCTACCCAGACGGGCTTGCACAAAGCCCTACCACCAAGTAAAAGTGTATGAAATCATCATCATCATCATCAGCCTACTGCTGTCCACTGCTGGATATAGGCCTCCCCCACCACGCGCCACGTTGCTCAATCCTATGCTTCCCTCATCCAGATTCTACCGGCGATTCTGCAAATGTCTGAATTGTTTGAAATATTTAGGTTAAATTCAGAAGTTACTAGAAGTATGTATTTATCAATGGGTGTAACCTAATGAAGAAAATATTATTATTTTACGATGTCCGTGGTCGAGTAGTGTGTACACCGGTTTTCATGGGTACGCCTCTCCGAGGTCCCGGGTTCAATCTCCAGCCGAGTCGATGTAGAAAAAGGTTATTAGTTATTAGTCTATGTTGTATTGGGTCTGGGTGTGATATGACGTTACTCCTGATTTTCAATAACACGAGTGCTTTAGTTACTTACATTGGGATCAGAATAATATGTGTGATATTGTCGAATATTAATTTGTTTTAATTAAATTGTAAACGTCGATAAATAACCTAATATCCTTAAGAAAAGTGAACGAACGAAAATGAACAAGCAAACACTCCATCCTGCTTATGTATACTAATGTCAATGTAAATAAATAAATATTATTGTATAGAAAAATGTGTGTTTCATGAACACTAAATATTAAAATAAAACACTGCGCTATTAAATCTTATTTATGAATTATTTAAAATATAATATATTATATTAATTTGCTAGTTTTTTTGTAAGATATTGATATTAGTTTTTTTTTTCTTCAAAATTAACCTGGAAGTTTTTGGTGATATATTGAATAAAAAACTGTCTTGCTTGATCATGATTAAGCAAGACAGTTTTAATATAATTTAATATAATCTCATGAGATTCATTATTATTGAAATATTTGCTTTACTTTATTGAAATGGCAATACATAAAAGTAGCCTAAATAAAATCTCAAGTTAATAAAATATTTTTGTATTGTATTATCTCTTTCTAGTTTTAATGTGCAATCAATAAAATATTACAATAATTACATTAAGAATTAATTTATTTGACTAATCGTATAAAGAACACCGATAAAAAACGACCTTAAAAATACCTACAATGTCTTTAAAAAAAATAACCTTTACTGTTTTTGATTCGGTACTAGTTTCATTATGGGGAAGCTTTGTTTCTCATATGGTAACACTACCGTTTAATTTAACTCACATGCTAGGCGTTGTAACATTACTGCATCCATTTTAACTGTAATTCAATGCAATACCTTAAAATTAAAGTTTTATATGTCATTGTTTTGAAAAAAATATATGAATTATTCAAAGTATTTTGTTCCATGATTTTATTGTTGAAAAATCTGTTAAATTATTATTTATGTATATAACTGAATTTAATACGAGGTATTACTTTTTGCCTAATCTGTCGATTTTAAAACAAATGAAAATAATAATTTAATTACTTTAAATTAATATTGATTTTCAAAAGTTTAAGTGTATTTTGTAATAGTGTTATTATTAATTATTTTCAAATATAATTATAGGTTTATTTATATGTTCGGATATAATCAATCAAATAAAAACTTTATGAAAAAAGATATGTTTGTAAGCAATTTATTTAATAAATAATTTTATTCTGAGACTGTTTTTTTATTAATGAATTTTAATTAAACTTCTAAATTTCGATTGCGATGCTGCTTAAAATAAATACATAAAAGCATATTTAAAACGATTCTATGAAAATAAGATAAGGACAAGTGTTTTAAGGATATACATTGGCTTTTAAAGAGAATAATTTTATATTCTAGTAGTAACACAAGCTTCTATATAATATAAATATATCCGAAAAGTTTACAGCGTACTTTCAACTTTAATAATATTAACTCACTAATTGGTTTTACAATGTGTGTAGCTAAAGAGTAGTGCACGCTGCCCGCATAATTAACATATTTCTTATTGAAGAATGCATGGGCACCCCCGTGTCCTGACGCTCATGGTCATGTTTTTACCCCCTATCACGTTATGAATGAGAGGCTGGTGGGGGGAGGGGGAAACGGTCATCGTCGCCTCGCATTCGCCGGCCGTACTCCGCCGCGAGCGTGTGTCTCATTTACGATCCGACGCTCACTAAACATTCCTCGCGTGCAGTGAAATTTCACAAAAATAATCCGCATTTAAAAACAAATGGGCGTCGATAGTGAAACCTAAACTTGTGGTGATACGAAGTGATCCGTAAAATTATATATTATATTTACTTACTGACGTTAAGTAGTAGTGGAAGTTTACATTCTTTCCGAGTTTCGCACCGCTCGGGAAAGGACCGTGACAGTTCTCTGTGTTTTGTGCGAGTTACTCGAGGGAGTTTCTTTAAGTGGAAGTCGGAGGCCGTCGTAGAAACCCGGCCCCGACATGGAGAGTTACTTCGACATCTCCAACGATCTGAACGATGTCTGGGAAGCGGACATCGACCCGGTGAGTTGACCTTGTTATCACATCTTATCTCGTGAAGATGAATATAAATTGTTTATTCCGCGCCAAAAATCGCGAACGTACGATTAAGTTTTCATGGAATGAGATCAAATCAAATACCGATAAAGTTGATAATAAATAATTGCAACTCCGACCGACCTTGTTTTGTAATCAAGGTACCTGCATCGGTAAAGAAAATAATCGGTGTACGACTCACGATTCCAGTATCGCAACGAGGTAATTGCATGATCGATAGATTGTGATACTAGGCACTGTTGCTGTAGCATTAAGCGATACGATATATTCGCTGATTATTAGTAATTAAAAATTCAACGTTTTTTTATGGCCAAACCTTTATCTGAAATAGCAAATATTGGATCGCATATAAACATCACAACTGTAATAGTTGTGATAAATATGTTTTTTCCAAAATAAAAGTGCATTAAAGTTTATTTTTAACATAAGTACCTACTTAATGGAATCTGCATGTTTTAAGCGTTAATGTTTCATTATCTTCATTTATTTTTTCATAAGTAAAACAAGACAAGAAATCCGACTTATTATACTAAAATGTTTATTTATAGTTGGTTACAAGTATGTTCGAGAATCTAATGATTTTTGTGGTTTCTAAGCATAATCATAACCGGTTATTCCTGGTAGATATTCAAATAATTACATGATTTACATCAAAACTCACCGTAAGAAAACTAAACTCGTTGATAAATCGAATTATCTTCATGTAACTAAAAGTATAATAATATCAACTTCACAAAAACTACTTATTTTATAAATATGTTCTGTATCCATAAAATTAAAACTTTCTATCGCGGTAACGGGGAAATGGAAAATACCAGATGAGAGAAGTAAGTTATTCCATTTTCCGTTAACTCGATTTAACCATTTTCAATCTGACACCTGTTACTTGTTTTCCCTGGTGGACTGTGACGTCACGTGTAGAATGATGAAGAAAAGTAATCCGTCTAAATTAGGTAGTTTGTCCGTGCAGAATAATTTGTTCGATGTTGAATGGTTATTGCATATGTATAGGATATAGCGTACATTTCTTATGGTAGCGGCGTACGGTACACCGTGGTGCGACGACCTGGTACGCTGAACTAAGAGGCCCGACAACCGTTTTTATTAACTATATTAACATGTTCACTGTGGATAGTCAAGTTTGAAGAATTATTAACAATGATATCATAATAGCCCATACCGAATGAAGCGATTCCTATGTAAATTAATATTTTAATATATTTTATAATATTAGAACGTACCGGATTATTTCTCCGTTCTTATTAGCTCTTACTTAATTTGGTAAAAGATTGATGACTAATAATATTAATTAAGAATAAGTATTTACAATAAACACGATATAAAGTCACAGTTATACCTTCGCGTTTCTAAAATTAAACTTTGTTAGTTGGAGTTTCATTTACAGTTGAGTCATATAACCATAAAATTAATTGTAACAATTAAGACTTATGCCCGAATAAATGCATTAATATCAAGTAGTGTTTAAGAAAGTAGGCTGGAAACTGGAGTAACGATAACTGCTAAGGCAACGTAACGGCGGCACTGATGATAATTGAATTTCCTTTCCGGGTGTGGACTGTCGGCTACACTGTGATACACTTAGTGATTAAATAGTGTAAGTTAAATACAACATAACACACCAAGGAGTTTATAGTTTTATTAAGGTATCACCACAAACGGCTGGACCAAGGAGTTTATAGTTTCATTAAGGTATTACCACAAACGGCTGGTGGTTCTGATTTTAATTACTTTGCACGAATGCATAAAATATTCTGCCACTGGTAACGGAAATAGAACGAATTTTACTTTTTATATATTTGATGTGAAGTAATAGTTCATTCATATTATATATTTACTAAATTATCAATTTTCAGGTTGAAGTCTTATAGGCATAAATATACATCTATGTATCTCGAGTTTATTTTTTATTAAGCATAAAAATTAAATTAAACAAAACGTGGTTACTTGCACAACGGGTTTCACTTGAGTGAATGTTGATAATGTCAAGTGACAAAAACTTGAATAGGTAACTTGTAACTTTGAATATGTGAAGGCGGGGAAAATTGTTTGCTTTCATAGCTCAACGAGTGAAATTAAAATGATATTAAAATCAATTTCATTTTTATTCAAATTATTTATACGATAGAATAAAATTCAAAACGCTCAAATATTCACAGAGTATTCGTATATTACTTAATAAATTTATTTGAACAGATTCATTAAACAACACAAAAATTGTATAATAAAATGTATAGTTTATTCAAACGTGTAGCGTTTTACACAGAGATAACGATTTATTACATTGTATTCATAAACAGTACCAGTTATCTATATAAATAATACTTATATGTAAAATATTTACAAACAATATATTGGTAGAATTTATTAGAACAGTAATTTATACTTAAATATTTTTTTTCTTTTAAATCCAATTAAAATATAGAATCAAGAAACGATTAGATCATCCAAAGATATACCTTAATATTGTATCCGACTTGTTTGTGTAGTCAAACAATGGGTATATTGCGTAAATATACATATATACCCATTGGTTGCGTCACGATATACCGAGTGCTTTCAATAACACACAGTGTTGACACAAGTGCACGGCCGACATTGTTTCGTCCGCGAATATCTATCAAATTATATTTTATTCGATGTATAAAAATATTATCGATAAAGTTCCTCTGTTAAAGACTAACAATGACCTATAAGCAGGGTCAGTAAGTAATTATGGAGCCGGTTTAAATCGTAAAGTTTTTCAACCGTAAAATCATTTGTGTGATTTTACCTTTTCACACAAGAAAATATTTGATTTTTTTTAAAGAAATCAGTGCAGTATTTTTCAATTTGGCTGTAAATGCACTTACCTGACGGCAAGGTTATAGTTTAAAAAAAAAATAAACAAAACATGACGATAAAAATTAAAATTATTTACATATGGCATTGTGTACAACAATTATATTTTATAATTATTATTACTTAATTATTATGTTTAAATTTAAGGTTGTAACCATTGACGTAGTTTATAAATAATTGAATATATGTATGTAATCCGTGTTTCGGACGAGTTACATAGATACAAAGAAACTCGCTCAAGTGACATTTGATTATACTATAACATTTTCATACGTAATTTGATGTATTTGGAGCAATCTTTAACATTAACAATATTGATTAATACGATCAGGGTTGTCAATACACGACCAACTAGTTTCACTGGCATTTAAGACGAGACTGATATTTGATGAAGTAACCTTAAAAACCTATCATTCGATATTTAAAAAAAAAAACAACTCGTTATGAAATATGGAAGTATAAAATTGTAGCCTTAATAAATTGGTACGTTGTTAATTTTTATTTTCGTGCGTAAAATTATATTGAAAATCCTTTCTCCCTGTCGATGTTTCGTCAAGTGTGCGATTAAACCGGACTTAATAAATAATACATTCGCTCTCATTCCGCGTCTTTTTATTCTGATGCGATGCAGGTATTAAAGTATGTATTATTATTACGTACATATGTACATGCGTGTAATTACGATACGGCCGGCAACCGTGCGTGCAACCCTGTCCGTTTCGTGTCGTGTGAAAGGCGGTCCGTCGTTTGCATTCCTCTCACCGCACCGCTGCAAACTTACCGTGAACCTGACGCTCGTACGACAGTCGTAGCTCTTACTGCACACGTAATAGAGATCAATTTAATAAGAATAAATAGTTATCTAGAATTGCTCGCACATATCACGAATTTAGAGAGTCGCTGGAACAATTGTCATTCTTCATTAGCACCGTCTAGCGGCACATTTTTCTCGACACGGTTAATGACACCCAAGACGCTATTTCAGACGCCCTAATAATATATATCAACGGGTTAAGTGACGCTTCGTCATGAAACAGTTACCATATGATGCGAGAAATGCCAATTTTTTTGCTTGATTAAACGACATTTGCAAAATAATTACAATAAGAAATTACAGATTTACGTGATGACATACTAGTTCCCATGTTTGGTGACGCTTTGCAAATGGAATGGTTTATATTTTTTCTAATGTCTATGGGACTCTATACAAGTAAAGTAAAAAAGGTAAAGTAAAGTAACAGCTTGTAAATTTCCCACTGCTGGTATAAGGCCTCCTCCTCCATTTAGGAGAGGGTTTGGAACGTATTCCACCACGCTGTTCCAATGCGGGTTGGTAGAATGCACATGTGGCAGAATTTCGATTAAATTAGACACATGCAGGTTTCCACAAGATATTTTCCTTCACCGCCGAGCTCGAGATGAATTGTAGCACAAATTAGGTAAGTACATATATGTATATAGTGGTGCTTGCCTGGGTTTGAACCCGCAATCATGAGTTAAGATGCACGCGTTCTAACCACTGGACCATCTCAGCATGGGACTCTATGGTTAAACCAATTAAAAATCTATTTTAACTAAGGCTAATTACAATTTTAAACTTAAGTGTAAATCTTTCAAGTAGCATCCAATTTCTTGATAATGACGTATCGAGGCAGATTGTATTAGACGTAATATGCTGTTCAATTAAAACGCTCATTATGTACCATTTCGGTTAATATCGCTCTAACAACTTAACTGACGCTAACACTCAATTTTAGATAATTGAAAAATTATTCATTTGAACTCTTAGCGCCTAACCGCAAATGCGGTCTTACACTTTTGCTGTGCAAATTGAAATTCTATGATGGAATTGCATTTCTAAATAATTCATGAAATTTCTCGAAAAATGTATTTTGGTATCAGTTGTTTATGCTAGTAGTATATACCTATACTAGCTGTTGATCGCGGCTTTGCCAGCGTGGAAATTGCTTGTATTACCTGAAATTTCAAATCCTATTTCACCCCGTTAGGGATAGAATTGGCGAAATTCCCTAGTGGGTGTATACTCAATAAAACTCACCAAATTTCAAGGTCCTAACTTGAATAGTTTACACTCGGCGACGATGAATCAGTCGGTCAGGATTTTATATATATACATAGATAGATATATGTTACCGGCAACTTGTATAATTCATGCACTTTATACAGGAATATATGCCTACTTTATATTGAAGCATACACATTGCCGATATAGATGTATATTTTATTTTCCCACAATACGTGTAATTGATGGCGCAAAAATTTAAATAATATTATTTGAATACTTTGATGTCAATCGTGTTCATATTGATAGTCATTATAACAAATGATGTAAAGAAAATTAAAAAGTAAACCTAATCTACACTTCAATTATCTTATCACGCGGTTACATAACTGTCATTGAGTTCGGTAGGTGAATTTTTAACTCGTCCGTAATCTGTTAAACGAGTGACCCCTGATAAACCTAACCTTTTGAATCGGATGAAAGACATAAGATATATTTTTATTTACGATACCTTGATGAAGGTCGTAATACCGTTTTCACCTTTTTTGTTGTTGATACAGATGTATTGGAGTTGATATACATTATACATATTATAAATTGAACCGGTATTTCAAATCGATTGGGGTACACTATACATAGTAAATTCGAGATAAGCATTTAATTTGTTTTGCTAATATAATTGTTAAAGTTCGTGTATTGTGATGTTTAATATATGGGTATGTAACTTTCAAAAATGCTTGAACGAAGAGGACTGTAGTAATTTCTACATATGTACTTAAGTTGACTATGGCGCGAGATATAAAGATGCTGGTGCAAAGAGGAGCAAAAACAAAATATGTCTCTTCCCTTTCACGGCTAAACTCTGAACGAAATTTGATGTAATTTGATTTCTTAATTTGGTTTGCTCCTAACACTGAAGGAGGTGAAATTTAGTATGATAAACATATATTAAACAAAGATTTTACTTTTTGAAATAAACATTTTGAAATTTAACTCAATTCAGTTGAACGCGACGAAAACAGCCAATACTTATTTAATAATTTAAAATTAGAACGTCATGCTTGCAAAAAGGGAAAGTTGGCATTTATTTTTTCTTTGAAATATCATTGATTTTAAAATTTCAAATAATGCTTTCACAATCATTCAGACTTACTGACAAATAATTTTTTTATTTTAATTATTAAAATATTCAACTGTTTTCACTGATTAACTTTATATATTCGTTACATTTAAGTTATTAAATGATTTGAATTGAATGATATGGGGATAAGTTACTTATATAAATTTTAATTAAGAATAAGCTTAATATATATCAACGATTTAAATCCATTTAATTCAGCTAATATTTTTTTCAAATTAAGTTTCAAATCTTTAATTTCAATGTAACATCGATAAGATTGATTGTAGTTTTATGAATTTTCAACAGCGGAACATATAATCTTTCTTTTTATCTTTGAAATGAATTATTTAATATGTATCCTTTTATCATAATATTCTGAGAAATGCCAACGCGTCACCAAATTTGGAAAATTATATGTTTTTTTCAAATACAAGAATACTGTGCATTTCTGTTTGGTGGTTGATTATCTGATGATTATCAAGTTAACCTGAACCAAATTCCCAAACGCTTTCACGGTTTATTAAAAGATTACCTCATATCACGTGTTGGACTTGATAACATCTCGACATCTCAACTAAGTTGCCAACGTTACGTAATTAGCAATGAACTGCAATATCCCTTATACTCCGGAGAGAGCTATTTTTATCAACGAAGCCAGCAGTTTTAGATGGCAAAAGTTTTTTATAGTTTGAGGAAGTTATGAACTGATCCCAGTGAAACAATGGAAGCTTACAGAAATGGAATTTTGTTTGAGAGGAAAGGACGATTTTCTATGAAGTTAATATATACTTTTAATTTATACTACTGTTACTGTAGGTAGAGAGTTTGTATATTTAAACGTGATAATCGTAGTTTTTAACCTAGATAAACGTAATAATATATATCACTCAACGACCCTAAGGCTGTAGTTACACAACGCAATAAAATATCGTACATTAGATAGACATTCCGAAATCCGTACCAAGCGCAGTAGCTGTTTGGACGCGCGTTGATCCCACCTTTAAGATAAAAGTGCATTACACAATACCACATTAAAAGTCTTTTAAATAAAATAACCATATAGCCATTGCTGTTCCCAAGCGTTCAACATAGGG
Organism: Vanessa cardui; assembly: GCF_905220365.1. Taxonomy (NCBI): domain Eukaryota; kingdom Metazoa; phylum Arthropoda; class Insecta; order Lepidoptera; family Nymphalidae; genus Vanessa; species Vanessa cardui. Next base: position 5,034,189 of record NC_061126.1, read on the forward strand.
ATGCTGCGCGGTTGAAATACGAGCAAATTCGTATTGATTGGAATGAGCAAGGGACCCTATCTGCCGTAGTCTAACCGCAGCCTTATAAGCGAATAATTAACCATAAACAAATCTCGTATTTGACGCAGTCATGTAAAAACAAAATAAGGTGCACAGATAATCTAAATAACCGTTTATTTAATGTCAATGTCATTGAAAAAATTTTTTATGCGTATACACATAAAAAAATATTTTAAAACAAAAGTGATTTATTAAATTACTCTTTGATTATGTATGAATTTTTATTATTTCTCTGTTTAGCTATAGTTACGTAAATATATTAGCGATATGTTACGTTATCACTGGAATAAGTGGATTATTGGACCGTGGGCGAATAAAATTTATCGCTTGATAACATTTAACAAACTGGACGTTTTTGTATGGAGTTTTATGTAAGATGCTTTCCCCTACCGGTGAAACCCAATCCGGTCGCATTGAAACTAAAGATTGTTGGATAGAAATGCTGTCCTTAAGTAGATCATTTTATATAACGCTGAGAATTCTAGACGGACTCGTGTACACGTGATTGTACGCTATGTGCTTCGTTATATAGCCAGATAGATTTTATAACAGACTCATTACGAGTTTTTAATTTTCATATCAAATACAACCTAATAATAATTTAAAAAACAGTTATTTAAAAATTGCACGTAATTTAGTTTATATGATGCTATGACGAAAATAATAACTTATTTATTTAAATCCGTTGTAAAAGGAAAATGTATAGTTAATAATTCTTTATCGCGTATTTATATTTATCGATGTAGCAGAAACATAATTTATACGAGCTCATAAATCTTATTGTCAAAATGTTCACAATTTATAACAAAACATAGTGAGTGTAAAGTTACGTAATATAAAGAAAATATTATCAATTGTAATTAACTAGTATTAAATTAACAAATGAAATGTTTTGTCTGACAACATTTAACAACACTAATTCGGCTTTTGATTGTCATTGTAAAACTTAATTTATGATTTGTTACATTCTAAATTTAAAATACTTATTGACAAGGAAAATAACGATCTAATAAAAATCGGTAAAGAAAAGGAAATACCTCCGACCTGAATTATGTAAAACGTAGCGAAAACGAAAGGCGAGATGAGAATAAATCGAATTCACGACTTTGTATTTCAGAAAGCTTGCATAATCAGTATCGACGAATCGAAATTAGTTGCATAGTGTTCACACAGCACGTGTCGCTTATCAGTCAGCGTGTGATTCGATTCGTTTCCATAAAAAAATCATATAAATTCACTTCAATGCGAAACTATCGGCCCAAGGTGATCTGAAAGGAAGTTGTAATTTCTAAAACTTTTCCTTTTTGCTTATACTTTTTAAATTTAAACGCGAACATTTATCTGACCAGTGATATTGCTAAATTTAAATCAATATTCAAGTAATATGTTTTTGAAAATCCTTAGATTTTGCTGTTATAATTCGATATATACTATATTTAGTTTAAATGATTATATATAATTTTGTCATTTTAAAACAATAAATTGAGTAATCAATTTAAACTTGTATGAGAAAAGTGTTACAATATTTTATGTACGAACAAAATTCATTGATTCATTGTTTATTGAAAATGTTACGACGCTTTTGTATAGTGATGAAAGCGACCTTTTATTTCGCTATTATGGCGACTGCAAGACTTGTCTAGTAATAAATCCAGTAAGGACGTAAGGCTTCTTCATATATTCTTTAAGGAAATATATTTACAATTGCCGTTAAGGTATGGGCCGATTTCACTTACACGGAAGAACAGGATAATTTATTGTCCCAAATGGAACGTCGGACATACCATTACAAAAAAAATCTGGCATCTTGTAATATGTAATAATACATATGTTTAATTATACTTGTACTCATTTTAAAAGAATGAAATTGACAGGCATTTGTTTTTTTTTAATTATTGACGTCATAATGTCGTATTATTAGACATAAGATATTAATCTATGAAGAAATATACAGTGTACATGTATGTCTAAAATCCATTGCATATAATTGTCTTAGCTGAAGCATAAACATGATTGTATACTAGTAATGCATCTGGCTTCCGAAGCCAGATAAAACATCATGTAACTCTCTTCTGTAGTTTAAAATTAAAACTTTGGTTAATGTTTTGTCCCAACTTTTGTTTCTTTCATACTCTTTTTTTATTTAAAATTTTTCTCTCATTGCGACAGCGGTTTGTTTGTTTGAACAACTTAATCCGTATAGGATTACGTGTGTTTATAAATTATAGATTTGTTTATATAATACGCCTATAGAGGCGCTTTTCTAAAACTTAATCATCGCAATAAAAACACATTCTAGTCTTAACATCTTATAAAAGTTTTATTAACATCATTGAACCAATTTAATATTCATTTTAATTTCCACTTAATCAAATCTCCACTCATATTAAAAAGATGAAGATATTTTAGTAACGCGATAAAGAACGTGCTGATTATGAACAAAATATGTTTGCATTCCATAGCTTATTTGTTAAGAAGTTTATAAGTCATAATTACATCACGCTACGGCTCAACAGGGCGGTGCATTAACGTTAAACGCGGGTGAAAACGCGCGGAGCAGGTAATATTGAATAATAAATAATAATTCAACTTAAAGATCAACGTTGATTTTAAAACCGAACCGTCGCTTCAAATCATTCAGTCTTAGAGGATTGAAATACGATTTATGTACCCGTTAGTAATGCCTGAATAATTATTTCAACCTTAATTCTGTCTGTCTCTAATTGAAATACAGCTCACTGCGCCGTGACGTCACCCTCGAAGCCTTTTGAGGGCACTATCACTATGACTAAGGACCGACAAAAGATTGGAATGTTGAGCGGAGAGTAGGGCGAATTTGAATACTAAAACAAATCACTACCATTTAAAAACATATCCATACTATTTGCAACGCTGATTGTAAAACGAAGCAGTTAGCGTGATTTTTTAAATATTTATTATTCTTACACCTACGTATAAATTGTATAAAATTAATCGTAAATGTCAATATTATTCATATATATTACACCTCTATATGTATACTTACAAACTTTTATTTAACTTGCGATGTTATATAGTCTGTTAAAGTCAAATCTTGCAAGCTGATAGAACCACTTCCTTGGCTTATATGTATTTGTATTATAGATTTTACATGTTGCTTCAGTTTCTATGACAATGCATACAAAGATACTTGTATGGTCAACAGTGTAGATAGAATATTTTACATAAAAATCTGCGATTATTTTCCGTTCCTAACATACATTTTTTTATGTGGCTTGATAATTTTAAGAGTAAAAATCATATCATTTATCTCTTTTTCATTAGAAAAAAAAAACAAAATTCATTCGAACAAACAATGGACTTGTTAAATTTTTAATTTATTTTTTTTTTATTTGTCTATGTTACCTATAAAAATACAATGGGTACCACAGTGCACACATGGCTAAATTTATTTATCAGAGCGACACCTAATTTATTACTAATTGCAACACTAAAAGGGCAGTGTGAATTGTGACAGTTGACGATAAAGGGAGCCGTCAAATACTAAGATATTTGTTTTTATCGTACTTGAGAAATGCGATGGAAATTCCTTACGATTATTGTTTTGTTATCATTTAGCTCGCATGTTTCACACTATTGACATACATTTGTAGATATTCAAGACAAGTAAATAATTACCATACATTGTTCAGAATTAGCTGTGCAGTTAATTTCAAAAGTGATTTCTTATTTCTTTTTTTATTTTATTAATTCAATTATGGAACAGGGTTTTTATTGTCAGATTTTTTTTTTCAATATTTAATTTTCGCCCGAAACCTTCACATATGCTACCTTATAACTAGCTTCTAAACCAACAAGGTAACATAGTCGAGTTATCTATATTTATAATTTCGTGCAGATCTACGATAGAATCGATCGAAATTTATCCGCAATTAAAGAACTCAAAATTCGTGTAATTGAGAGTTTTCGATATTAAATCCATAAAAATCAATGACATGACAGTTTAACCTGTTGCCATGTGTGACGTTTGCGAGTGTTATAGATATTTGATAATCACAATGTTAAAGTTATATGAAAAGTAAATGATAAACCGTATCTGTTTCTAGCCTACTCCAATGGAAGCAGGAAAAAAGATAAACATGCCTTAGATTTACGTATTTCATGCGACTTTCTTACAACTCAGCTATATTGTGCACTATTAAGAGTTTCTGATAAATATATCTTTATTTATAATACAATAAACTTTACACTTAAAACGCCAGTTTTTCCTAAATACATAGTGAATACCATAGATAAGTCAAGCTCGACCAATGATATCGTGGCATTTTATTGTCAAACGTGACGTTAAAAACGCCATATTTTCGCAAATCCATAGTGAATATCAACCTTCTCGACCAATGATATCGCTTTATTTGCTGTCAAATGTTTTTTTAATGGCTTTTCTTTGTGCCAAAAGGGCACAGATTATTTCGCCCATGTCACGTGCAATGGAGAAGGCACGATGGAGATTGAACGGTGCCTAGTTTTTTGGCGTTTCTCCTCCTTTCATTGGAATAGAGTAAAGGCCAATTTATTTTTCCCGAACGAAGCCGGGCTTTCATCTAGTAAAATATAAACCGGCACTAACGTAATTGAATGTCAAAGCCATCGTGACGGCTTGTTTTCCAGATGGCAGCGGTAAACACGCGGTCGCGTGCATTATGTTATGCCGTATTGTCGTCCGCTCATTGCTTGTATCCGGTGTGACTATTTGTCTTGGCGTATGTCACAATGGAAGTGTTTTAACATAACTCCCGTCATAGTAAGCGTCATTTGATTATATTTTTTTGAAAGGAAATCTCCCCTTTTTTTTAAATGGCATTTTGTCAAATTTGTAATTCAAATAACTACTATTTACAAGGTATATTCTATATGCCTTTAAAAAGGGTTTGTTTGTAAATGTTGTTTAGGAGTGAATTTTCGAACAATACTTTGTCTTCTTCTTTCTAATATCAAAACTATGTTGTTAGAAAGAGATAATGTTTAACTAAACACCGCAAAACGTTTAAATCGTGAGTTATGATAATATTATGATTTTTTTAGTATAACGTTCAATATATAAACCAATAGTAACCCAATACCTAACGATTTCGACTATATTCAGGAGATAAATACGAATACTTCCCTGATCGCAGAAATCAGGGCTATCTACCGGGTCACATCTAAACGATCTAGGGCCTACTAATACAACCAGGAGGGCGAAAGATATATAAATATAGGCCTAACTGTTTAGTACCTTTTCCTTCCCTGTTTGTAAAACGATTTTTATTTGGTAGTAATCAATATACTTTGGTGAAAACAATAAGAAAAATGTAGACTGGAAAATCTATTGATCGCAGACACATAAAATCCGGTGCTGTTATGTTATGAATAAAATGCAGTAAAGCATCGTGTACCGTGTCGCCGGTGGAGTGGAACAGGGTTTGCGTTTATCTGCCGATTTCTACATTGTGGAAAATTACTGATTTTATTGACACCATTTTTCACCTAAGATTTTATCGCTTTGAGAAATTTAACTAAAAATCTCTTGAAACATTTATGTATATTAGTATTTAATCGGACGCATTCAATAAATTAATAATATATATTGTTTCATATAATTATTTAAGTATACTTAATTTGTGAGCCAACGAGTTGGATCACCTAATGTTAGGTGTTTATTACCGCCATTGACATTTGTAGAACCAGGGGATTTGCCAAAGCGTTGCCGGCTGTTGGGGAACCTACTCCCGCCCCTTGAATAGCCCCATATTGTTTTGGGGAACACCTTTAAATTTGTTATGACTCGTATTTTTTTCGCTTCGCAATAAAATCTACATTCTGCCCTGATTGTTTTACGTTTAATTGAATTCTTTTATAATTACGATTCGAAAAGAACTTGTAAGGGCCTCCTTGAATAAAGCAAACTTTAATTTATTAAAGTTACTATTTGCACGACTTTGTACAGGTAAAATAAGGATTCAAATGTTCAAGCGTCAAGCGAACGTAACATATAACAAAAACAAACTTATTATAAATTTACTTCAAAATAAAAAATATATTTTTTAGCTTAAAATAAACCTTTGTTCCAAATTTCAACAAATCACTATTTGTTGATGTTGTTGATTCATTCGGCACAAACGATTTTATAAATAAATGTAATAACTTTCATAGTGTGATAAGGAAATGTGACCAAGGATACGGGCTCGAATTACCTTCTTAAGATCTAGTTTGATCTGAAACTTGAAACAGTTGTAGCTCGTAGTAAATAATGGGAAATTGAATAAGTTCATTGAATAATATGTATCAATGAAATGAATTGTAGTACAAACTCGATTTAACTACTATCTGAGAATGCGATTAGGAAGACCACTGTAAATGAATTAAATGGCACTGCGGACTTCGATTTGTAGCAATAAAACGTCTGGAAATGATAGTAACTATTTTATTTGAAATATGATATTTTATTTTTTATATCGTATTAGATTTTACGTCTGATTAATTGCGTTTCGGATGCTTGTTTTTAGGTAAGGATAATCTTTGGATGTAGGTACTATACGAGAAGATCTACAAAAACTTTTGCAATTGCCGTCTTAGGTAAGGATTGGGAAAGCTAAGGGTTTTGTTTATATCTAATTTATTATTAAACTTGTTCTATTTATTATCGCAATGTGATTTTCCTTGTCTCTTGTTTCTCTACTATCCTCCACTTATCTCTGACTCTATTTGACATTCTCAGTTAGGTACTCCTAATATATCACATTCACTCCAGCCATATTTTGGAATTCTCGTTGTTATGAACCTAAAACTCTTCTTGTAAACGTGACTCTGTCATGAAATAAATAAATACTAATAATAATAACACAGTAATTTGTATTTTTCCATACATAAACTAATAATCCAATTATCATATAAACCTCCATATCTTGATAACATTGTATCAAATTGGACAAAAGTAGTAAAAACTTTACAATATTCATTCTGTAGTAAAATAAATATTGTATAATGCTTGGCAGTTGTTATTTAAATAAATATTTAGGGAAACTAACATACAATATATACTATATTATTAAATCAATTGTATTTTAATTATAAAATATGAAATAAACTCCGATGTATGTGAAACCGATTGATTACCTTGCAGAAAATGTATTATATCTGGACGAAGAAAAGATTTGCTATGCTAAGCTTTGATAAACCGTTTTAAATTCGAAAACATAATGTGTTTAATTTCAAACATCCGAGATAACAAGTACTTATCACATAATACTACATAAGGATTTCCCCACGACTATCTTCCATTAAGGAATGACGTCAGATTTTTCTACTGATTGTCGAGGTCTTGTGTTTACGAATGTGTACTGGTAAAGTCCCATAATAACTAAAAACAAAATTGTTTTTATTCGGTTCTTCGCATTTTACAGAGTAATTTATTTATTGTTGGAATATCCATTATCTATTGGTTATTTGTGGGATTCTAACCTTTATAGTTAGGCAGTAAGGTCTTTTGATTAGACATATAATAAATCAAATATGTATCAATTTCCCTTTTACTACAAATGAAGTAGCGTTTTTTAAATCCGTGTTTGATAAAGACCGTGTACTAAAATATATAGTATTAATTCGCCTCACGGGCAATTGAGCTTCAGTAATTTCATCCCAGCGCCAGTTGTCGCTCCCACGCAATCTTCATCCTACACAGTGCATTGAAAAACAAGGTAAATAGGGCACGCGACGTAGTGTGCCTAATGCGTCCCGACATTGTCCTGAACACGAGAACTAAGGCTGCGTGCAGACTGAGCGCCAGGTCATGGAAACAGGTGTAAATGGATGCCTTATTTTTTATATAGATCAAGTCAACGAACTCGGTGTTTGTTTTTTTTTTTTTTTAAATATAAATCAAGTCAACGAACTCAATCAATTTGAACTCAATGATCAACATGTTATTAATGATAGAAGGAATTCAACATTATGACGTCATTAACATCCCTACGAATAACGCAAAAATGGCGTTTTTAGATTTTATTTATTGATATGAAAAATAAAATATTAAAACTGATTTATTTTTTTGATATGGCAATTTAATTAAGAATAATAGAAGCTAGCTTCGCTTTACGATATTCTTTTTTTAAAAAGTACCTAAATGTTTTAAGGATGATCACATTACCCCACTATCGTGTACATATCCTCGCTATCGGTCACATAACAATGTAAAGGGAACACGCAATGTGCTTAATTCGTTCTAATGACGCTTCCTTAAGGGCTTTGTAGAGTATTTTTTAATTTAAATTTTGTTGTTATTTTGGACTCAAACCAAAATACCGCTATTCACGTTACCATAAATAAGTAGTAACGCAAGTACAACTCTTATTTTTCGCATGTTAAAGTACTTTACTCTGTGTTTAACGCATTTCCTTAAAGTAAAAGAGATTGATGAACAGCAACGAGATATTTCACTATATATTATAAAATAAAGCCGCGTCTGTCTGTCTATATATTCGTTATAAACTCCAAAACGGATTTTCGTGAGGTTTTCAATAAAAGAGTGATTCATGAGGAACGTATATGTATATAATTATTATTAAGGTTTTTGTGAATGACAATTGTTTAACGTGTCGGAAAAATATATAAATAAAAGTATTTAATTTAAAATATTCAAAAATAAACTTTTGTCTACATGTGCAAAGCCGGGACGGGACGCTAGTTTTTAATAAAAAGATTAATTCGACCTGTTTTTAGTCGTGAGAGCATACTGACAATTATTAAAACATTTATCATAATAACGTGACGTTTCTACAACCCTATACAAAACGTCTTTTAGTCAATATAAAAAAAGTAGGACAAATAATGTCGTAAATTCAATCAACATTTATTTTTATATTTAAGACAATAGTTTGCAAATATTGAATATAATTTTGAAAGAAATATCTCTTTGTCTTTAAAATTGATCTAATGTTTTATGTTTTATTATAAATCACTTATTAATAATATATATTACATAATTCTTAAGTAAAATAAACGTAATACACCTGTGTTATGATTAATAAGGTATTTAACGTAATAATTACACAGAACATAAATTAAAAATCTCAAATATGTCATTTGCATGATTTCTACTCGTGTTACAGATAACAAGAATGCGTGCAAGTCTTACGAACGAGCGAGTCACATCCGTAGTGCATGTAAAATTATTGTAATTACTTGAATGGTTTCTATATTTCATGTTCCAATTAACGAAAAAGTTCAACTTTCTAAAGCGTATACTGATTTTAATATCAAATTAAAAGAAGTATCATAATTATTTTTAAATCTGTTTTTGTTTTACAAGGAAACAAAAAGAAAGTCTTCTCATAAAAAGTTTAAACTCCAGTTTTTATTATAAAATAAATAAAAATCTAAGACTTTGTGTGTTATTTAGAGATAATTATGATGAATAATTAATACAATAAAATGTTGCTATACCTGAAAATTTTGTTCTGAAGATTCTACTGAATTTATACGATGTTAAATAGCATTTTGTCAACAGCCAAAATTTGAAGAATCCGATTATATTTTACAAAATATGATTTCATAAATAACGAATGCTGTTAACCGGTCACAGTCGACATCGAATAGTATGACATAATTCGGTAAGTACGTCAAACTGTGTTGATCGGTCGGCTAAAGATCTGGGTCGATTGTAACCGAACGGAATTAGTGGCTTTTCGCAAACAACCAATATCTGACAAAATGAGTAAGGATCATAGTCGCGTCATATTCATACACGACTCAAAGCGGCAGCTTATTAAAAAAATGCAGTAATAATTAAGTACATACATAAACTCGAAAATTTGTTAATTTTTATGGAATAAATTTTATCTTAATAATCTTTTTATTTTAAGTATATTTAATCTAGATATATATTTTACATTTCAAAGAGTATGATACGTAAAATACTTATTAACATTTGTGACTAACATTGACGAGAAAACAGGAAATTGTACAAAATGAAATCGTTTTTGTCGTTTGAAGTATCGATAAGTCTTTGTTGCAACTCTGTACAATGGCGATTTGTTTGTAAATATGTAAGGTATAGTTATTGGTGTGAAAATGAACCAGTGCTAATGACCGTGGGAGACATCGGACTGTACTCGCTCCGAGCAGTTACAACGCCTTGGTTGCGATAGCGCGTCACGCTTTTTGACTGGTCATGTTACCGGTGCCCGAAGTCCGTTAGGCCACTCGAAAGTGTTGCTTTTAGTTCATATCTAGGGCCATTGCTGCTTATAATTTCAAAAAATCACTTTATAATGTTGTGACTCATCCCCTACATTTAACAGTATAGCCAGTTAATTAATTTGTAAACGATTAATTATTCAAGTGAAATTCATCATATATATTAGTATGGATTTAATTGAATGTAATATCTCTTTAAGCTCGAAGTAATATAAATATAGTAATACAGCAATGTTGTTGAATGGTGGTTGATCCAAGATTCTTCGAATTTGCTTCGGACATTTAAATGTTAATGTAACTATTAGCTAAAGTATTCGATATTAAGTTAATAAAAGTGCAGTAAAATAAATACAGGTAACAACTAAACTAGCCAACAAAATGTGATTTAAAAATAGAATTAATGCTGTCATGTCATTGGATATCTTAGAATTGCTTTGCATTTCTAACTTGTAAGTAATACATAGCATAAGATAACAGTACCTAACCAAAATGACCAAAAAAATGAACATTCGCTGATTGGCCCACACCTATGTGAGGTCAACGACTTTGTATTCTATTAAATTAAAAAAGCGTTTTGTTACTATTCGTATTTATCTTTTTGTTAGTAGACTTTACAAAACAATTTCAATCGTAATTTTTTGTAATAAGATTTATTTTCCACTTGTTTGCTTAAGTCAATTGATGTCTAACGAGTTATCTCGCTTATTGGAGATGAAATATGGCAGTGTTGTAAATGATTTGTATTTTTAAAAGTAATATTTCGGTGAATGCGCTTAGGTAATTTAAAATGCCACTTCCAATTTTATATTCATTACAACATCATTCAGGAATGTATTACTTGAGTAGATTTGTCTACATGTATATAAGCAAATAACCTTTTCTTATTGATAATTAGTATTATTATTTAGTATTATTTTTATTATTTAGTATATTTATTATGTATTAAATAATAATAATAATATATTTATTATTTAGTATTATTTTAATAGTAACTAAAAACAATCAATATCAATAATTGCTCTTAATCACGATATAATAAGCACGAAATATAACGAAGAATCATCTCAATTAGGGTAGTATAATGGTTCAAAATAGCGGTATTGAACGTTTTTTGTCTGTTGCGGATTAACGACTTATAAATCTATTTACTTACGTTATTAAATTTATAAACTTTTTTATCTGTATATAACTAGGCAAAGGTATAACAGTTCAGTGCCTTTCTCTTCTGTTAGTTAAGGTTTTATTTTTACTTATCGATTGCTTTTATCGATATAAATATTTAAAATAAGAGTAGAAAACTATGTACATTCTCAAGTTGAAAATTTATATACTAGTAATAAATCAATACTTTGAGCTTAGCCCAAGTTAGAAACAAAATTTATTACAAAAGAATTTAGTAATTTAAATTTTCATGTGAATGACTATGTACCATTGAATGAATAGCATATTTGTTTTTTTATAAGAATATATGATCAGTGGATGGTACCGACATGAACGAGTTATATATATTTAAGTAATTTATTCTTGTATTACAATAATAAATAGAATGTATCAGTGGGAGATGAGTCCCGTATGAACGTTTACGACATTTTTATTTACCCGTATAATACTTGTACTATAATACTTAATTAACATTAATTACTTTTAAATCACTTTTATTTATAATACTAGCAAAAGGAAGTTGTAATTCATTAGTTACTTTGCTGTCACGAATTACGGGATGACCGAATTTGGATCAGAACGGATGTCCGTGTTGACATTATCAGAATTGATGGTCGATGGTCGACTAAGTCATTGCCCGTTACAAATTTAGCATATCTGATAGTATTAAAATTAAATATTTAACGCTATGTTATATAGCTAAAGGTAAAATAATAAGCATTCTCTATGCGTACCTTTTGAAATGAACCTATGTTTTAAATTTCAACTTTCTAGAATTTTGATTATGTCTTACTAATCAGGTCAAACGATTTTATATGTATAGATCAACGATCGTTGTATAACAGTCACTTTGATTATATTAACGATGCCTAAGTATACTTATACATGTCAAGAGTTAAAATCAACTTACCTATTCGAAATGCTGTTTACGTTATTGGATCTTGTGGTTTGTAAGATTTTTTGCGCGTTTTTATGTATTTTTTTGCTAATTCAATACTGTTATTTGCTCATCGAATAACAAATTTTAAACATTTTTTAAGTAAATTTATTAATACTTGTTTGTGTCTATCATGAGATTTATATTTTTAATCTGCATTTAAAAATGACGAAACATCTCGTCTTACAATCTTTTAGCTTAAAGTCACAAACTATTGATAACTATTAAAACAATGTATATATAGAAATATCCATAACTATTTTTCTACAAGCTTAAATGGATTTTCCGGTATTCTATTTCACCTAGCAACACCAGTCGATTGGAAATGTCACGAAATACATTAACAGAGGCCGAGATCCTGTTATGCTAATGACTGAGGCACGCCAATAATTATTATTTAGATGCGTTCAAATTAATAGCACATGTCACGATTATGCTTACTTTTTTTATTTTATTTTTTGTCAATGATAGCACCGTTATACAGTGTAAGTGTACCTGATTTTGAATTATAAATGTTGCTAGTTGAAAAAAAAGTGATTGTATATTTAAATAATCATAAATTATTTTATCTAATATTATTTGGAAAACGGTTTAAACGGTTAAAGATTGTACATATATATTAAATGTATGTACAATTTTAGAATTAAGTTATTAATATTTGTTTGACATGTAGACCTTCGCTCCTATGTTACAAATTATTAAAAATATATATTATGAAAATTCCAGTATATTTAATTTAGTTGTTGCATTTTAAAATGTCAATGTCAATATTGGTAGCACATACGGATCTTGTTTAAGAGTGCAATACAATTATATATTTTTTGTTATAGATTATTACATCAACTGTTCTGATTTTGCAAGTATAAAATTTAATTTTAGAGCTAATATAAGAATCAGATAGCAGACAAATGAAGGCATCATTTGCCTGCTAAATTGTGCTAAAGTATTGCTTATACATACTATTTAATACATCGTACAAAACGCTCTAGTCTATCTGTCCTTTCAAACAGAACAGGCTGAATTAATAAACACTATTACTATATTAATTTATTCTAATGTCTTAAATATACAAATTTGAGTTATATATAAATTATATACTGTCTAATCTTTTCCGTAACGTTAGTTATTGTAACTGTTATAATATTTGGGTAACGTTGGCTTGAAATATAATAAAGTACAAAATACTACTACGAAAAAGAAAAACTAAGAATAAAAAACTAGTTTCGAAAATATACATTTGAATGTTCACACATCAGAGTTCTTGGACGAATTTAGCGAAAACAACAAAGTTTACCTCATTAGCATGATAATAAAGGGCGGAGTTAAAATTCGATGATTCATGCAGGATATCAAATTTCGCGTCGATAGATTCGTAAAATGACGATTGTTTGAATAAACTGTTAAATCTTAAATTATATTTCTTATCGACATTCTTAAATAGACTAAGTAAAAAACGTAAAGTAAAGTAACAGCCCGTAAATTTCCTAGGCCTCCTCTTCCATTAAGGAGAGGGTTTGGAACATATTCCACAACTCTGTTCCAATGCGGGTTGGTGGAGGGCACATGTGGCAGAATTTCGATGAAATTAGACACATGCGGTTTTCCTCACGATGTTTTCCTTCACCGCCGAGCACGAGATGAATTATAAACACAAATTAAGCACATACATTAGTAGTGCTTGCCTAGGTTTGAACCCGCAATCATCGGTTAAGATGCACGCGTTCTAACCACTGGGCCATCTCAGCTCTTTTAATCATAATCTATTAAATAGACTACAAAAAAATAATTAGTTTACACTTTCATTACACACACGTAAACACACACACACACGCACACACACACACACAAACACAACACATTTATATTTACCAATGTTGCCATGATAGAATTATAATTTTTATATCCATTACATTTGAATCGGCTTATGTATACTTCAAACATCAAAATATTAGGTTAAAGGTAAATCTACCCACTCATCTAACAATAGAAATGACGGATGCTTTTTTATCCGACTACTTACAATAACTAGAATAGAAACCCATTATATCAAAATAGAGCTGAACATATCATATTACTTTTATATTATTTATTTAATTACTCATCTCGCTTCAATCAAGCCTCGATTGACGTTTATGGGCTAACAATTAACGCTGATACTAGTTTGGAACGTGACTCTACAGACGAGAAGGTATTTTATTTATTCAGCTATGTGGGTATATGCTATTTGAACTGCCTCGGACCAAAGGGGTCACTGTTGGGTTTTTCCGTTAAGTAATTCTCAGTAGGAGAATGGACTTCAAAAATCTTCTAAATCGTAATGTTCTTACGAATATTATCAGCGTAAGAGCCTAAATCATAGTTCAAAGATTAGCGTAGGTAACATTGGTAACAATAGCATGTGTTAAGCGATCCTGTGTCGCGCGCTATAAAGACGGAAAGGGTACCGCTGGTTTTTTAGTAGGTATTATTTGTCTACCAGCACATTTGACGTCCTGGGCAGTCCTACATAATCTCCCCCCCCCTTTCACGTGGGGAAAGGCCAAGCTCGTTTTTCCATTTTATACAAACTTTTGTCTTAATAGCAAATATATAGATAACAGAACGACACCTATTCCAAATGCTATGATTTTAAACTAACGCGTAAAGTGTAGTCTGACTGATCACTCGCTGATCATTCGCATCCGTCACGTCGGCACCGTCAGTTCTATGTCCGGCCAGTTAACTAGTTTATTACTTATTCTAGAAACGTAGTACATCTTTTGTTATACAAAAGTAAATCATAAATTATAAATATAGAATTGATTTTCATTTGACCCGTCGTTTTAGCTGGTCGCTTGTATACATACTTGTTATTTTGCCGTTTATTTTAATATCACCATTATGATATTCGTTTCAAAATTATTTATTTTATCTAAATAAAGACGGCTAGACTATTTCTAAAAATCAAAATGGAAGTAATTCATTAAGGGGGGGTGGACTGTATTTGGGCTGTTATTTGAATAATTTGTTTGTCATTTTCTCAGTTTTATATCGATCTAATAAACTGGGCAGGCGTTGTCCCGTCTGTGTGTCGTATACAAATATTAATAGAGGTCGGTTGAATCGTTTATATACCGTTCATACCGAGCTATCTATTGTTGAGTTCCAATAAAGTGGATACTATTAAAACCTCAGTGTACAAATATCTTTTTAACTTTCAAGGTGATCACTAAAACGGTTTCGAAGTCTATTCATCTCAAACAAATACACCTACATATATATTTTTTAATATTTATGAGACTAGAACTCCCCTGCGGCTTCGCTCCTGTTTTAGGGTATTGGTTGTCATGTGTTGGGCAAAATAGTAGCCTATTTCCTTTCTTGGAGTTTAAGTTTGCTTCATACCAAATTTCATCAAATTCGGTTCATTGGTTTGACTGTGAAAGAACAATAGACAGACAGAATTACGTTAAAATAAAGTAAAGTAACAGCCTGTAAATTTCCCACTGCTGAGATAAGGCCTCTTCTTCAATTAAGGAGAGGGTTTGGAACGTATTCCACCACGCTGTTCCAATGCCGGTTGGTGGAATGCACATGTGGCAGAATTTCGATGAAATTAGACACATGCAGGTTTCCTCACGATGTTTTCCTTCACCGCCGAGCACGAGATGAATTATAAACACAATTAAGCACATACATATATATAGTGGTGCTTGCCTGGGTTTGAACCCGCAATCAACGGTTAATATGCACGCGGTCTAGCCACTGGGCCATCTCAGCTTACATTAACATTTATAATATTAATATAGACATATCGAAAATCAACAACAGTTTATGTAATGTCCATCAACGAAATACAAAACAATCTCTATTAATGTTATATTACGCGGTTTGATGAAAAAGATAAGCATTGTCATTTCAGCTCATACGTTTGGAGGTACATTCGACCTTGATAGCATACAAAATACTGTTGGAATCGTGACAAGTGGATGAAAGCTTCTTTGATAAGTTATCGGGGCGATAGGAAACGCGCCAGCGAATGTCTCTGGCATAATTAATATCAGATACACCTTATATGACGATTAGATTATTTAAAAATAAACATTATATATGCGTGATTCTGGAATTGTTGATTTTATCCATCTATTCTTTCCTTCATATTAAAATTATTTCATGATTTATTTTTTAATAAAGTCAATTTCCTTTTAAACTGCATTTAATGTAAGACTTAATTATACCACTTTTAACATTGTAACTTGATTTATTACAAGTACTTAGTTGCAATTAAAATTGTATTACTTCAATGTTTTATTAAACCCGTTTTTATATATTTTTTCTTACGTTAATAAAACATTTTACAGACTTTATGTCAATTGAAAGATGACTATTACAAATACTGTTTAATTATATAGTTTAGGGCAATGATATTCTAATAAACATATGTTATATCCATACTAAACAACAGAAAAAAGTGTGCCGCGCCCGGGACCGTTTTTACATTTCGTTACAAATATAAGGATAGCTTGAGAAAAACAAAAAGTAAAGTAAGGGATAACTAGATGTTTTAATTACGCAAAACGTATTACTACGTAATTATGATGTATTATGACGTATTACTACGTAAAACGACTAAAGGCAAACGTCCCAATTAGGACGTTTTCTAATCTTCACTTTTTATGCGTTAATAATATATCTGTTTACTAAAACATCATTGCTTTATGTCAATTGAAAGATGACTTTTACAAATAATGTTTAATTATATAGTTTCGGGATGCATTTGTTAAATAATAATGTATAAATTTTAATATAGATCCTCAGCTAACTATCACGTCATAATACCGTAATTTGTGTCCAAAAAAATGGCAGATAGTTTGAATGGAGTAACTCTCCCACCTGTTGCAACATTCCTCGTGTACCGTTACCCGTTCAAACCGCCGGCTCGTTCATTTGTTACTTTTGAATTCGTTTCACACAACACAGAATTATACCGGCCCAAAGTTTAATTGGTATTAAAAATTTATTTAGTACATTCAGATCAAATTTTATTAATAATATAAATATTCTGGAATCATCGAATGTTTATTATTAGCATCAGTTATAAATAGCCTGTAAAATATTATGCTATGAATGAAATACTAATTAAGCAAGACACAAATCAGTAGTGAAATTATAGTGGTATTTTTTTATTTTAGGACGACTGTCGTTTCATGTTAAATGGTCTTCGCCTATTGTATTTTAAAAAAAAAAACTTTATTGTAAAGTTCACTTCAATACAATTTCATTAGATTTGAAATTGGAAAAAACAGATTCTCCTGATAGCGCTCACCGCTTTCTTTTCTCGGTCTGTATAAATCCCTTTAAGTTCATTTGATCATGTTAGTTAAAAATCCATTTTTAAAAACAGCTCTTAGAAATATTTCGTGTCTATGCTGCTTAATTTTGAGGAGTTCCTCCGTCTTATGGCAACACTGGATAAATGACAAATGGAAGT
Source organism: Vanessa cardui (assembly GCF_905220365.1). Lineage (NCBI taxonomy): Eukaryota > Metazoa > Arthropoda > Insecta > Lepidoptera > Nymphalidae > Vanessa > Vanessa cardui. The sequence continues at coordinate 5,052,029 of NC_061126.1, forward strand.
ATTTCTAACCCAATAGCATTTCGCATTAAGTCACCTAAACATTGTAATTTAAATAGAAGCTTGTAAAATTAAGAACGTTCTACAAAAATAACAGTTTTTTTATTTCGAAATACTGTATTAAAATTAAGCTTTATTGTTATTTATAAGGATTCAGTAAAGTTGAGTGCTGGTTTCAAATTATAATGGAATATTACTCGAAAGGCGCGGCTTGGCGTTATGTAAAGCGTAATGTCAAAATTGGTAAAATATCATGTAATGTATATTTATACAGTTCGGAGTTTTACTGTAATAACATTTGAATATACAATCGGGTTGAATTCACATAACTTTTCATATTGTTTGTAAAGTCTCGTCATCAATCACGAGCTCGTAAAGGTTGATGATGGCTTGTAATGGATGACTGCAATATCGTGAAGGCACGAAAGTTTAGGTCATCGCATCTCCTTTTCTCTTTCACCGGTCCCATTATTTTCATCTCTGTCGTATCGCATGACAAAACATTCACAGAGATACAGTGTTTTGTACGAAAATTTTACTATATTGTAAACGCTGTTTAGCTTTCTCTAACATTAACAATCACACGTGAACAGAGTATGCACTGCAATTATACCAAACCTCCACATAAGTGATGAGTGAGTGAATGAAATGAATAATTTGTAAGGCCGCATTTTATTTTTATATTGGACCAAAAATATTAGCTTTTATATCGTCTTCTGGAGAGTTGTTTCCACTAAAAACATATATCAATGTTTTGACTTATAATATTTTTTTTGAATGGAAGTGTTTTCCTTGCAGCGGTAATTCTCTCAGTATCTTCATTTATAAATATTTTGTTTAGGGATCATAAAGTAAAACTATACGTTCTTTTGAATGGTAAATCAAGAAGTAAAGAAATATATGAATCAGATTAGGCTCACTCAATTTAAAAAAACAACCTCTAAGCAACGTTTATGAGTCCTTCATTGTTTTAAAACCGTACACTTCCTAGATACTGATTCCGTTATTAAATTCTCTTCTTTACCAAAAACTTTTCAGACTTGACTCGCAAAGTTTCTTTTTTTTATTCGAATTCGTTTTTTTGGGATTTTTCGTATATCGTGAAGCTTATTTATGTTGCGTTGTTTTGCATCTATAAATAAATTTCCTTTGGCAACATTTCAATAACTGCATCTAAAGGACGCTTCATTTTATAATAATCACTGGCTTTTCATGGTCGTAACCGATACGAGTACGGGTCTTTGTTTGTATGTAAATAGTACCGTCACCGTTGATCTATTGGCTATCCCGAGGTGTCGCGTTTAGATTCCGAGTCGAAGGGAGTTGGCCGTCTTTTAATCAGTATGCACATAAAGCCGCTGGTGCTTCAGTTGTTCTTTCTGATCAAGACACCGTGCTGTGCTATCTAGTTTTTTTATTTTTTATTTTATTTACTACATCCACAGGCTCGCAGATGTCCGTGCCTTTTTTCACATTTTATATTAAACATATTGGCGTTTTATATTTTATACTAAACATCAGCAGATCTTCGCTGGAAATCAATCTTGTCGTCTTCTTGGGAGACGTGGCCCACACAGACATTTCTTTTTTGTTTGTTTTTTTTTAGTATTTTAAAATAATATATACATAATCTATATAATAAAAATATGTAGCAGTATATGTGTAATTCGTATTACTACAATCCAGCGGGTCCTGGTCCGCGCTTGATCAGAGAGAGCACGGCCTCGGCGACTCTGTCGCGTTAGAATACTATCGAGTTAGAATCGAAAGAACATATAGTGCATTTGTGCCTGCGCATATATTTTTGCGCTATAGTATATGCAGTAATTGTTTCTTCAGTAGCAATTGGCTATAGCATTCAAAAACTCAGTGTCACTCGATCCTTCACGCATAACTGGTGTTAATACTGTTATAGTATATAAAGATGAATCAGCACTATCAGTATCTAATATGTAGGTAAACAGTATATTGATTAAACCCATCAGGCTAATGATGCAGAACAGAACGTGGATGGAATTCCCCAGTTTTGACTTAAATTGTATTTTCCTGTACCTTAAACCACGAACTGGGTTGTTCCTCGAAAATCATATCTCAAGACGTGACTGTGTCATCGAGTTATATTTTTACCCGACTGCCAAAGAAGGAGGGTAATGTTTTTCGAGTGTATGTAAGTATGTATGTATGTCTTTTCCTTTGTGACCTCCTGTAGCCTAAACGGCTTGATGGATTTTGATGTATGAGGTATCGTTAGATTTGTCTTGATTACGGGAGTGTCATAGGATACATTTTATCCTAAAAGTCCCACGGGATAAAGACATAATAATATTTTTTCTAAATTTCCCTTTAAAAAAATATGTATGCGGTATCATTAGATTCATTTCAATCACGGGAGTAATTAATATAGGATACGTTTTTTCTCAAAATTCCCACGGGAACATGTTAATTCTGCGTCAACGCAAAGCAACTCATGCGTTAGCAAGCAAAAAGATAGGGCGTATATAATGGTCTGGTGAACGGTGCTATGGGTATCATAAGAAGAATTGAGTGGCCTTCTCTTCGCAGAGAGCAGTTAGAACCAGGTGAGTTACCGCAGGCAGTATTCGTAGAGTTCGACGATCGTTCTGTTAAGGGCAATGAATTGGGTGTGGGGGTTCGCATAGAGCCCTCCACTGTAGACTTTGATGCGCTTCGCGGACAAGGGAAGATTGAACGTCGGATGCTGCCTTTGATACTTTGTTGGGCTGTAACGGTACACAAACTGCAAGGTACCACCTTGGATCGGGCTGTCGTGGACCTATCAAACGTGTTTGCAAAGGGCCAGGCTTATGTAGCCCTAAGCCGTGTTAAAACACTTGCTGGGTTAGCAATAAAAACACTTGACCCAAAAAAGCTGTTGGACCGGCCCCACGACGAATGTTCTTTAACTGAACTTAAACGTTTGCGGGATCTTCAGCAGTAATGACTCACCTAATTCTTTTTCTTCTTCACTACCAACAGTCCAGATTGGCGGTAAATTTATGTTGCGGAGTAACATCACTCGTAATCTAAAGCCAAATGTCGTCGAAATAATTTAAAATGGTACTTACATATACATAGTCTTCTACATCTACAACATTTTCGTTAAATAAAAACAGCTAAAAAGTTATAAATAAAAAAATTATTATTAAAAAAACAAAATACCCGACTGCACACTAAAAAAAGAGTAAAACAAGCCCCACAATAATATTGATCAATCAAATGCTAAAAACTAATTATGTAATACCGTTTAAACAATACCTATATTAAAATACACTACAATATGTGTTCGTAATCGATAGTTAAATAAACAGAAACTTATTTTGAATACAAATTTACTGAATATAATTTATAAATGTTGATGGAAAGCATCGCAGGCGGGGACCACCTTGACCGCCACCAACGAAAATTCTGCTAAATGGTGCACAACCGAAATGACTATAAATAAGCCTCTGTTGGTCCCCGCCTGCGATGCTTTCCATCAACATTTATAAATTATATTCAGGTAATTTGTATTCAAAATAAGTTTCTGTTTATTTAACTATCGATTACGAACACATATTGTAGTGTATTTTAATATAGGTATTGTTTAAACGGTATTACATAATTAGTTTTTAGCATTTGATTGATCAATATTATTGTGGGGCTTGTTTTACTCTTTTTTTAGTGTGCAGTCGGGTATTTTGTTTTTTTAATAATAATTTTTTTATTATTCAGTTACAAGATTTTTGTTTGTTTGTAATCAAAAGTTACTACTTTATATGGTTTTTTATGTGTCATATTTAAGGGTCGCCTCTACTATAAGCATGATTTTATATGCCTGTAATTATATTTTTATGATTTAAGTTAGTACAAGATTTCAGCTTGTAGCAATCTAAACACTAGCAGTATTCCCTATAGTATAAGTAAATGTATTTGATACTTACGCCGCCATTTTTCTAATCGTAATTATTACAAGCAATTGTAATAGCACCATTAAGATAAAGATTTTTTATAGTAAATATTTCTAAATGCTCATAGGGCTAAAAAAAATACCATTCTTATCGTTAATCGTTATATAATGAATTTCTATACTATACTAGCATATGACGTAAGATTGCTGTGAAATTCTAAACAGTATAAATTCACTTATGATTACAATTGCAAGGAATTTCGTCAACCGTCTCAATTTCATAAAGTATTATTGACCAATTTCAGCTAAACTTTATGTAACTGGACACATTCAGTGGCATTATAAATAACACTCGTTAAATTATATCAATTGTAGCAACACTAGTCTGGCGTAGATGTAGAAGACCTCGCTCGTTTTGATTAGTCGAATTTTTGACACTGGCAAGGTTGTATAATTATGTCAAAAGTGACATTAAATTAGTAATAAGTTTTTTTTAAATGCCAAAAGGTAATAATATTAATAAATTACATTAATTATATTTTGAAATTGATGCTCATTGAAAGACTCCATAGAAGTGAAATAAATAAAAAAGTCAGTCAGTTTCTTTGCTATAATATATGTCAGTTTTCCTGCTATAAAAGTTACAAAAGAGTATGCGCAGATAGAAGTAGAGATGGCATGGACATTGAATATGACGGCGTAATTGAGCTACATGCCGTTTGCCATCACGGGCATACGAGTCGGTCTTACCCTCAACGCCTATAGATAAATATATATAAATTCAAATCAAGACATCCTAACAAACATTCCTGCAAATATATTACAAACGTGCTAACGTCTATAGATGTAATCTGAGTATGAACGTCGAACGTATTGAAACGGCAATATAATAATTCAACTTTCTAGAGGTCATCCCGTGATAAATTAATACGCCTTAAGCGTTTAGATTTCTCGGTACGATTCAACAGAGAACAAGTCAATAACCCTATAATGGATGTGTCAACGCGTGTAACACTGTAAACAGCTCAAATTCTAAACAGGATGTGTGACTGAAGATCGAAATTTTAATGACTATTCCATAATATTATAATTATTATTATAAAGTATAACTTTGTCATTCCTAAGGGTTTTTAAGTAGCTACTTTTTATTTTTATACAACGATCAAACAAGCTTAGTCGCAGTACAATTTGGATGTAAAGCAAATCAATCTTTGAAATGAGAGATGTGTTTCGTAAAGAATATCATTTTAAATATAGAGCAATATGTTAAGTGGACTTTTTTTGTTTTAATTCGAATGTAAAATATCTATAATAAAACGCTTGATAAGATAAACTCTAAGTTCCGAACATAATAGTACCAATAAAAATTATCAGCAATTAGAACTAAAACTAGCGCGTGCAAAATTAACGTTCAATTGTTTTCTCGTTTTCAACATAAAAGTTTATGGGAACGCTCACCCTGTCTGCTCCGGGGTATAAACTGATTATATTTGAAAGAAACGTTTAGTACAGTGTTAAAAAATAAATAAACACACGTTCTGGAATATTCTATAAAGGACAGTCGAGCCGTTCGACATTCTAATATAATGTTATCATTCGATTGATTTTTTTTATCTTAAATAATTGTTTTTGTCGCTGATAGCTTTCTCTCTGTTATTCTTTGTAGTGTAAGTGACGAAAAGTACTACATTTAATAAAGTAAAGTAAAGTAAAGTAACAGCCTGTAAATTTCCCACTGCTGGAATAAGGCTCTTCCATTAAGGAGAGGGTTTGGAACGTATTCCACCACGATGTTCCAATGCGGGTTGGTGGAATGCACATGTGGCAGAATTTCGATGAAATTAGACACATGCAGGTTTCCTCATGATGTTTTCCTTCACTGCCGAGCACGAGATGAATTATAAACACAAATTAAGCACACATACTTATATATATAGTGGTGCTTGCCTGGATTTGAACCCGCAATCATCGGTTAAGATGCACGCGTTCTTACCACTTGGCCATCTCAGCTCTTTCATTTAATTTAATGACATAGATTTATTTCCACAAATGATTAGCTTAATTTACGTTTACTTTAAATATGCCTGCTAAACAAATAAAGAATTTTCCAAATTGATTCATAGTGTAATTTTAGTTATTTGTCCTGAACAATAGAATGTAAATAATGTTTGTGTTATACGAAACCAATTATAATTTTTGTGATTAGAATTTAAATTAAAGTGTGCTGTTGAGTGTTTTATCGGCAGATAATGTTCACTCAAAATAACAGGTCTAATTTAAAACTGTTGTTTCTGATAACGATCTTATCAATCACGTTTTTTTATAGATTAATGATTGAGTGATTTTTTTTGTATTTTATTTTAAATTAGGTACCGAAACTCGGTGTCAATTTTCAACACGACAATCTTATATTAATATTATATACATATATTCAATCAGCCAATATCTTATGACCATTTGGAATTGAGTAATGTATATTTCATCTTTTAAGTATATATTGTATCTTACAGTTTTATTTTTAACGAACACTGACTGATTGTGCTGAATTTTAAATACAAGCGACAATCGTATTGATGTAATAAAGTCAATATACTGAATTTCATTACTTTTATTACAAGTATATATATGTGAAACATTGCAATGTGTAAAAGTGTACTCATATCAGTAATTACAACAAATAAAAATGAACATGCTGTATTATGATGCACAAGCTATGCATAAATTGTACAATATTTAAAACGCAATTAAGGAAATAAAGTAAAATAAAAAAAGATAACATATCTTTAAACGTTTTTATTTTCTTGTTGCATGTCGATAATGCTCTTTAGGCTTTCGGCTTAAAACAACCAATAGAATTATCGCGCGCAGCAAAAATTCAACGTAAAAGACTTTTAACTTTAAATTACGGTTACGACATCCTGAGTTCATTGACATTTGACGAATCAGACTTTTACATTAAACCTGGTCATGAGATTAATTATTAGTTCGTTTATTTCTTATGAAATTTTTGTTGCCAGTAAGAATATAAAATTTGTTCTAAAATTTTATTACCATTTTATAATCATAAATATTAATCAAATTAGGTATATATTTTTTACGTTTTATTTATTTGACTGTTACACACGATCAAACAGTATTCTTACTGAAGCAGTAAAGAGTTTTTTGATACGCTCAATATGTTTTTTTTTTTTACTATGACATTAATTAGGTAATGACAGTAATTGTCAGGTCAACTAATCTTTGTAAACGACTTGGAATTAAGACGTCTATATAAGAACAAAAATATACGTTAATACAAAAAAAAGTAATTTCGTATCTTTTAACGAATTAAATTAACTAAAGGTACGAATATTTATGTTTTGATAATTTTGTTTCACTTATTACCTACGATAATTATTAAACAATTTTTTACTTATTCGCCCGTATGGACTTGCAGAGGTCGTGTAGAAATAGCTGTGTGTAAAAACAGCAACCTGTTTTTGATTTAGAATTTTAAACAACCTTTAGAAATGCAAAAGACAAAACAAGGTGACGTTTGATATGTAATAAATTGTATTTTGACGGATAATTACTTTGACAGTTACCCTCCCGCGTAAATTTAAACTAAAAAAGTAAAGTAAAATAACAGCCTGTAAATTTCCCACTGCTGGGTTAAGGCCTCCTCTTCCATTAAGGAGAGGGTTTGGAACATATTCCACCACGCTGTTCCAATGCGGGTTGGTGGAATACACATGTGGCAGAATTTCTATGAAATTTGTCACATGCAGGTTTCCTCACGATGTTTTCCTTCACCGCAGAGCACGAGATGAATTATAAAGACAAATTAAGCACATGAAATAGAGGTGCTTGCCAGGGTTTGAACCCGCAATCATCGGTTAAGATGCACGCGTTCTAACCACTGGGCCATCTCGACTCGCGTAAATTTAAAAGATTAAAACTTCCTCTCTCAAAATAAAAATACAGTTCTCACGTGATTGAGTAAACGAACACACAAACTTCCGCACTTAATAGTAGCAAGATTGTCTTACTTATCTTTGTCGGAGATATTGTATCTTTATCGACTGAACGTATAATAAAATTTCGTCAAATAACCTTGTCGTAAAAATTGGAAGCACCTATTACGTAAATACATTTATGTAATAGATGCATTTGATTGCATTTAATTATCACTATCCACATTACCTGGGCTTAAGTTGAAAGTACAGTCGCTTTTAATTTTTTTAATAATATCTCAACCATATTTTCGGATTCGATTTTTAAATCAAATCTTTAACGAATTTTCATATTTTGAGTTCTCTTAATTTTTTAATGCAATATTTTAATAGGATGCCTTTCTGTGATGACATTCTTATAATATGTATTTTTCGCCTTGCACTTTGCGTTTTAATTTAATTGATGTGTAATTGTGTAATGAAATGAGTAATAAAAAAAAAATGAAATAATTTTCTTCAAAGTTAAATAAGACTAAATGTTAAATAATCTTCCCAAATAAATAAAGAATATTTCAAATTGTTTCATGATATTTTAAATTACATGGTAAATATTATTTCTACTAAATTCACAATAGCGATCAATCAACCAGCGAAATGTTACCAAAATAAAATTAAACACTAGATAACTTTATCTCTCGTCATTATGCATGTGTATCAGTTGGTAAATGAGATTTTTTTATCAGCGACTCTTTGTCATATAACCCGACACCGCTGTCGTGTCGTCAGGTCAATTATGCCCCAAGCGGATGTACGCTAAAAGATTTTTAGAGTTACTTCATAAAAACGTTGAAACGTCTAACTTAAAAAATTCAATGTAATTTTTTAAGTTAGACGTACACCTTTGAAATACCGTATACATTGCATAGTTGTTTACTTTTTTATAGTTGAATATTAATTTATCATACATTTTCGGAACTATTTCCTATTAAAAGTCAAGTAAATAAAAATACGTTTTTTTTTTTAATTTATTTCGTTGTAGTAAATAATCTATTAGTATATTCAATTCATATGAGAAATATACAGAATCAGCAGATATAAATCCGTATCACTCTTGGCATAAACTCTATGAATGAGATGACACAGTACAGACAGACATGTGCGACCGCGACAGGGTCACTCTCCAAGAAGGTCATAGTTGATTTAATTCGGCTAAATGTCACCAGATGTCCTAGCCAGTTCCATGTACAATTATATAGATAGCGATTCGTCGATATATATTTTTTATATTATACAAGCTGTAAGCGAATTAAAGCATTAACATCCATCGAATTAATAAATTATGTAATATTCAAATCCCGGATTTGATTTTTATTTAGAGATTTCATATTTATCTGTTTTATTAATATGAAGATATTTCATTGTTTTGCCTTTCGCAATGCATTTATAGGTAAGTTTTATTTATATATGCCCAAGCAATGTATTTCGTGTTATAATGAGTCCATTGTTGTTTTTTAGGCTCACTCACAATGTCAGGAAAAAAAGTGACATAGATTTATTTTATCAATTTCATCCAATACGTCACACATTTATATCATTAAGATGGATTAAGCGATTTATTTCACGATAAAACGGCCTATAAATTTAGAAATGTCGACTTTAAAGCAATTCCTACTTGAAGAACGATATAAAATTGAATTTCAACTCCGAATTAAATATTCCTATCAGAACAATAATCGTTGTGCTCCATTATCAAACATTCAAGTCAGTGCCAAGCAGTTCTAGAAACTTGATAATTAGTATTCAGCTAGAGATTTGACTATAACGAAAATTATCACAAAATTATCTCCCGAATGCTTAATTTAAAAAAATGTACATATATAATCTTTAAAGGAGCCAGTATTAACCATAGATTTTACTCTTTTTTGGGTTTTTGTTGGATGAAAGTAGCGAGACTTTCGATCTAATTACTACTATTAAAAAAAAGATGATTATTGTTTGAAATTAAGATTTTAATGCAACTTTCTTTTTTTATAGTAAAAAAAAATACCTATATAAATCGAAATCTTTTAAGTGCATCAGTTTTGCTATCTGTGTTCGAATTTATTATATACTCAGTAATTATCTTTCTATATTTAACTTCAAGAGCCTTGTTCTCAAAGCTGCCGATACCTAAAAATACTAATGGATTATATAAATTCTGACTCAGATGAGTATTACCGAATCCGTCTCTTCTAATCTCGAATCAAATGTAAGTTATTGAAAATGGCATCAATAATTTATCTGAAATAACAAAACGCGCACACAATATTCAACGGTAAACCGCAGTAATACAAGGCTTATTATCGCGTGTTAAAAGTTGGAATTTCCAATGGTTTATTGTACTGGTTAAGTACTAATGATGTCACGAAAAGTTCGATAATCTTACGTAAAAATAAAAATTGCACCAATTGGAGTTTAATGTTAAAATTAAGATAGACTATCGCTCGCTCGAATATTACGTTAAGAACACGTTTTAGTAGCGATAGTACGTCTTAATGTTTTCATTTCCTCGAGACAAGTAAAGTTTACCCGAGGGCGCCGGAAATATCCGACGATAACAATTTTTATGCAAATTTTCTCGTTTTCCCATGTGTTATTGTATGTACATACAAGTTCTTTAATGTGTTTTTTTTTTTATTTCTAGGTAAGTGGTATGAATCTGAGTGCTGCATTTAGAGTTTATATATTTAAAAAAAGGCGTAAGTACCGTAGAATGTAATAGAAAAAAATATTTAACATATTGATAATAAACGAAGATATCATAAAATGGATTTTAGCGTTCAATTATTATACTTCGACTAATCCAGCCGCGTGTAGCGTGTGCCTATGTGTAAATTGTCTATGCCTATAGTCAGCGAGTACAATGTCAATGTCACTATTTGGCGCGTTATTCAGAGGTCAATTACCTCGAAGAAATTTCGTCAAACACGTTACGTACTTTTAATTGCGAAACATGTAACGAAATAACATTTACAATAAACAGTATAGCAATTAATTACCTTCCTTGAACTCATTTTGAACCTTAAAATTTTATTGAGGAGAATTGTATTCAAAAGATAAAAGAAATTTACTAAGTTGAGCTACTAAGCTTAGTGGATATTAATTTTATAATTTAATACTCACATAATAGATATTACTAATTTGAAATGATTGTCGATTTCTTCGTACAAACTTTCGCTTTATCAATTAACATGAATTTTAAAAAAAGCAATATATTGGAACTAGTGATATGCCCAAATAATGATACTAAATGCACGTTAAAAACATTTTAAATTTTCAGTGTGTCCTAACTATATTGTCCATGTATTATAAACAAAAACCTTTCTCTCGAATCAGTCTATTTACTAAAAAGAACTAATCAAAATCCGTTGCATAATTTGATAGATCTAAGCATACATAAGGACAGACAGTGGTAAGCTACAATGTTTTATCTACTCGTAATTACTGTAGTTCCACAAACTAAAACTGATTTTTTATGCTAAAAAAGTAGTAGATAAATTATTATTATATTTAGCTTATATTTTGAATCCTAAAGATAATAATATAGGATAAGACATTGAACATATCACTGTTATCACATTTAATTTAAATTTATCATTAAATACGCGCTTATATAATAATGTTTGTATTTGTAGGAAAATGTAGATTATTATGAGTAATTTAATTACAAAGCGTATTATGAGTCATTATTTATATTATTACCGTTATAATTATTATTATAAAATACAAGTTAATGTTCGACATGCGTTTCGATCTATTTTGTTTGAAAACCTTTCTTATACCGCTAACGCTATAATATTTCTTAAATGGTAATAATTACAAATTTTCATGGCGATTGACTAAACGGTACCTATACGTAGTGATGTGACATCAGTTGGCGAGTTGCAACTAGATGGATAAAAACCTTACTCATAAAAAACGGTAATCGGACAGTGATGGAACCTATCAATCTCAAAGAGGCATTCCAAAATTTATTATTTTACATTTTGTATAGTTGTTAGGTTTATTTTTTAGCCATAATAACATGAATAATTTAAATATATTATAATTCATTATCTATTTTTTTTATGTGCGTTAAAATTATTTACAAACATAATTAAAATATTACCCATCAATCTAAAGATAAATTCTAATCGTTTTTTTATAAATCGTAATTAAGAAATGTCAGGTCGTATACATGTTTCGTTTTCAGTAGAAATTCTTGTACATGAATAGTTGTAGAATGATATGCCTATATTTATTTGAATTAAAATGTCAGTCTTGAAACGGTGCTATAGCTTAAAATAAATCTGATAAATATGTATGTTAATGCCTGACTACAATTCAAAACTAAACTACTATAAAAATAGTTTTGGTTATACTTTATTAATTAATTATTTTATGTGTTGAATATGTAATATGTACGAATACTTTTTAAGTTAATTTAATAAATTTAAAATTCAATCACTAAATAAATGTTATGTAAATATATATTTTTTTAGGATGGCAACATTATTATAACATTTCGTTTAGTATTCTATTGAGTCCGCCAATAGGGACTGTATATTCAATAACAACAATTATTACTATGAATACGTATTTCATTTTAATATTTTGAATATCATTACCTACAAATGATTTCTATAGTTATATTCTACAATATCAATGACAATGGTCATAACAGTACAAAAGGTAGTTCACACAACAAGCTGTTTACAATGTTGTCAGAGCAAATTGTTGTTACCGCTTACAATAATATCACAACGTGATATAAACATGCGGGCGTGACTCGTGTCGCTCATCTCATTATCATTTTTATCGCACGCGCTCGGTTCACGCTCTGACCGATCGCTTCGAGGAATCTGCATGGAAAACCTAACGTGTGTTTCTTACGTTAACGCTTTTATAATCTGTGCATTACGTTTTTTTTTTAATTTGTCATTGACACTGACACAAAAATCGTAATCAGTTTTTTTTTTAATTTTGTTACATCTGTTATTATGATTCAGAAAGTAAATTATGATTTGTTACATTTTTCGTATAATTATTATTTAAAAACAATTTTTTTCTTTTCCAGAACCTTGAGAATATTATTGTATAACATTAAATAGCAATGTTTTTCTATTGATGAGATAATTTAAATAAATGTGATGAGGTCTTATAAAATATACAGTTTTTATAGATTATCATAATTCAGTGGAACCGGTTTACACTTACGAATATTTAAAAACGAGTCGAAACTCATAAAAATCAATCAGTTTGGAAAATATTCATTGCCGTTCACAACCAACAATGTAAAATTGACTTGATTTTTAATTTTTCCTCCATATAATTTATCGTTAATAGTACTGATTCTTTGAAATACCTTTAATTTTCCATATCATTACATTAAATCTTGTTTTAAATCAACTATTAATACGATACAGGTGTTTATTTTTCCTCCATATGTAGTATTTAATACATTTTCCGGCTCTATATATGGGTAAAATAATTATATTGCTTATTGTTAATGGACTCTGATGTCAAGTAACTCAAATTGAATGTAGACCGCAATTATATTTTTAATAATCTAATATATAATATTACGACAGTAAAAGTAATATGACGAAAAAGAATGATCAAATTATACATTGATTATTAACATTTTAATAAATAAACTAATTGGATCCAGGAAAAAGTTTATATAATTTAAGCAAAGCATTGAATAAACATTTAAATTTATTTTAAAATCGTAAAGACCTTGAAAAATCACCTCATTTTTATAAACAACATATTCGATACGCTTTTACGTCCAAGATTAGGTACAACTAAGTAGAAATATTATCGACGCATGCTCCATAAAACTAGCCATAGTCAGGTGTGTTATGGGCGTTCAAAAAAAGTATATTGTAAACATATTTTTTTAACCATGACGTTAGGCATCAGTAAAAAACGCGGTTCAAGAAACGAGAGGTGAACAACCCTTCCGGAACCAGTTTCGGATATGTCGCTGATAATGTGATTACCATATTGTTGTGATGTACGTGAGGTAGCGGCTTTAGAATAGTTCTGTATAATCTGTGGTTTGTTTTAGCGGGTTATTATAAAATTCTTAAATAATTTATTTTGAAGTATTTTTACTTAATGAATATAATAACAGCTTTTATTATTATTAACAAAAAGTAACACTCTGACATAGATAAATTTTTCAATTAAAAAGTTTATGAATTGTTAAAAATATAATATTTCGCGGTCTTATAAACTATCATCGCGATGGTAAAATATCAACTAAAGTTTTTATGTTTTAATATCCTCATCCGATCGCTTCAATCATTTTGATGTCGAGCTATGAAATATGTTGATATGTTTACTATTTCTGTTAAATTGAGCGCTTATCTGCACGTTTATTTTCAAGGACAGTGGCCGGCAATTACACGCGTTGTTGCTGTTTATTGCATGTTACTTTTCACTATCCATCATATTTTTAAATTATATTGTACAATAATTTTAAGCACTAAATGCTATATAAAGATATATTAAATGAAAACGTCTAAATCTTTATATTCTATACGGATTACGAAGAAAATTTTGAAAGTAACTAATTTCGCGCCAATAATTACATTATGTCTAAAGTTTTAATCTAGGTATTGAGGTCGTCGTTTGCTTACAAATAAATTAATTAACCATGAATTTTTAACAATTGCATTGCAAATAAAAATTGACTGTAAAAAAGTCTTTAATGTGGAATAAGCGAGTTGATTATTTATTGATAAAAAGGTGTTATCAATGTTTTGTTTAAGAAATCGTTACATTCGTAGTGATCTTAGCATAGATAAAAACATAATACTTAATATATGTATAGTACACATAATTCATATAGCAACTATTGATTACTTTGTATAAATTAGCCGCAATACTAAAGGTTGCAGTTGAATACCAGCTTTTACACAATGATTGATAAATTTAAAATACTGCATCAACTTTATTACATAATGTACACAAACAAAAATGAGAGGTTAAGTTAAAGGATTCAACGACAATATAATACTTAATATTAGATATAATATTTTTGATATTATCTATATATACTCGTCAGCGAGTATTTGTGACTTTTTTTAAACATTATAATATTCGGTATTTTTAAGCTGGCAACATTAACACTGAGTTGGGCTGGCGGGAAATGTATTAACGATACGGTTTCTTTGAATATCGAATTCTTATAACTATGTTTAAAATAAGAATAGTATATAAATCCTGAATGATATTTTATTTTTGAGTATATACATAGTTCTTTGGTTAAACTGGTTTCTAGTTCATAACTGCCCGTTTCATACATTTGCTATATTGGCTGACGTTTATATTTACTACTCTGCTTTTTAGGGTCGTAGTGTTTAATTATACCTTGCTCCATAAAACGACTGCCTAATATTACGAATTTATTCTGAATATTTAATTCGTATACAGTCTTCGTATTGTCTTATAGTTGAAGTTTGTACATATAATTAACTTTAATATGAGCGTATCAGTTCTATACTTATTTATAAAAAAGTAAAAAAATGTGTTTCGCACACAACCTTATAAAATAGAAAAACAAATAATTATGTTAGCACCTTAGTCATAATTTAAGAAAATATTTAAAGTGTCAAATAAATAATTAAATTTGCTACCGTTGTTTATATAACACATACCTACGAACATTCAACTTTTTCCATAGATGTTTAATTAGGTATATTTCTAGGTAATAAACTTTCGGGAATATGGGAGTTGTGACATGTTGATAGTGGCAACCCTAAGCATGGTATTCATGGGTTCTTATAAATTCATGTTTGCGGGAAAGTTTAAGCGCTGTGTTCACACGAATCGATAATCAAGAATTTGGCACGGTAAAAGTTGCCATTTCGAATTTAACAGCAAAACCGTAAAACAGTTAGACTTTCAGTTCTGATAATAATAATAAAAATAAAGTTAACACCACACGTCAAAAACAAAATTAATGAATGAAGTAGATACTTTTAATATGTTTAACTACTTATTTGTAATTTCCTTGAAACTTAGTTTGACAAAAGTGATTTCAAACATTAGTTTAAAAATTTTCAAAATTGATTCTCGATGAAGACGTTAAAATAATTAATAAAGCTTATTTCATTCCAAAGGTACCACTTAATGAGCACAAAAAGAAATTCGTGAATTTCTAGATATATACATATACAAAAATTGTCTAGTGTTTTTTTGATTCTTTAATCTAAATGAATGACAGTTATAATTTCAAATTTCCTTGTCTAATAACGCTATGAAGAGGAAAATCTCACGATGTTCGTCCAACTTTCAAGTGCGATCTCGTGGTAACGCTAGGGGTCGTTGACTTCCAAACATGCGGGCTATTTATTTGGTATTTATTTGCCATACTGGTCTATGACAGCTTTTTATAAATGGTTTGAAGGTTCGAATATTATAGCGTTCGTATTACAAATGTATATGAAAAATGTAAATATTTTCCTGTTTATGCATATTCATTTATCTAACACTAAATGTGACACGTCTGCTCACTAATGGTATTGCTAGAAAAATAAAGTAATGCTTATTCCACCTTAAGCGATCAATTATGAAATGACTATATGAGCATTTAAAAAAAAAAAACAATTGCAAAGAAACTTTGCCTTAATCCTATTTAAAAAAAGTTTATATATTCTATAAGAATTTTATTAATCCATGATAGATTGCATACTGATTTTTTTCATAAATATATTCATTTGGCAATTGAAATCCTTCTTTTTATTAAAATAATATTTTTTCTTTAAATTTATAAAATGGCCTGTCAAGTCTTGCATTGTCTGATTCCGTTCCGACCTTTGCCATTGTTCTACAATTACCACGAAAAAAAAATACTAATAGAACATGGTATTATTTTAGCTATATCATATTTTTTATAAGATTAGCAGATGAAATAACCGCTATTATTTTTGAGTGTAAAATCAAAAATAGTATGATTGTCCCTAGCGACTATTCTTTAATGATGCAATCAATGTAATAAGTGGGTTCGCCCGCATTCACGGGCTCAGGAAAGCGTAAAGCTAAACTAACACTCGGTTTCCCTACGTCACGCGTTATTACTTTTTATCTTGTTCCGAAATAGAAGATGACAACGTGAATTGTTAGTCAGTTTCTTTAGGAACTGGGCATATCAAAATGATCCTCTGCATACATGTTTTACATGTTCCAAATTTGAATTTTATCTATCTATACATGTAATAAAATTATAACTGATCGAAATCTGTACATAGAAGATATTTGAGAAAAAATTGTATATTTTTGATCACAAAAATATGATTTTTAAAATTTTTGTCTGTCTGTGTTTATCTGTACTCTGTTACGGCTAATCTCAGAGACGGCTTTACCAATTTAGATGCGGTTTTCATTTAAATATTGTAGTTAACTCTGTATAACATATAAGTATGCTTTATTTGATTAAAATCGCTCAAAAATTCCAAAACAAAGACTGTGTGAAGGAGATCCGAGACGATAAAAATACTTCTAAAGACAATATTATTGCATGCATATGTATATTGGCAAATAGAATGTGATGTTTGCTTTTCACTTAGTTAATAAATAAAATAATAATTTGCAAAATCGTTTTGAATAGCATAACTGAAAAATGCAATTATGTAGTATGCGTGAATACATTTTAAATTTTCTGCTGTAAGCGTTACTGCATTCCGTGCTAAGGCTGTTACTAAGTGCGATAAGCGAAATGCATACCACGGTATATAACAATAATAAACGATTATAATTGAAAGAAAATCTATTAAGTATGGAGAATTTATTTTAATCTATAAATGTAAATAATATTTAGACTTTATTTCTCAATGAATATATTAATTAATAACTAGGTATTCTTATAAAATTATAACAATAAATATTAATAAGTGTTTGAAGAATAATGCTTGTGTAATACTTTTAACTTTTGAGATTAATGTCATTACATAGTATAAAACAATCGATTCCTGCTGTCTATCTGGGTATGCTAAAATTTGTTAAATAAATCTGAGACAAAGGTTTTGGTGTGTAATACATGCATAATATACCATAGAAACTGTTAATTTTATTGTTCTCATGGGATGGCTGAAGTAAATACTTGATTTCGAGCATATAATACAGCATTATTCCGTATCTAATTAAATGTGTTAAGTACATTTTGCATTCAATATAAATCAATATGGCCCATTACAGCACGTAAATATTTTGAATATTTTACAAAGTTAAAATGCAGGACATAGCGGCTTATATTATCTTATGGCTAAATGCTGTGAAAGTTATGCGTAAAGACATTTTGAAGCATATTTAGTATCTGCATTGCACCTGTGTGAAGCCGGGTAGCTTACAAAACAATAATTTTAATGATATTTAATAAAAAGTGGCAACCCTTAAATTAATTTTTAATTTATTCTTATATCTTATTTTTAGAACGCACTTATAAAACAAAATAAAGTAAATTATAAACATGTTATAGCGTGATTTAAAAACACCGTAGCGATACTTCAACATTTCACGGTAGGAACAGAGTCGACATTGCATTACGGACCGTAACTCAACATAATACCTAATTTTTACACACGTGCCATTTCACTTGGAAAGTAACGATACAGTTTTTAATAACAGTTGCGAATATTCCCACGATCAGTCGTTTACCGCAATCTTATCAGAGAAAACTGATCAGATAAGGATCTGTTCGCTGGTCCGTGCCGCTACATCCGCGCTTCGCATGTGAATTACGTGTGTTGTTAAAAACCATTCATATTTCGTTCATTTTATTATGTTTCAAGATCATTAGGTCTGTTGTTTACTAATGCCGAGTATAAGCCGATAGTATATTGGCAACATTGTGTTACAAAAGTTACATATACACTACATTCATTGGTTACAAAAGTTGCCATATCAAAAATTGTAAACAAATTTAAATAAATTGAAATAAAAGTGTCTTGCTTAATCATTTTAGATTTTTAACTCCACGGTAAAAGTTGGTTACATTGAATTGCAACCAATGTTAGCCAACAATTTCAAAGGGCATTTACATGAAGACACATGTGTATGCTATAAGATTATTATAGCTGAAACATCGTGTAAATATTGCTCAAGTCAAATCTATACAAATAATAAAAAATTGAGTGTCTGTTTAATATTAAAATAGCCGCTTTTTACTCAATGCATATGTACAAAACGATTATTTTTACAAATTTTGTCTATCTGTCATTCTGTTTGTTTCGGCTAATCTCTTGAACGGCTGGACCGATTTTGACGGGACTGGCAGATACCTGATATAATATGGAATAACTTAGGCTACAATATTTTTTTTTTGTTAAATTTAAACGCGTACATGGTCGCGGGCACAGCTAGTGTAACATAAGCGAAGAAATCAGTAGTAAATTGCGAGCAGTATTGTTGCGAATACGATGTCCAGACATAAAGCATCCTTCTTAACCTTCACTTTTAGTCTCGAACTATGAAAGTTTCTTTGAAAGATTTTTCTGTGTATCCTTTTGAAATTTCGATAATGACTACTAAGAAATATAGTATTAATAAAGTTGTTAAGTCTGTATTTTTTTGTCAGTAGATTTGAGACAAGTTAACAATAACGCGCCCAGTAATCGCGTTTAATCTCTTTGATGGGTCGATGTCGTAATTCATTGTTCTATTTGATCACTTCATCGCGTTAAAATTGGCAGACAATATTTAGAGAGATCGTTGCGCAAG
The DNA here is from genome assembly GCF_905220365.1 of Vanessa cardui. Taxonomy (NCBI): domain Eukaryota; kingdom Metazoa; phylum Arthropoda; class Insecta; order Lepidoptera; family Nymphalidae; genus Vanessa; species Vanessa cardui. The sequence goes on from NC_061126.1 coordinate 5,071,610, forward strand.
CATTTCGGTTCCACTCACGACCGCTTTGATTGCAAGCCTGACTTTTGCAATTATAAATTACTTATAGCACACGTGTTTGGTAAGACACGATGCTTGTCATTTTTACTATATTTTTTTTATATCATAGCTTTTTTATTGAGTTTTTAAATACGCTTTATTTCTTACTAGTTGCGGCGTCGTTCGCATTTTAGGGGTCTGTTGTGATATGTCAGGCAAAAATAGTATCGTTATTGTCCTTTCTTGGGGCTCAAGTTTGTTCATACCAAATTTCATCCAATTCGGTTCAGTGGTTTGGTAGTGAAAGAGCGACAGAGACAGACAGAGTTACTTTCTCATTTATAATATAAGTATAGATCACATTTTTGTCTTTGTTTCAACATAGAAATCCTTATTGGCTCCTGTCGTGTCAGGCGGGTTGATTTTTCTCCGCTCAGCGAATCGGAATTGCGATTCAACGGAGAAATTCTGCTAGCATTCTTGCCACCATTCCACGTTGCCGTGATTTGTAAAGTCATTATTTTGAAATTTTAATCTGTTTCATTCTATCTGTCCTCTGTGAGACTTATTCTATTTCTCTAAATTTCATTTTACGTTTCATGAAATAGAAAGTATCTGCATAATTTATTTAAGTAAATGCGAATTGTTTCTATTACGGTTAATGTTCTTGCGTAGTATGAGAAAATAACACATCACTGATTGATAACGATTTTAAATTATTTGTGTAAGATGATTTAAAATTCTAGGCTCATCTGGTATTCTACTGTTAAACAGCAATACTTTATATTACTGTGCATTTTGAAGGGTGAATGAACCTGTGATTACAGGCGCAAGGCCCATAACATCTTAGTTCTTATACGAGCTTTTGACAGAGTACATAATTAAACTTAAGTTTATGGATGTTGGCAACTTGCCTATTTGCACGCCTTCCTATTTTAAATAATTAAAAAAAAATGTTTAATTTACACAGCTTTGTTATATGCCTGATATGGATGTCGCAGCCAAGTAGTTAAATTAGCCTTTTAATTACCAGCCTAGCCATTTTACCAGCGGTCACCCAATACATCTTTCGCTCAAAGAATAGAGTAATTTGACTAATTTCCTTTAGGCATTCAGAGCGTTGATTGAACGACGCCGCTTCGTAAAAAGGCTAGGCTATTACTTGGATGACTAATTAAGCTAATTGCCTTCGCCAATATACCTTACTTATAAAGTTCTAACTTAATCTACCTGTGTAACAATAGTATTCGTAATTAAAATTATACATTTGTCCATTATTCATGTATAGAACTTTGGGTATATAATCAAATGATTTCTATACAATCTTACATATTGATAGAATGTTTAAAAGTACCTATATGAAGCGAAATGTCATATCTACTAGTTTCGAGCAAGTTAAAGTCGTATTATTATCATATAAAATATTATTTATAGTCATTACATATTAATGCCTTGCTCGTAGTATAATTCCGGCTTTGACGTTTATATTTATCGATATTTGTACATTGTAAAATTTAAATTAGCTTAATTAAGTATAAGTGGGCTCTATGAATGTTAATTTAGTGCTTGGTTAGCGATTATTAACACCATAGCCAATACGGAGTCGATTAAAGTAATACGTTCACTATGCTGCTTGCATTGTTTCTATTAGTGCTTTTTAAGAGCCGAAATGGTCCAGTGGTTAGAATGTGTTTATCTCAAATTGAGCTAAAGGCGTTACTAAATTTATATGTGCTTAATTGGTGTCTATAATTCATCTCGTTCTTGGCGGTGAAATAAATCATTCTTGGAAGATCTTCATGTGTCTCATTTCAACGAAATTCTGCCCAATAAGTATCTAAAACTCAATGCAGGAGTTCCCATCTGTCTTCTCAAAGGGAGAGAAATTCTTAGCCCAGCAGTGGGAAATTTACCGGCTGTTACTGTTGCATATGTTTGTGTCATAAGCGGTAATGTTAATTAGGCTTTACTTTTTCTTTATTCAAATGGATTAAGACAAATAAGTGATGTATACTACATTGATGGTTAAAATAATTTATAATTAGAAATAAAAGCAATCAAATAAATAAGTAGCTTTAATCATTCTATATATTTCTCATTAAACACTTTGTCCTTTATAATATAGCGTGGTGGAATATGTTCCAAACCTTCTCCTCAAAGGGAGAGGAGGCCTTTAGCCCAGAAGTGGAAATTTACAGGCTGTTGTTGTTGTTGTTGTTCTTGTAAAACAATATTATGTAGTATCAGTAAATTGCATATAGTTGAAGGTTGGAGACTTCTTAATGTTTTCTCCGAATTATCTGACTGCGCTATCAATCTTTCTTATAGTTACTGTGCGGCGATAGTCGTCAGGACATTGCCTTTCATATGTGTAAAGATAATAGAAAACCCGCGCCATGCGATCTCTCTTAAAACTGGCTTTAACGAAACGCTATCTATAATTTATATACCGCGTGTATGAACGGATAGATTTCAAGTAGATTAAACTTTAATTAGAAACCAATCATATTACTGGTGGAAAATACATGATACGACCTTTTTTAATTATATTTTTTCTGGAAATATTGGTTGCTCTAACTTTATTCAAGAAAAATTGTACATGTAAAGTATTCGCTACAATGTAGAATTCTCTGTACACAATTACATTAATTTCATTATAAGTAATATATATATTTGAACTTTATAAGCTTGAAAATTTGAATACTGGTTCTCAAAGATTTCAATTAGATTAATAGTATTTAATTCTAGACAGATTAGACACGAATAAATCAAAATCATAAATATTAAATATACATTATTCAAACAGGCTCTTAACACTGAAGTCGTTTTACGATATAAATTAAATTCGGACAACTGTTTCCAAATTAGATTCTACCGAGAAAAACTGACATGAAACTCATTAATTAGTCTTTTTATCAATCATACGCGAATGATCATTTACAGTAGATGATTTATACGCTTTCAATTTGGGCTCTATATATATGTAAAACAACGTTTCATTGAGCTGTTTGCTTTCTATAACATCCTCACGTTTACGATAAAACTTCGGTGTTTATTACAATAGATGGCGCTAGTCGTATCCGAAAAATTAAAGAGATACATCGAATGCGATATAAGCTAGAATTAGGCATAAATAATGATCTTTTTTGTAATCATAATATTATAAATGTTCCTGGGTGTTTGCAATAAGCAAAATATGTTGTGACTTTGTCCTCATTACGTTACTGAATACAAATGAATTTTTTTTCGCAAAATTTTAAGAACGGTCTGGTAAAACGATCGAATTTCTTTGAATTTCGAATCATAAAATCATTCAATCCCACTTCTTAAGACACGAACGTGTAATCGGCAATTTGTTGTATATTTTATCATCCACTTTCTACATGATGCAATCGTCCCAGTATTCACATGTTTTAATTGCATACAGTCTTGCTCACTAGACAATTGAATGGGATTGAGATCGATTGTATTGTTTTTGTTTTTGGTAGGTGAAGTGATGAATGAATACTCTGATATGTGCCTGCGATAATTATTGTGATATTTTCAATACACATACACGTATGAATGAAGAAGTTATGAGAATTTATTTATATGCGGGTGCCATAATCTTAATACTTATCGTTTACAGTTTGTTTAGAAGCGCAAATCTCAAGATCTACCAGTTTGACTTTAAAAATAGTTTTAAAAATAGTCTTAATGACATAACAGGTACACTTTACAAAGGGGTAGTATATATATATGTATGTATAAAAAAGAAATATTTTTAAATAGTAGTGTACAAATATAGAATCAGTACATAAACTTGAACGAAGTAGGTAAGTAAAAAATAAGTTGTTCTCGTAAACACTTAAAATCACTATTTTAAAAACACAATCGGTGACGAATGTTCTAGAAGATTCCAAAGTTATTTTCATTAAATGTAAACATCGCTGATCACAACGCGATTTTAAAGTGTAAATAAGACCTTGATATTTCTTACGTTATTATAATATCACTTTTATTGAAGTTTTATTATAATTTTACTTTATTTTTAGCTATTCAATCAATTTATGTTTACATTAACAATATTATACCCTTTTGAGTATATTTAAGTACTTAATAAAGATTTATTTATATTCATGCCTTGATTGTCTGTTGGCTACACGTGAAACTAAATCGAAGATCGGGTTAAATAGCACCACTGTGATTTTAAATACTTAAATAGCGTTTCTAACATACTTTACTTTATTCTTTTATTGTGCAGTTGTAAGAAAACCTTCGTCAATTTTTAAATTCATTCATTTATCAAGTCTTAAACTCTTAGTACCTTTGGAATCTAAACATCAAATAATTGCGACGCAATATGTCATTCTCAATCGGTAAAGCAGATTATCGTTCATACCTAGCACATGAAAATAGATCTTAAGATAATGAACACTTCCTTACCCTGACTGTACAGTCGGTTAAACAAATACAACATAGGTTAGGCCTTAACAAAACAGGCGTACCTATTTCGGCGACCTTACAGCTACATAGCGAACTCTTCCAGGCAACCTACAGTGTAGGATAGCTCATGCCTTATTGGTGAACATTGTCTGGGTGGAATAAAATACTGTTACACGTGTACATTTTTAAATAACCTACCTTTACATGTGGAGAAAAGCGTTTTTACAGCTGTGTATATACTGCTTTTACTGGCAGTAACTTTCATAATATTCCGTAATAATTGTATTCTTCTATTACGCAATTACTATATTAACATTTTTCAATGATACTGATCTGATATTGTCTAGTATTTTACGTATTGAAATTTACAAAATTTCCTAGCAAAATGTCTACGATTGTATAAAGATATAATCCATAAATATCATTATTTAATTTTAATATAAATTTGAATTAATTTTCAGCAATACTGTTATTTGGTATTTGCATAGGTTAAGAGATAAACCCACCAATAATACACGTACCTGCTCGTGCTTCAGTAGCGTGACTAAAATATCGACGGCGATGTTAGTCGTGAAAGTGAATTTCATTTGTGAAATTGCAGTCAATGCAGACTGAAATAAATTTACGAATAAAAATTCTTAAAGTCTATTCGGTAAAAGTTTGAGAAACTGTGTCCAATCGATTCATTTGTAATAATTTCAATTGTTATTTTGTATTCAAGTACTTTATACAGTTCTCAAGAGAAGAAACTCAATTCTCAAGAGAAACAAATGAAAGTACAAATGCTTTTGTAGTGTGTTCTTAAGAATATATAAAATAAGATATAAATGAATTCATTAGTTTTAAATGAGCGGCTAGCTTAGATTCACGTTTGACCTGAATCACGTTGATGGAAAGTGATGATGGAGCCAAGAACACGTCTTACAAAATGTATAAACTGTCGACTCGAGGAGAATGCAAGTCTGCATCTGAAATACTTATTATAAACCGCGGATATTATTATATTTAAAAAAAATAGCTACTCATTTTTAATAAGATTAAACTTGTATCGATTTAAACAATTTACAATAAAATAATATAGAAGGACATTTTATATAAATACATTTTTTACTAAGAAAAGTAAAAAATAATGTAGGGATGATTAGGATTTGTTGAAAATCCTTATCCATCGCATTAAAGTAACGTGGCAGACGTTATGTGTAACGAGTGTGTATAATTCTGGAGTGGAGTAACTATTTGTGATAAAACTTTTGTCTAACCCTGAGACAATGGCTTAAAACGAAGTTACTTTTGCTACATATTATGTATTAAATAACAGATACAATGAAACATCTTAATAATTGACAAAAATTAAAATTTGTTTTATCTTGTATGACTAATAACACTATCAAAAATATGTTTATAATAATGTTGAAATATAAGTGTGAAATTACCTCTAGATGGCATTACTTTTCCATCTCTCTTTTTCCCTTTGTATAATATATGGTTATGTACCATATATTATGGATGGTACATAACCATATATACCATCTATACTATATACAAAGGGAGAGTGAGAGATGGAAAGGTAATGCCATCTAGAGGTAATATCACCCTTATATCCTGTCTTTTTTTTTGTCGTGACTTCTGTGTAGAATTTCGTACAAACTTGAAAGTGTAACAACAAACTTTCGCATTTATAATATTTGTTAGGATTATGCACGAGTAGAAGAAAGCTAACTGACGTACAAACGAATTACCAAATGTATATTATAAAAAACCGTCCTATATAAAAGCTGAGAAATCACAAAATAAATACTGCAATCGCATTTAATTTTGTATGCAATTAAAAACAGTTACGTCAGAAAATTATTAAAATTTCATTATGATGATGATTTTTTTAAATATTTGCGCAAAAATCGCTGTTAAGTCAGCATTTTTCTCACGACGCTGATGTAAGCGCATGCGAGCGATTTCAAAACATCGATCTGGGTTAAATAAATCGATGCACACGCACCAATTAGCCGAATAAACATATTTATATAGATCAAATGCAAATTATTACAAAATATTTGTATTATATTCATTTTATTATGTACACTAAGTTAATGCTTACCTAGTGCTTACGTATATAAAAAATATAAAACAACAACAGCCTGTAAATTTCTCTCTGCTGGGCTAAGGCCTCTTCTCCCTTTGAGGAGAAGGTTCGGAACTTATTCCATCACGCTATTCCAATGCGAGTTGGTGGAACACACGTCTTTGGATTTGTATGAAATTAGACACATGTACTTCGATGTTTTCCACGAAATTAATTATAAACACAAATTAAGCACATGAATGAAGTGGTGCTTGCCTGGGTTTGAAACCGCAATCATCGGTTAAAATGCTCGCGTTCTAAAAAATGGGCCATCTCGGCTTTTAAAAAATATAAGCGAATTCGATAAGGATTTCTGATAAAGCAATTGCTTATTCATTCTAAATCTAAGTGTTCACCGCTGTTTTCACTTAGTTTATCTACATTTCCTAACATAATTTTAGTTACGTTTTTATTTAATTATTAAATTAGTACGTTTAATTTTTCAAAATCGGTGTTATGTATTTACGATTTTTCAATTAACCTCAGTCGAGTATAGATTCATGTTTAGTTTGTTAATTATTGACATTAAAATTCAAGACCTTCGCTTATTTATACGATTTATTATACGATTATAGATGTCAATGGTCAAAGAAAGGGCTGAAAAATTAGTAGCCAACTGTTGACCACTAACTACACGCACACTAGTAAAGTATTACGTTCGGAGAATGTCATACGTTCTGCACACAAATATAATAAAGTAGCCTCATTTATTAGATCTTTTGTAGTGCGACACGCTATCTATACATATATATGACTTATTAAGTGTTTGGCCTAACCCTTGATCTTCTTAAATGGCATTGAGGTAGTCTCTGATAGTTATTTGATTTTGTTTTTTTTTTGTTTTGATGGAATAGGTTGGCGGACGAGCATATGGACCACCTGATGTTAAGTGGTCACCATCATCCATAGACAATGACGCTGTATATTAACTATTCCTTACATCGTCAATGTGCCACCAACCTTGGGAACTAAGATGTTATGTCCCTTGTGCCTGTAGTTACACTGGCTCACTCACCCTTCAAACCGGAACACAACAATACTGAGTACTGTTATTTGGCGGTAGAATAACTGGTGAGTGGGTGGTACCTACCCAGACGGGCTTGCACAAAGCCCTACCATCAAGTGAAGTTTAGAAAAAGTTAACAATAATTCGATGCAAGCAAACCTCGGTGTAATAGACAGTATGCCATAAATTGTAAGGTATGGAATGTCGTCGGGGCGCGGTGTATGGTGTGAAGGTCGGCCGCCTGTAGGACGTCTAGGCTGATCGCACTGAACTTACTACGAGACACAATATATAGCTTAATTTAATTAAAAAAAACTGTGATACAATGTTGTTTATATTTATATTGACGACCTCCGTGGTCGAGTGGTGTGTACACCGGTTTTCATGGGTACGCTACCTAAGGTCCCGGGTTCGATTCCCGGCCGAGTCGATGTAGATTATCAGTAATTTCCTACGTTGTCTTGGTTCTGGGTATTTGTGGTACCGTCGTGACTTCTGATTTCCATAACACAAGTGCTTTAGCTACTACATTGGGATCAGGGTAATGTATGTGATGTTGTCTCATATTTATTATTATTATTTATTATAAATGTGAAAATAATACTAGTCTTTAAATAGTATATCCTCGTTTTTGCTTTTCCTATTTTGTTAACACAGATAAAAAAGTAACGCACACATATATACATATATCTATAGTAACTAATTGTGCGTCCAGTTTATATTACAAAGTTGTAGTATTTAGACGCTATATATAATACTTTTATGTATAGATACACTAGAAAAAGAAAAAGTTCGTATCGCCAAGTGCAGTGCAGTTAAGCAAGGCACTCAATCGACCGGATCTCCGGGTACGTAAACGTAGTCACGCGCCTGGTACACCACTAAAATCAATAATAAAACGTGCATATAAATGTTAATTTTATGCATATCGAAATAAATAATTATATGTTCTATCATCCTATTGTAAATCTGTGGTTTCCTTATATGTATTATTGAATAACGATCAAATGTTTTAAGTAAATCGTTCATCATAAATTTTCTCCATAATAAACACTTACAGAATTATTCCAATTTAAATTTTAAATGAAGGGAAGTAAGGTTAACTTTTGTTTAAATTACCTTCTTAATTTTTTCAATATAACAGTGATCACCGGAATCAATGTTACTATTGACGTCAATATAACATTCTGAGAATAAAATAAATTCTGAAAATAGCGAAATAAATAAATAAATGTATGAATATTATCGTTCTTGTTGTTGTATCCGTGCAGACAATTCATATAATAAATGCAAATAATCTCTAGTCAATGATCGAACGATTAAACAGCTAATCTTGACACGGTCAGAATAGGACCACCATATTTACCTTGTCACCTAGGAACTATACTTATATAATATTGTCTGCCGGAAAAACGAATGATTAAACGTTAAATTGCTATACATTTTTCATGCTATTTTAACTAATAAGCGTTTAGCTTCGAAGCTATAAACAAGCATGAAAATATTGTAGTCGCATAATCCTTCGTTTGTAAATATTTCATGGTATTCGAACCAATAGGTCAGTGACAACGCGTTCATGTGATTCATCGAACAAAATGACGGAACTAAGAGGCTATATACAAATACATACGTAGCAAGTCACCGTATCTCTCATAGCGATTATAGTACAATATCCTTGTTTGTTTCAATAGTACCGATTCTTTAAACAATCTCAAATATAAACTAATATGACTGTACTGAAATGTTGCCATCTCTTTTTCAATTGTTGGTAATGTGTTGCCATCTCTTTCTCATGGGAATTATAAAGGATTAGATTTTGTCTTATCAAATTAGTTTAAAGATTGTGTGTTATAGAACATATCAATATATTGTTGTTGAAAACTGTTATCAATCGTTTGAAAAATGTCATTTGTTTTTGTTAATTTAATTCGCATTATAGATTTCATAAATATTAACATTTTTTTACATACACCTCAATTTAACATAGGACTGGAATGAGAAATCATTCAAAGTTTTACTTATACAAAAATAACGCATCCATTTTTAATCTGTGCCTTAAATTTTTGTACGAGTGAATGAATGAGTCAATCTACGCTGTCAGTGATTGAGCGGGTGTGAAAGTGGAAAACAATTATTGTCCTTCGACAATGGGTCACCAGTTACCACAACTAGATCAGAGTGAAAGTTGCATTGTAATGGATACCTTTGTGTGATTGCCTGATTCTCCCTTATTCATAGTTTCGTAACTCTTCATAATATATTATCATAATAATATAATACTTCTATTTAATGACATTCAAAATATAAAGTCTCATTTAGATATAAAAAATATTGATTCTATTTGTGCTCAACACTTGTAATTATTTTATATTATATTTGTTTATGCACCATATCGTATTATAAAACAGGATGTTAGTTTAATCTTTATTCCGTAAGCTTGAAAAAGCGATCATGAAACCCCATGACAACTTTTGACTTGTACAACATTTGGATAAGTTTAATTTGTCTCATTGGATGACAATCCAAGAAGGATTAGAAGGAATGATAAAATGGGAATAGTCGTATATTTGATTAATGAAAGTTAATCTCTTAAAATTATTTTGCTTAGTAATTGAGATTATATGTTTCGTGTATCTTATCACATAGTATAAAATAAAGTCGCTTACCTCTGTCTGTCACTATGTAAGCTTAGATCTTTAAAATTACGCAACGGATTTTGATGCGATTTTTTTAATAGATAGAGTGATTTGAGAGGCAGGTTTTTGTATATAATACATGGACAATATAGTAAAGAAATAAAAAAAAAACTGTAGTATTTTAGTAGCAGCATTGTATTGTACCCGTGCGTAGCCGGGGCGGGTATCGCTAGTATCTTATAAGTGATATCATGTGTACCAACACTGTAACAGTTGATTTTGTGCTCTCCAGTAATTAGGTTTACCCCCGAAATAGTCTAATAATTTATTCCTCTTTTTAATATTAACACTTGTGTTGAGAGTGGGGACAACAATGGCCCAAGAGGTCAGGATAGATCCTGATCTCGAAAACCATTGAACTATTGACGCTTAATAAAATATGTTTTTTTTTCATTGAACTTTATTGAAAAAAAATACGTGTATTGATGTATCTTCATTTGTATTTACACTAACTGACAGACTTACTAATCAAGTGTCGTAATAAAAAAAGTACGCGATAAGTCCTTATCACTTTTTATTTAGAAATGAAGAAACAAACAGATACAAATTACATAGACGCGAATAAACTGTAACTCAATTCAGTTTGTTTATTACAACGTAATAAAGTTTTAAATAGATAACGCCACTTAGAGCGGGGGCGTTCGCCATCTACATAGCTAATCATACTTTTTATCTGTTATCTCTTATTCAAATAGATAGTATAGTAATGAATCATTGTTTTTTTTACAGGTAAGTTCTACTATATTCGCAATCAACCATGGGTCAACGGTCGTTACGAGCTAATATAGTAAGTCCCGTCGATACGGTTTGTTTTGCAAACATTGCACTTTATGTAGGTGTTTATTATTGTATACCTTTGTTAAATGTTGTAATATGAATCGTCCATCGCCGTAGACTCGAGTAATACTTTACTTATTAGGGTGATTAAGTCGCGTCACTCACAATTAAGCGCAGAAATGCTTTAAAAATAGATCATTTTGAATTTAATGTAATTAGTGTTTAATTTGGATAAGGCAATTTTTTTGTTCTACTTTTGCTATTATCTTATATTAATTTACAGAATATTTTTAAACGTTTCAATGAATGACATATTTAAAATAATTTTCATTGTCATTCGATACGAAAAAATCTATACCAAGTTCATTGAAACCCGCATTTCCGTCTGTTTACAATCAGATATTCTATAGGCGATATTACTTGCGAGTACCGTTATTAACTCAATCAATTTACTGTTAAACATTATCACGAGTTACTTTGATGCTCGCTCTAGTTTTTGTTTGATTTTTTTATGAAATAGTAAAATGAAGTATTGCTTGATTACCGTTTGAGATATCTGTCGCTGGCACTCCCTGTCGTTTCCATTCATTTATTGTATTGTAAAAACGAATAGTCTAATCAAATGGAATTGTAATCTCATTAAGTAATAATGACGACCTCCATGGTCGAGTGGTGTGTACACAGGTTTTCATGGGTACGCCACTCAGAGGTCCCGGGTTCGATTCTCGGCCGATTCGATGTAGATTACCATTAGTTTTCTATGTTGTCTTGGGTCTGGGCGTTTGTGGTACCGACGTTACTTCTGATTTCCATAACACAAGTGCTTCAGCTACTTACATTGGGATCAGAGTAATGTATGTGATGTTGTCTCATTTAATTTAATTTAAGTAATAAATTGTAAACGGTTTTTCTGAAAATTTATGTACAACACTAGAAACGACAATGCTCTGCTAACAAAGCCTGATATATCTATGTCTTGTTTCTGTTGAGAACTTTCATTGAAAAAAAAGTGTACCTATGTAAATGAATGATGTGAGAAAAAAATATGAGTTTGGATAAGAATTTAGAATTGTGATCATAAAGAAAATATTCTTTACTCTGGCTCATAACCATTCGATTGGAGATCAAAGTCATGTTACATTATTGAAATAAATGTAACTTATCACGATTACCGATGTAGTGATCATTTTCCTTATCACATGCTGATTATACAGTCACTTTACAAGTGGTGGCCTACTATGCTTGTAATGTGAATGTGTTTTATATTTATAAATCCAGACTGAAACAAATGCAAGCCTTGCATGACTATTATAAAATCCCATGCATGCTTATCATATGGTTTGATTTCTTATGTATATGTTGGCGGACGAGCATATGGGCCACCTGATGGTAAGTGGTCACCAACGCCCATAGTCAATGAAGCTGTAAGAAATATTAACTATTCCTTACATCGTCAATGTGCCACCAACCTTGGGAACTAAGATGTTATGTATATGTTTCACTGGCTCACTCACTTTTCAAACCGGAACAAAACAATACCGAGTACTACCTACCACCAAGTAAATCACTCTCGAATTCACTAAAAATCAATTCTCGATCAATGACGGTTCCACAGTCTCGACGTGAAATTTTTACGTTAGATAACCCATTTATTGCGAAATCAACTAGTCTATATATTACATAACGTACTTGATAAATATGTGTCTTATGTTTTATAGTTCTCCTAACTCTTTTGAATATAAATTTTAACATTATAACTTACTAGTTAATCGCCCGCGGCTACGTTTGTGTTTTATGTTGTTGGTTGTCATGTGTCAGGCAAAAAAAGGAGGCAATGTTCTTTCTTAGAGTTCAAGTTTGCTTCATACATTCAATCAAATTCGATTCAGCGGTTTGTTCATGAAAGAACAGACAGACAGAGTTTTTACATTTATAATATTAATACAGATTTATTTATACGTGATATTTATCAAAATCAGTCAGTCTTTTCGTGTATTTTAGTTCAGGAAATACACAGATTGGTTTCTAATGTAACTTGGCGTGCTCACGATTTATAAGTAACATTTTATCACAGCAAATGAGACAGTTCCCATGAGATTATCTATACTCGATATCCACGTCTTAAGCGAAAGAAAATAATTCACAATATATGTTGTGACACAATTTCATTAGCGATTCGTCACTAATGGAATTTAATCGCCCCTAGGATCCTCGTCGTAAGCATCTTAATTGAAAAATTATTTATATTAATATTATAAATGTGAAAGTATGTCTGTCTATATATTATCTGTCGTTCTTTAACGACCAAACCAATGAACCAAATTTGATTGAAATTTTGAAGTAAACTTGAAGGAAGGCTACGTTTTACGCCTAGCACATGACAACCGAGCTGAGATGGCCCAGTGTTTTAGAACGCGTGCATCTTAACCGATGATTGCGGGTTCAAACCCAGGCAAGCACCGCTATATATATATGTGCTTAATTTGTGTTTATAATTCATTTCGTGCTCGGCGGTGAAGGAAAACATCGTGAGGAAACATGCATGTGTCTAATTTCATCGAAATTCTGCCACATGTGCATTCCACCAACCCGCATTGGAACAGCGTGGTGGAATATGTTCCAAACCCTCTCCTTAATGGAAGAGGAGGCCTTATCTCAGCAGTGGGAAATTTACAGGCTGTTACTTGACTTTGACTTTTTACATGACAACCAACCCACTAAAACACGAGCGTATCCGCAGGAGGCAACTAGTAAGACTATAATAAAAAATCTCTCCAAATTTTGAGTTAAAATAAACCGTCGATTCGTTACTATTTGAAATTGAATAATACTGTAATTCGAGAAGTACAATAAATATATTAAACTTAGTAATAAAAGTAATCAAGTATAGAAAACTCGTATTATGTACATTTAGTTACGAGCAAGTGTTTTATAAATAAAACAATGTGCTCCGTTTTCCTCTCATGAATGGCGTGGAACCTCGCTTTCTCACACTCAGGTGCAAAAAGTGGAATCACCCGCTATAGTAAAAGAAGGCGATGGCCGCTTCTAAATATAATTACTGTGCCAACCAGTTACGACGATGGCTACCCGGTGGATACTACGATTATGTGTAAGATTATCTTTTTTTTTTAAATTCTAAGTGAAATTGATCGGCTCTTTTATCTTTTATCTTTTCTGTGGCATTAATAGACCACAACCATATTCGTTTAGGGTTTATATACATTTAATGAAAGATAATCGTGGACATATTTTGTGTTGTAAGATTCATACAGGTTAATAATAAAGATTCTTTAAAACCATAATGTTACTAGCGATGGAAGGCCTTGAACATGGATGTGGATGGATATAGAGGTAGAGGACGACCAAGGAAACGATGGATGAATTGTGTGAAAGACGATATAGTTAGAAAGAATGTTACTTGTGAGATGACGTCTGACAGAGAAGTATTGAAGGAGAAGACATGCTGCACCGACCCCAAATAAAATTGGGATAAGGGCTGGAGGATAGATGGATGGAATGTTACTAGCGATGTATTTAAACATACCGAACACAATATAGTTTTTTTTGTGAAACCCTTATAAAAATATCTATTCTGTGACTACAAATTCGAAACTCACCCCAAGATATAATAATGAAATATCAGAACGTGATATTTGTATTAATTATAAAATTTATATGAGTGTCTGACATCGTCTGTGTGTTTATTGGACATCTCTAAATATATATTATTAAATTTTTTAAACGTACTTTAATGGGAATTTCATGAAGAAACAAAATGATTCAAAAGAATTTATAATACATACGTGTACATATTATGGTAGAAAAAACCCGAGAATCAACTTTCCTATCCGGATTTTTATGTTGACAAACTAAAAGTTGTAAATTTGTACCCTTATTGTATCCCTGTGAGCTCGGACGGGTAGCTAGTCGTTAGAAAAAGCACTATTAATAACCTCAATCACATTAAATATTTGGAAGTCTTTCCTTAGTAATCAACTGTTTTACAAAGTACATTAATAATGCTTCACTACATAGTATAAAGTAAAGTCGCTTTCTCTGTCCCTATGTATGCTTAAATATTTAAAACTATTGAACGGATTTTGATACGATTTTTTTAATAGATAGAGTGCTTCGAGAAGAAGGTTTTTAGTAAAGAAACTCTGATAATTTTAGAAGTTTCTACTGTGATGTCATACAATGCACCCCTGCGAAGCCGGGGCGGGTTGCTAGTAAAATAATAAATTAGGTTTAATACTGGCTTTGCTTAGCGTTATAAGACAGAGGTTATTTTTTTGACAGAGTCCTCGATCTATTTAAGGCTTATGTTTCTTAACAGCGCTATCTTGGGAAAGGAATGAAAGCCTTGCCGAGACAAATAACAGACTGTTTACCTTCTACCGTCCTTTAATGTCTTATTCGTTTATAACAGGGTTGACAACAATTTACGTTAAATATATAAAATGTATAAACCTTTCTCTTTAAAATTGGTAACTTAATTGTAATTTTCGAAAACAAAACCTTCGTGTTTTTATGAAGAAATACTGGCAAGGCTTGTTTTCAAGGCTTCTTTCTTTACGCATACAGCTTGTCTTAAATATATTAATTATGTTTTGAAGGGAAATTTTGAAAGATCGAACCTGCTAATTTTACATCGCTACTCGATCTTTATACCGTTAAGCTATTGAAATAAATCTAAATGCCATGTATACATAAATTAAATTTCATGAATATTCTGACATAGAGACATTGATTTCGACACATACCCGAAACTTAATAATACCAAAAACTTATTTATTTAAATAGTATTTACAAAATATTTGGACAAAGAATTATTAAAAAATTGAAATTTATCGGATTAAACAATCATTGAGTTAGCAACCCTGTTAAAGGAAAGGCGAGCTTTGCGTGGAGTGCATCTCAAGAGATGGTCGGTGATGGGCCCTGACATCCCGTTGAACACAAATACCATGGTAGAGCGAGACGGAGGATTAATACTTATTAAGCGATAGAAAGAGATGGATATGTAACACACTTGTATACTCAAATTTAACAGGTTTTCGCTGTACTGGTTGAGCAGGTGATGCGCTATGAATGATTTCGTCTATGAGAATAGGTGAAGTAAAAATTAACTGGTTTTAAATTCTGTGTTTCTATTTTAGCGATTATTTTAATTACAGTTAAATACTGTATTAATAGAGGAAGGTAGCTATTTGTTAATACTACAATTAGTACATAATGCCACTGAAAATAGACAAATAATTGAGGAGTTATTAATATCAATGTTAAGAATTATTAATTGTATAATATGACTAACGTTTTATTAATAAATATGATATATATACAATATATCTTATCGGTTAAATTATATTTTCCTTGAAATATTACTTTGTCAAACTTATTTTGTTTAATAATTTGCATGTAAAGTATCAGCTTCGCTTGATTCAATAAAATCAGACATACGTTAATTATTTAAAATTAAATATAAATCACAATTTTACAGGAATAAAACTATATTTCCATATAAAAAAAAATATTTGAGTCGAGATGGCCCAGTGGTTAGAACGCGTGCATCTTAACCGATGATTGCGGGATCAAAACCCAGGCAGGCACCGCTGATTCATGTGCTTAATTTGTCTTTATAATTCATCTCGTGCTCAGCGGTGAAGGAAAACATCGTGAGGAAACCTGCATGTGACAAATTTCATAGAAATTCTGCCACATGTGTATTCCACCAACCCGCATTGGAACAGCGTGGTGGAATATGTTCCAAACCTTCCCCTCAAACGGAGAGGAGGCCTTTAGCCCAGCAGTGGGAATTTACAGGCTGTTGTTGCGTAAAACTATATTTTATAGTAAGAATATAATGGAGGCTAGAAATAATAATAAATATTCGATTCAATAGTTCTATTTTAATATGAATGTTATCAGTGAGTTAGTCTTAACCATAACAGCGACCTTGGGTATTATTGATCGTTTTCAACTTAACCGTGCCAATATACTTGCATTTGCATTATGTAGTCATATGATTAATTAGACTTATTTATTATTACATCAATACATATCATAACCTGCCGTCTGTCTGTAAATACGCGATACAATAACTACCGGTTTCTTCATGCGGTTTTTAGCATGTATCAAATCAAATCAAAATAAACTTTATTCAAGTAGGCTTTTACAAACACTTTTGAATCGTCATTTTACAATTAAATGAAGCTACCACCGGTTCGGAAAGTAGATTCTACCGAGAAGAACCGACAAGAAACTCAGTAGTTACTATTTTTTAACATTTAAAAAATAAGTTGTTAGTTAATTAAGGAGTGTTTCATAAGGATCGTCTGTGTGTTTAATTCATGAAGGGGTGATTTTTGTTAAATAAACTAATAGAGTTATATTTTTTGTAAAATAGACGTGCGAAGTCGGGGCGGATATCTAGTCCATAATCATTCCTCATTTGTCATCTGTAATGTCCTTGTTTCGATATCGATAGTCGATTCTCGTTCCAGACAGGTTTTTTTATATATATACATATTAATTTGTAATATCTTTGCAGATATTATATAGAAATATCTGTATGATAAAATAATAATTATTGCATTATGAAAGTATCATCAGTACATTTTTATAAAACATAGAAATAGGTCGCGTCTGTCTGTCTGTATGTTCGCATAAACTCAAAAACGACTGAACGGATTTTCATGCGGTTTTCACTAATGGACAGAGAAATTCATGAAGAAGGTTTAGGTATATAATTTGTTTAGGTTTTTGTGTAAATAAGTTTTTTAAAATGATATCTTTTTATTATTATTTATTTTGACTATAACATAAAAATTCGATTCGCGACATTATAATAATCATCCAATATCTTATTACGATTGTCACAAAACCATCATTTATAATAAAATAATTATTATGTTTCGCTAATTTCACTTTTCTATTTCGAATTTATAAATATTTTAATTCGACTACATGATGGAATGCGTTGTTAGACTCTCACGGCCCTTGAGTTTTGGCTTTTAGGGCGAACAAACGCGGAATGCATGCGTACACGACAAATCGTCTTTGGACCAATAGTGTTTTAAATAGCACTTGTGAGCTTCTTGGTATCAGTGTTGTATGACTAAAATATTAACGCGTACACATTGTAATATGGGATTAAAATGTCTAATAAAAGATTAAACAGAAGTGTGCCTTATTGTATTCAAAGTAGGCACTAATTGTGAAACATTTGAATGTCAACAATGGAAATTTTTAAACGTTCGTTTTTTAAATTCGTATATTTTTCCCTTTCGTTAAGTATATTTTATAGTATATTTTTAGGTGAATGATGAATCTATAAATATTTTATTGTGATAAATACATTACTTAAAAGAAGTTTGGTTAACTAAATAATAATAATTTCGATTAATCTAAACTCTACTTATTTAATAATTCTCCATGTGTTAATTTTATTCTTCGATGAAATCTTATTGTGTTGTAGTTAAAGTTATAAATTGGTCAAATAATTAATCGTTCATACTTATACATTATACTCCGCGTCAATTTATTATGCCTCTGTGTGACATTAAAATTGTTCCACGCCTTCCTAAAAGGTTAATGTAAGTAATATACCTTATATATACAGTTCATTATTTTTATTAGAAATGTTTATAAACCTATTGTAACTAAGAATGGCTTACATGACGTCACACACCGCAATCGGATTACGAGTATAGTAAGCTCGAGTCATTTCCATGTAACAATTCCTTATGTGGTCAGTGGAAAAAGTAAAAATAAGACTTTACATTAACAGTCTGTAAATTTCACTCTGCTGGGCTAAGGTCTCCTTTCCATTCGAAGAGAAGGTTTGGCACATACTCGACCACGCTATTCCAATAAGGGTTGGTGGAATGCACATGTGTCAGAATTTCGATGAAATTGGACACACGCAGCTTTCCTCACGAGGTTTTCCTTCAACACAAATTAAGGACACGAATATTTACTTAGTGGTCGATGCCTGGGTTTGAACCTGCAATCATCAGTTTAGATGCACGCGTTCTAACCACTGGGCCATATCGGCCCTTAAAATACGATTTTAATTTCAGTAAATCAATCGTAATGTTCGTAATTCTATTATTATTGAATATTGTCGGTTCACATACCTGATTTGTCGATGGATGTTTGTGTAATTGGGGAAGACCGGTTCATAACTGTACTCCTTTGTTTTTTTTTATTATTCATGTATTGTGTATACAGTTCAAAAAAAAAAGATTTAAATGTTACTCTCACCACTGTACTAAATTTGATGACAATTTTTGTGTAAAGCTTAGCAAACTTAGACTACTTTTTTATACCTAAAATCTGACCAATCCCTTAAACGCGAACGCAACTGTAAACGACTTCTTGTTTATAAAACGAATTCCATGCTAAATAGCGAAAGTGGTATAAGTATTTAATAATAATTAGAAAACCTAGGCTTCAGTGCTCTTCAGCCTTAAATGCATCAGTGCTAAACAGAGCACTGATGCATTTAAGGCTAATCATTTGTTTGTTTAAAAAGATACGAGTATTCGTCATACGTTTTGGAAAAGAAACATGTTGTTGTATTCCACGTACATTCGCATCTAAAGTTTTCATTACACATTATATATGAGACAACATCACATACATTACTCTGATCCCAATGTAAGTAGCTGAAGCACTTGTGTTATGGAAATCAGAAGTAACGACGGTACCACAAAAACCCAGACCCAAGACAACATAGAAAAAAAATGGTAATCTACATCGACTCGGCCGGGAATCGAACCCGGGACCTCAGAGTGGCGTACCCATGAAAACCGGTGTACATACATAGAGGTCGTCAGATTTACTAGACAAAAATTATCATACGTTAATCTGTTTCTGAGAAAAACATTAGCGGTTAAATATTAACAACCTTTGCACGAAGGTGTCGAAATTAAATATCGAATGGACCGAAAATAGAAATGAGGAAAATTTTTACGTTTATGCTTTTTTTAATGCAAACAATGGGACCTCTTTTGATTCGTTGAATAGAAAAAAAAGTATAAAATAAGTACACAAACTAATACAGATTTTTCCTTACTAATTATTTTCAAAGTCGTTAATTTAATGCTAGAAACCGTCCGAGGGTAAAATTTAATTTAATGGCAACACTCAAAATTAATGTTATATAATCAAAGAAAGTTCGGACAGGAATAAACTGTCATAAGAATCAATTAATTTGTAAAATACAAATTTCGAACGAAAGACCTATTCCGAAGAATAAACACGACGCATCGATCACAAAACGATCGTGAAATGTCAAAAAGTGAAATGCAGTATTGAGTATGTCAAAGGAACGAGTGACATACGAAGTGAGCTCTTACAGAATAGCATCGCGGAAGACTAGTCTAGAAGTATCATATACAATACGGTTCTAACACATCACAATACAAACACATCAGTAACCCGTCACTCGTCAACATTCGTCATATCTGTTGAAATAATCGTACAGATACGACTTACTCTCACTGTGTAACCTATAAAAATATACATATAGCAATATTCGTTATCACTATAGTAAACAGACAAGTGCAACTGGCGCAATGTCACCGCCTGTCAATCTAGGGCATTTGATACCGCCATAGACCATAGCCGATTAGACATGGCATTTGAATTATTGGAACTTTCACGTACAAAAAGAGTTGTGTTTCGTTAACGATTTTTATTTATTTTTAAGTGATTTAATAATGACGGTATTATGCGATGGATCCTTAGGCAGTTAGTCGATTTTCACTATCGGAGATATCAGAATAGCCTTATTTTGTGTTTTTTTAAACAAGAAATAGGTATATGTAACCTTTTTTCATATGATATTAACTTGACATACTTATTGCCATAATTATTGTACTATTTGTTAATTAGGACTTTGATACTATTTTCTGTAGACCTACTGTTCTGATTCGATTCAATTCTCTCATAAAATGTAATCAGAGACGGTACAAGCTAATTTACACTTTATAATTAAATGTGTAAGGATTAAAATAATTTTAATTCACATATAAGGGCTATTGTATTATCTATGCACATTCGGAACCGGGCCGGCGATGATTGAGCAATTACCTTCCTTGCAACATTTTACTCTTGTCTATTATAAACATAGCTCACTTATCTTTATTATTTACTATAGTGTGATTAAATATTTTTGATACATTATACGAATAACAAAAGACACTTTCTAAACGTATTTGGTACATTACAATTTGATTTTCATATATTTTAATACCGTTACATACAATTTTGATATTTGCAAATACTAATATTGTTATGTAATTATAAAACTTTCTTAAATATACGAGAATAAAATTATTAATGACGTCAGAGATAACCAGTTTTGATACTTTCAAATTGAGAGTCATCAACCTCATCAATTAAAGTGCTCTAAATAAAACGAAGTACACCATTGATAAGAATCGAGATTGGATGTTAAACTGAAACTCGCGAAACATATAATATGTATTTTTATATCTTAAATTCAATTCAGTACAAATTTATTAATATTTTATGACATTGTGATTTTTTTAGAAGGAAAAGGTAGAAGATTATACAGCCATAACCGATATAGATTAACCTTTTTAATGTTGATAAAGCAATATAAGAACTTCTTTGTGAGATTGGAATGTTAATATCGTGTGTCTTGTTCCATTTTACCGCTCTCCTAACACACTGCCACGAGGACGATAACAAGAATATTATGACACAGTAATCTTTAGCTGTAATTAGCCGTGTTTATTAGTTGTGGCAAGTTTATCAATTACTTATTAATAGCAAATTTAATCATTGTAATTACTCTCGTAATTTTTTGTGCTTTTATTTATAATATTCAATTTAAAGTTTATTTGTTATATACACATAAATGTCTATCTAACAAAGAAAAGCAACACCTTCACCAATAAATCAAAGTAACCTATAAACACTGATAATTGATTCATAAAAATGTCTCTAAGAATATGTATTACTAGTGATCGGAAAGCAATGAACTATGCATGCAGCTCACGCAAACAATGTCTCGCCATATGACTTAGCGTTACGTCAGGGCATGCGGTACCGTTAGCTAGCCATACTCTGATGCATGGATTCTACTCGATTTCACCGTTTACAATTCAAATATACAAATATAACATTCTATATCTAAGTCGCATTCCATTTTTGAATTCGATTTTTAATTCTACAAATGTCATCATCATTATTAATTTCTTTTTTTTTTAAGAATTGTTGATATTATAGACAACGGATTAACAGTTAAGTATTCTAAAATTGTTGGTTTTTTTTTATGAATAGATATTTTTTGCGAGACAATTATATATTTAAACATAAATATAATTACATTAATTAGAACGTGCAACACTGAGAGTAAGATTAACGCATTTACGTAATTTAATAACATTTTCAGATGAGTTTCCGCTGATAAGAAGTTTCCTTCCTGTGTATAATATTATCACTCGCTATCTTCTGGTATGCGCTATTATTATAAAACGACTCGACAATAATGATGTTACATAATTCACTAATATAACGTATTCAGACAATATCACATTATAATTGAGAAAGTATGATTATATTCTTTTTCTTTTTTTGTTGTATCATAAATGATAAAATAGCGACAAAAATATTTATCACCTAATACCTTAAAATGTGTATTGTATTTTACTTACATTGGCTTTTAATTAAGAGTGTTTAGTTTAATTGACGGCTTAATTATTTCAATTAATAAACGACTGAATTAGTAATAATTAATCTGTGGAAACCCAGACAAACCTGTGTCACTTAATTAAATTGTTAAATTTTTACTTACTCGTATATAAAAATAGAAATTGTTTTCTGAAATCTAATTTGTTATGTGGATGCAGCACCAATTCTTGGGAAACTTATTTATGTACGTTATGCGCATAGTATTATTATAATCGTTATATATAAATATATATACAGCGTGTATATATATTCATATATAACGAGGAGTTAGGCATATACGCGTTTTCAGACATGATGTACAAAATATAAGTCTAATCGTTCACATTCGTAATATCTTTCCATATTCCCTTTAATATCACATTTTTTTGACTGTCATGTTATGTGTATGACGTCATACAGACGTCGCCAGAATTTACGATAAAAAAATGTATCCTAATTAAACTTTTTGATGCTTCGACGTGTACATCAAAATACCCCTATATTTTTATTGTCCAGCATATAACCGTGTTTCATCGTAACATCTATTAATTTCTATGAGCTCAGTGAAAGGGTGTGGTAATTGGATTCGAAGGCTCTATTCACATCTCAATTATTTCACGCCTTACTGAATAATTTGTTATAAAAAGGCGTACCTAATAAATTATTTGGTTTGAAACTAATCTATATTTTTGCTAAAGTAACTCTGCCTGTCTATGGCTCTTTTATAGCCAAACCACTGAACCGATTACGATAAAAGTTTAAATAAATATGAATAGCCTTAGTATTGAGCTATCATACAATTACTTAAAGGAATGTAAGTATTTCTCACTTACAATAGTTTATTGTTTGATTGATCTTTCAACATATAGTTCATGGCTTGATATGGTTTAAGTTACTGGTAAAAATAAGTTTTAAAGTGTTTTGTCTTGTTTTCCGATTTAAATTTTGCAATTAATTATTTTACAATCGATTTAATCGTATACGAAATGTTCATTTACATCGTACCCACGCGTTACGTTATAATTACATACTCGTCAACGTCGGATTACTTACTTTAGATGATCAAAGGCTTGGGAGTGAAGTTTGATCATTACTTCAAGATACTTTATTTGAATACACAATTTTCCGTTTTTTAGGATTCCGTATTTTTTAAATTAAAAAACGGAACCCTTATATAGATTATTTCGCTGTCCATCTGTCTGTCAAGACCGTTTTCCCTGAAAAGTGTAAACTATTAAACTTAAAATTAATACTAAATACCGAAGTATGGGGTGCTTTATAGCTGTGAAAAATCAAATCTCTGTCTAAGCAATCAAAAGATATGGTCGTATATTTTGTAATTTCCATAACTTCGAAAAGGGAATCCAAATCTATATTATATATCCTAGAATCACAAAGTTCGGCAAGAAGAAAGAAAAAATCCGGAACATGTAATTGTTTTCTTACATCACTGTCTGTTTATCTATCTGCCTGCCGATACGGAACCCTTAGCGCGTTAGACCGAATCGCACTTGCCCAGTTTTTTCTTAATAACAACTTATATACATAGCCATTTTATTTTTATCCCAAAATTGACGATAAACCAAGTGGCGTCAGTGAATTAGGGATGTCGGTCTTCCTTACTTCGTTTTAATGAATAATTGAATTTCAATTTAATGAAATATGCAAATTAAGATCATGTCCTTCTAGCCGATTTTCGCCATAAAAGTTATTAATTACATGTCGAATATGATGATATTGTAACATATTTAGTATATCCCAAAATAATGAAGACCTTATGTTATGTTCAAATAATAATGATTATAGAACTTAAAAAATACCAAAACATATTAATAAATTATCGGGAAAGTTGCCTAGTAGAAGCTATTGCTGCTGTTTGTCACAATTTGAAAACCTACGAAATCCAATTACAAGATTTGTTTGACGAGTATTATGTAATTCAATATTGAAATATTTATATTATTGTGATTCATGGTTTCTATATTTCATGTTAGTAAACAGCTAAATTCGAGGAACATAACGTAACTTCACTCGTATATATTGTATGAGTGCTCTATCCCTATTCAAAACAACAACAGTCTCTAAACGCTGCTGGGCTAAGACATCCTCTCCCTTTGAGGAGAAGATTTGGAATATATTCCACCACACTGTTCCAATACGGGTTGGTAGATACTAATGTGGAAGAATTTCATAAAATTAGACACATGCAGGTTTCTCACTATATTCTCCTTCACTGCCGAGCACGTGATGAATTTGAAAAATAAATTAAGCACATGAATATTCAGTGGTGCTTGCCTGGGTGTAAACCCGCAATCATCGGTTAAGATACACGCATTCTAACTACTGGTTTATCTCGTGATCAATATATAATAAAATATTCCTATTCAATAACGCTATATGTCTAATGGAGCTTATTTTCGATTAATCCTAGTTGAAAAAAGATAGCTAAGTGGAAAAATCTTTATGAAATTCGCATTATCTATGTCCCATCGAGCTTCTAAGAACTCGGCGTTAACGGTTATCTTGTAGACGCTACAATTTGCAACACAGCATCTATATTGAACAAGAATTGGTATTGATGCATTTTATTTTCAATTTAACGGATTTAAAATACATCATTCAAGAGAAGATATATAAGAAAGGGTGCTGGAATTAGATCAACCAATAGAATGTGGGATATTGCTTGTAGGAGTTATCCGAAGTCGCAGGCGGTGGTATCGTGGCGGAAAATTGTAAATTGAATCGCCCGGCCGACACTGTGACGACACCGGCGCCCTGTGACGTCACGAAACGCCCCCGCATCGGCACAGGAGGGTACATTCGTGTACTATACACTATTAATAGAATAATATATATTGGGCATTCCTTAATATAAAAAGAAACTATAAAGAGGTGTATCATTACTACATAGTATAAAACAAAGTCGCTTTTCTGTCCCTATGTATGCTTAAATCTTTAAAAATACGCAACATATTTTGATGCTGTTTTTTTAATAGATAGGTAATTCGAGAGGTAGGTTTTTG
This sequence comes from Vanessa cardui, assembly GCF_905220365.1. NCBI lineage: Eukaryota > Metazoa > Arthropoda > Insecta > Lepidoptera > Nymphalidae > Vanessa > Vanessa cardui. The sequence goes on from NC_061126.1 coordinate 5,097,362, forward strand.
TAATTAATACATATAAAACAATATAGTAAAGAAACACTGACAATTTTAGAAGTTTCCAAAGTGATGTCGTAAATGAACAAATTCTGCAGTATATGACTTTTGAATCCTTGTGAATCTGGGGCGGGTCGCTAGTCGTTATATAAGAAGCTTGAATAGAAACTTGTAACTGAATAAAGTAGAACCAAAATAATGTATTTGAAAATAGTGACTCTCAGTCCATACTAGACCTACAAACCCATCGTTCGTTTATTCAAATTGAATTTGCAAATATATTTTTCTCTTAAACAATGTCATATTCCACAATTATTTATTTATAAAAACTTAACAAGAAAAAGTTTCTATATAATTATTGAAAAAAAGAATGCCAGTGCTAAAAAATACATTTTCAATTAAAGATATGTGTCATACCGTGATGATAGGGGCTCGTGTGCGATACCTCATGTCATTTGTGATAACCTGCTTACTGTGCCTATTGTGTAAATGTAAATACATAAGCGTTGAAAACTTGTTCATGTAATATTAAAGGGGAAGCAATAAATAAAAATTTAATACATTCTCAGCTCCTAAAAAGGAACAAAATTATAAATACTTACAGCAATATCATAAACGCTGCGTATTCATATTAATATTTTTATTACATTTCCTACAAATTGCAACATTTCAGTGAAACGACATTTCGCATTTGTAATACCTGTATGCAGTGTGTTTTGAATACATATTCTTAAAGAATGGTAATAATAATAAATATCGGAACTGTAAAATTACTATATCGTACGTATTTTTGGATTATTGCAATCGATGTATATATTGGTTCCAAAATAAATTATTTTATGCTTAAAGACAAAAAAATAATCTTTAAGCTATTAATGATAATTAAATAATAATAAGTATATCAAGGTTAGTCGTAAATACTATCTTCCATAGATAAACCCAATGAAGAACTTGTTCAACATATGGAATGTCTTTATTATAATACATGTAGTTATTTCAACCAACAACAGCCTGTTAATTCCCACTGCTGGGCTAAAGGCCTCCTCTCCCTTAGAGGAGAAGGTTTGGAACATATTCCACCACACTATTTCCAATGCGGGTTTTTGGAATACACATGTGGCAGAATTTCTATGAAATTTGTCACATGCAGGTTTTCTCACGATGTTTTCCTTCACCGCCGAGTACGAGATGAATTATAAAGACAAATTAAGCACGTGAATCAGCGGTGCTTGCCTGGGTTTGAACCCGCAATCATCGGTTAAGATGCACGCGTTCTAACCACTGGGCCATCTCGACTCTACTCTGTAGTAATTTAACAGCAAGGAAATAGAGGGTTCTAAACCATTTTTCTAGTATATTGAGCATCATAAATAATTTTCTCAATTCAATATGGCAGCGAGTGTACTTGTGACATTTAAAAATAATTTTACGCTACGGTACTCGTTACTGTCGCGGACGCTGAAAACATGTTGGCGTAATGTCACTCGTGGGCTGGGTTATGGGATACGGGATAGCTGGAAAATTGGATAGACAGGGCCCGAGTTATCGATAAATTGTGTTATTGTGTGAAAATTAGTTCTATTTTTAGCTCTGCAAGGGTTGTGCTTTTAGATAAAACGTTTATAACAATGAATCATTTTAAATTGTACTTTGAATAGAATTTTAAATACTATATTGTGATTATAGGTAATTAGCTGAGCTGAGCTGAGATGGCCCAGTGGTTAGAACGCGTGCATCTTAACCGATGATTGCGGGTTCAAACCCAGGCAAGCACCGCTATATATACGTGCTTAATTTGTGTTTATATTTCATCTCGTGCTCGGCAGTGAAGAAAAACATCGTGAGGAAACTTGCATGTGTCTAATTTCATCGAAAATCTGCCACATGTGCATTCCAGGAACCCGCATTGGAACAGCGTGGTGGAATATGTTCCAAACGCTATCCTTAATGGAAGAGGAGGCCTTATCTCAGCAGTGGGAAATCTACGGGCTGTTACTTTACTTTTTACTTTATAGGTAATTAGTAGTCGTCCGCGGTTCCCGTTTTAGGGTGTTGGTTGACATGTGTTAGACAAAAAGTAGCCTATGTTCTTTCAAGTTCAAATTTGCTTCATACCTAATTTCATGAAATTCGGTTCAGTTTGGTCGTGAAAGAGCGACGGATAGAGTTACTTACACATTTATAATATTAATATAGATGATACCGATTTAAATTGTTTTTTTTTTATTTCAAATTGTTGATGTTAAGACATTGTTCGGTCAAATTCAACACCGAAGATTACGCAATGACCTTATAAAGATAACTAAAGATAAAATAAAAAGTTATCGCAGTTTAATGTATTGAAAAACATTTTTCTTTATTCAAATTTATGTAAATGTTTTTTTTTTCGAGTCACACATTTTTTCAAAGGCACAGTTTGATAAGAATGGCGCTTCAGTGATGACGTGGTAGTCGTCTAGACAAATTTTATGGCGCGTATGACGTCACGCTCCCTAGCATTTCGCCCACGTTGTAATTTTCTGATGTCACAGTTTGACACTGTTATATTTTTCATTTGTGTTCAATAGGAACTACTGTTACTATGATAGGGTTCATTCATGCGTCAAATTCAATTTCTATTCATAAAACAAGTCGGCCAGCGCAACTACGCCGACATTTTGTTAATTCAAAATCAACTCACTCTTATGGTTAACCATAAAATAGCTTCTGGTTTATTTATTTTATAACTGTCAAATTACCAAGTTATACCGTACTGTTATATATTTACACAGATTATAAATATCTGTATATAATAACACATAAACACAGATGATAAAAAAAATTAATACTTTTAATGAAGTCTGTGTCTTAACTTATAAGAAAGAAATAAAATTTATATTAGATTTGTTTCAGTCTTAATTTGATAAGGTTAGAATGAATAGATAAAAATAGATTTATTTTCATTGTGTATTGGTGATTATAATTTATAGCGAACAAAGGTTGTCCGATCTTACTTTTTATTTAAACCCGTTGTAATAAATTTCAAAAGAGGAAATAAAAATGTCTAAGCGTTAGACGAAACTAGAAAGCAGCAACGTATTAAGTTTTTAGTACATTTAACACGAATTTACTTTCAAATAACGATTCATTTCATAATCATTGAACGTAATGAAAATACACGATAATACACACTTACATAAAATCATTTATATTGTATTTGAAATCTATTCATATTAAGAAGCTTTTCTTTTTTTTTTTAATTCAGTAAAACGGCTAAGTAACATACACCAATATAAAAAAAAATTAAAACCATTATCATCTACAATGTTACTAAGGAGCGCGTTTCGAATGTATCAGTAAAAGCCTTCTCAGCTTTTCTATAAAACATTATTCAAGGCGCCAAAATGTCGTCGAACGCAAACATACGCTGTAATAAAATGTGTACGTACTTTAAGGAATTCTATCCTATATTTTATTCATTTGAAGTTCTCTTTAGCTTTGAATAACTAACAGGATATGTTTGAAAACGGGCCAGGTACAGAAATCAAGAGAAAGAACTGTCATAAACTTGATTGTACTATGAATGTCAAAATATTATGTCATAATATTATATTAAGAACAATTTGATAAAATCATTATAGGAATTGTTTATATGTATATTTATTCTATACTTTAACCAATTTCAATTTTTTGTAGGTATTTACCATATGTCACGATTGAGATTCTCTGTTAAACTTTTAGTTATATCTTATATGATATAAAAGATATATTTGTACAATAGCAATGTTTAGTATAATTGCTAGGAACGTCTTCATCAAGGCGCATGGCGCCACAAGTTCTAGGCACCTCGCTTATGGTCAAATATTAAGCATAGCGAACTGGAAGGTATCTAAAAATGTTTGTTGAGCTGGAATGTCTTAGTTATGCTTAAAACTTTGTAGTTGCAGTACCAATGTCTATAAGCAATGGTGACCACTTATCATCAGTTGGCTCATTTGGCAATCCGCCTACCTATAACTAATACACTTATCAATTTATAATTCAGACACAGTAATAAGTAGGTGTGATATGAGAATGATAAGTAAAATAATTGAAGTGGTATTTTGTCTAATTATTTCATCCATCCATTGTCTAGACAGACAATTACGTAACCTCCAATCACTGAAGCTTTCAATGTAACTTGCGAAAATTGTGTCCTTTATTGAGATTACAATGAATCGTATGGTTTCGGAACTTATTAGAAAGTACGACAGACTGAGAAAGTTTCCAATAACGAATACTATACTATACTTTATGAAAATCACAAGTTTACGAATTACATTCTAGTAATATATTTATACAAAATATAAGATTATAAAAAAGATACAGTAACTATACTACTACTAATACAGTAAAAGAATTTTATTACATTCAGTAAAGAGGAACGTCTTAGTTCTTGCATTAGCAAGTATCACTTATTAAAGTGATAGTACAAATATAAATATATACACAACTAAAATACGTTTTCAGTTCAGCATCAATTAAAAATTCATTTGAGGATGAGAATTGTTGTATTTGTTTTAATACAATTATTATTTCGTTACATTGTTAGCTAGGTAATAATTTTAATACATCATTTTAGAGTTTATGACTTACTTTTTTAATGTGTAGTTTTTAAAATATCTGTTGTCATAATGCATTATTCCGTACACACCACTACATTTACCGTTTTTGCGAATGTACCACGAAATGTAGAAATAACAGAAATAGTGCAACAAACTCAGTAGTTACTCTTTTTCTCAAATTAAATCAAACTGTCAGTTATATAATGCCGTAGTTATTTATGTACATACGTTTGAGAGGGAATGTGTCAAGCTATAATGTCTGATCGCATATACGACTTTGTTTTACATGATTCTCGTTGCATTTTAACGGATCTTCTGTTGCGCGTTTAGATGCGCACTTAACCGTATTTTTTAAACATACGTTCTAAATAAATTAATGATGTCGCAGAATGGATACAAACACAAATCTTCTCAACTTGCAATTCCATAAATAATGGTGAAAATGGCATTTAGGAAAGGAATAATAAATATTATTATTTCTGTATTTTCTTAAAATCTGTAAAATAGTTTAACCTAGAACCTAACTAAATATGTTAGAAGTATGCATAAATGCATCACATTCATTTAACTATATTAAAATGAACTGCTTATAAAATAAAACCTAATAAAGATAAAATTTTAAAATTAACATAATTATTCGCAATAAACGAGTTATCATGTCATTGTATATTCTATTTATGAAATTTATATTTAGTTAAATAATTACAAAACCGTGCACAAGTGTCGATAAACCAAATTTAGTGTGTGGATCGTGTACTGGGAATTTCTCAAGCCATTCGTTCTATTATTCCGCGACCTATTTCGTGCCCGACCGGTGTGATGGCACACATATTGCAACATACGTGATAGCATATGCACTATGCATGCCAGAATACAGGCTCTCGGCACTTTAATAAGCATAATGGCCATCCTCAATAGAATATCTAAGCTAGCTGACGTTTAAAGATGTGAATAACGTCTCTTGGAAAGATGTTTTCGAATAAATTCTATGATTATTTGAAATGTCACACGTTTCATATGTAGTCGCGCGAATTATATTATTAGCGAAAATGTATTGCATATAAGTTATGTTATCAGTGATTATTTTAAGTACTCGTTTTAATGCGTGGATGGCCGTGACATAAAAAGCGACCCGTGTCAATATATACGCCTTATATTATAGTACTATTTCATAATAACAATTATGAAACTATATTAAAAAATATACATTATATAATGATATCAATATTTTATTTATATTTTCTTAAACACCATATCATAAAAAGTATGAATAATAAATCAATTCTAAACGTGAAATTTGATACTAAATACAGGATCTAAAAAATGCTGATTATAATGATTCAAATCGTAAATATAACCCGACGCGCTTAGGGAGTGTAGTTTTCAACTTCATAGTGTTGATTTATTGCCTCTCTAGTGACATATCACACATTTAAAATATTAAACACGAGTTATACCAAATGTACATGATCAAGATAATAGCCGATACAAACGGTACTTGAACCGGATGCGAATCCACTATCGGTTGGTGAAAGTAGATCTCACAAAAAATGCTCCCATTCCTTGCGCCCGCGCCGGTTGATATTTCATGAGACATTCACTTCAGACCGACAAGAAATAGAGGTCTAAAAAGGGTGTACTTAAACGTAATATATCTGGCCTTACTTAATGACAGGTATTTTAGACGAATACGTATCTTTTGATCTTGTATCCACTTTAAGAAAACAAATAAATCGATTAAAAATACAATATCGTAATAAGACTATACAGCTTACATTATTGGTAATGTTATCATATTTATGCGACAGTGAAATTATTCCTATAAGTATTCGACATCGAATGATCATAAAAAAACTTTCGAAACAAGTTTTTTTCTTTCAAATTATATTTCAATTAATATTGTCGAGTCGATTTTAATAAAATAAATAATCAATTAATTCTTGCTGTCATTTAATTATTGTCATTGCTGTCTACTGCCAATAAATTAAAAAGTAATTTTAACGTAAAGTCAATTATTAAAATTTCACTTTAATCTCAGTTATTTAACTAAACAATCAAGTCCGAAAAATACCGTATAATTATTGAACGACCTCTGAGAACAGTTAAAATATTATAAACAAATTAACTATTACATAATAAATCATTAAATTAGCGCAAATTTAATGAACATAGTCAATCTAATTGAAAGTGAAAAAATAGATTTATAAGTGTGCATTTAAGTATGACAAAAGGGTTCTAGCTAATTTCTCATTTTAAAATGTACGATAAAATATATGAAGTAGAAGTACATTGGAGGTGATTGACCATTGTTTGTATACAACTTTATTGAGTAATATGAAACGATTTTATTTGTTTTATATTCCATATTCAGAAATTTATCGTTGTCTTTTTTTCAATTTATTGTATTATTGTTATAAATATACATCGGCCGTAATAACAATGTAACTGTCAGCTTGGCTGTATGTGTAAACATTGAGTTTTTTTTTTAATTTTTAGCAATAAAGGTAGTAATATTTCCACCACAACCAACTATAATGATAACCTTATAATCGGAATACATCAAGGTTAAAATGTAAAATTTTATATAAAAACTTTTTTTTTTTTAATATTGCATTCGCTTTGTCTGAATTACTTTTGAACTAATTCACACCGCGTGTGTCACCGCCTCAACTCAGTCGTGAGATCAGACATATTATTTGTTGATGAATGACGTGATTCAGAACCACGAAGGAACCTAAGAGTCTCGTACAATTGAGGACTAAATTCTAGAATAATTTGTGTATATATGTTACAATTTCAGACACTCAGACAGAACAGTATAAATTGAATATCAGACGGTAATAATAGAGAACATACAGTTTTAGTAAAGTCCGATGAATTTCAATATTTATGATGAAAGTGGAGGAAAGGTTGAAACTCACACAAAAATAAATACAAACATTAGACATAACTATGTATAATATATATTTGAGCTCTACATTACATATGCGAAATTTTGTTACACCCAATACCTTATTTTTAACCGAGATTAATTATTAAATTGCTACATAATAATTTAAACAAATCTAAATGAAATTTTAGAATTTTCGAATTAATAAAAAACATAACAATCAGATTTAAAAGTGAATTAAAATCAAATGAGTCGCCGTAACTACATCTGATTTAGTAATTTTCATTAGTACCGGAGCTTGTTGAATGAACTTTGAATGTGTTTTGATAATGATGTCAGTTCGTCATAACGGGACGCTATTTATCAGACTCTCGTGGCCCACAATGGAAACTACATTGTACTTAGTTAAATACAGCAAGGTGAATAGACAATACAACGTTGATGAAATGTAGATAATAATATTTAGAGTCAAAATGTATCTTATATCGTTTATAAACTCTATCAGACTGTTGTATCTCTGTACTTTATAAATATCCACTTGGTTTGTTATAAAACATCTAAAATAATGTAAAGTTATTGTTTATGTTTTCAATTGAATCCTTTCTGTCGACTTACCTTCACTGACTATTTTTCTCTTCTGATGTATTTATTTCCGAAGCGATGTCTTTTGATACCATCATCAAAATATTCTTAATTTAACCATTTATTAAACTTGCCAAATACATTGAAAAGGAAAATGTGTACACGGGAAAAATAAGTTTAAAAGGTATACTTATCCCTAGAAGAGATTTCTTCCAGTATACCCGAGAAAGAAGAAACAGACAGAAAAGTTAAAAGGTAGACAGGCAAAATCATACAAGAGGAGAAAAATTACAAAAACAACAAAAAAAACATATACTAAATTAAAAAAAAAAGTAAAATTCTTTATTCAATTGGCCTGATGGAATCAATTCTGAATATCATGTTCTAGAATTGAATTAACTGTAAAGCTACCACAGGATCAGATTACAGCATCTGTTGAGAAGATAAACAGTAAGGATTTTATAATGGTTAAAGATTTGTACTTTAGACTCATTTAACTAAATAAGCTCTGCTGAACGCAAAAACATATTTATTCCCGTGTTCAAAATAACCTTTACAACTTTATTTCATCTTCACAACAATGTATTTATTTGCAATAGTTTATTTGCAAATAGTTTTTTTCTTAATAAATAATAACATAAAAGATATACGGGCAAACGGCAGCTCATTTTGTCGGTCAATATTTACTGCAGAATTTATGGCGTTGCTCATAACTATAAAGTAACTTGTCTATTCTTGTAAAGCAGGAAATCCTATTAGGTCGGAAATACGATCGGCCTTCCTTAAATTACGGGACTTTTTAAGATTTCAATGGACTTAAAAAAAAAAAAGGTTAATGTTCTATGAAACATTTGTACTGCGTTTGTCACAGATAGACAACATTACTTTATATATAAAGTTAATAAGACATAACCTACAAAAAATAGATATATTTTATAGTATCTGTTTAATTTTAAATATTTCCTAATTAATCTGTCTTGTCGTAATTGAACCTGTCCAATATTTGCCTACTAAATCATATACAGCTAAAGTTAATATAGCAATCAATCGACTTTATGTGAATATTTTAAAATATTTTATCTAAATAATAGTAAATAATCATTTGTTATACAAAAAAAAGAGTTAAAATATTTATGATAACCTGCACCTTAAGGTTTCATCTTTATTAAAATTTAATTATACAATTATACATAGTTTCAAAAACAGTATGATAATTTTTCATCAAGTTGACAGTTGAAGTTTATAATTAACTATTTCTTTAAGGCAAAAATTTCAAATCTACTGAACTAATAGCTTATGAGGTCAGAGTGTTAAAACAAACAAACTCTTTGGCTTTATAATTGTGATACTATGTGGCATCAATGAAGTATGATGTATATATCAATGATCTTAACGCTGCTCTTAGTACATATTATTGTTAAGAGAATTAGGTTATAGTGACATTATCCGCTCGATATTATTATGCAAGTGAGGTACTGACGCGTTCAACTAGTTTGCGGGCTCGTACAAGTTGCGACATCTTTATATATGTACGTACATATTCACAGGGTGTTATATGTGTGTTATGAGCGCAACTTTTGCAATACATTGAAGTTAGGCACTTCAAGTTTATAATAACGTGTAAAATTATCATAGAATAAAGTTAATTGAGTTTCAAGATGAAATATTTAGTAAAAATATGTACGAGATTAATTAAATAAATTTATTTAAAAAGTTTTACATATTAACTAGCTACAATATATTTATGTAAATAGTTTCATTTATAAATAATTATGAATTAGTATGCACATAATAAATGTCAATGCTCATCCAAAATATTTTTCAATCTAATTTATTTCATGTAATGATCAGAAACGTAAAAGTTATTTTTCAATTTTTTATTGGAGATACGAGTATGTTCTTTTGTCAGAATATTTAACGCGAGTATGGATTAATGTAACAACTTTTTTGAATGAATGATTAATTTTTTTACTAAATTCGAAATAAAACAAATCAATTTAAGATAATATTGTTCATATATTAAAAATATATACAGCATTTTAAAGACTAAAATTTGTATGTTTATATGGCCCCGTTCTAACAAACTGCTAATGTCATCGATTTGTAATTTTCATATTGTCTTAATCTATACTTTCAGGTCTAAAATATGCCATTATACAGTGCAACCTCGATATAACAAATCGGAAGGGAACAAGTAAATATTCGTTATATCAATTAATTCGTTGAACTGAGGTTTGTTATATTGATATTGGTCTAAAATTCTTTATAAAGAGGTTGTTCGCAAAAAAAAATCGCAATGTAAAGGTATATTTTACATTGACTCTTATGGACAATTCAAGGGGATAACGAGGAATTTGTTAAACCGAGGAAGTCGTTATATTGAGGCTGTACTGTAATATATTGCATATTATTTTGAGATTCAGCTAAAAAGCTTTCAATTTTGAATGGTTTTAGATATCCAAATTTCTACAGAGGAAACAGATATTACCCCAAGGAACCACTGAGAGTCTTTAATTTTCGCGATTATTACACATTTAAATAAAACTAGTTATTACGGATTTTAATCGCGTATATTAATTATTTTGGACATCCCGACGTTTCGAGCACTTTACTAAGAGGTATAGGTATATATATAGGGTAGATTAAGGTGGCATTTGTCTATTTGAAGAACAAAAGAAAATATTATTTGCAACTAACGCCAACGATTTCTCAATTGGTATATATTGATTTTATTTAAACCACTGAGAGTTTAAAAAGGGGGGTAATATAAAACTAGTCCGTCATCCATGTTTCTAGTACAATGCTTTACTTCTCGTACTTAAACTGGTTACAGTTATGAGAACATTAAACCGAAATAAGTTTGACTGGTCTCAGTTAACTGTTCGCCGAGTCACGGTGTTAAATATACGAAAGAAATATAAAGTTATGGTTCATTTCCCGGAAGTTAAATCTTTCTGACTGTTGAAATCGCATACAAATTAGTTCAATTGTCCTTACTATTATAATATGTAAATAACCAGAAATAGTAACAATATAATCGATGAAAAAGACTAATGAGTGAGAGAGAGACTAATGAGTGACTGAGATTCTTGATTCTTCTCGGTAGAATCTAAATTCCGATATGATATCGTGTTAAATGAAGATTCAAAAGTACATTTAAGAGTATACTTAAATAAAGTACACTTACAGTAATTTTAAATTTATGACGCTTCACACTCAACAGCTTGTATTTGCATACAATAATAACACGTCCGGAAATAATCAATTTCTTATTTGAATCTAACACGTTAATACACTTATGCAATCGATATTTTTAAATTAACAGATGTTTAATAAAAGAGCTTACTCTATTAGCAAATAAAACCGGCACAGGGTCTATATTTTAATCTTGGTACCAATAGTTGGTGGTGAATTGACAATGTAAGGCTTGGTCTATACAGTGATACTAAGGATTAAATTATTGAATAATAACGATTATTATTAATAATTTTCAGTTCAGTTTATTGGTTGGTAATACTGTTGGACCAATGTAGAGATGTATTCACTTGGCTATCTGAAGTAACCTCTTAAATAACAACTACTTTCTTACGATTTGATAGTGAACTACCAATCTAGCGCCAACGATAAGCCAATGCCAGTTGCCAAGATAACTAATCCACAACTTTACGTGATATTTATGTGTGATATATGATGACATGATTAACATAATATTATCAGTTTCCGAACGATTACCGTTATATCGATACATCGATAAAAATATAAATGTTGTACAATCGACGACTCGACTTTCGAAAATTTAAAAGAAAATTCAGTATTCGTATGTCATTTTAAATTTTGCTACAGCAGTTATTAACATATATTATACTATAACTATACTACATTAACATATGTTATAATTTGATATTTAAGCTGAGGTGGAACAGTAACTAGAACACATATTTCCAAGTTTTCATGTGTTTAAAATGTCTGTTAAACTAGTGCTTGTGTCAAATTGGAAAACATCCATGTGTCAAATTAAATTCTGACTAATTTTGGAATGGGCTTGGAATAAGTTACAATTGTATAAGATAGAGCATGCGGGCTGCCTAGTGATGTGAAAGTCGCAGGTTCGATTACCCCGAGGGTTTTTGTCATACTAACTTGTTTTTATTTGAATTCAATAAGAACATCGCACTCCTACAAAAGAACAGTTCACTATAGTCTTCTAAAATCTTAAGGCAAAAGAAAAAAAAATAAAATATAAAAAAGAATAACGCAACGTCACTTTTATTTTCTAGTTCATTTGCCTATAATATATCAATTAAGTTAGACATTGTTCTTTATGAATAATAGACAAGTTGCTCACCTTGCATAACATTATATCTTAATTCAATTAAAAATGTTAAAGTTTTTGACAAATATACACAATTACACACATATAGATTACTATCTATAAATAGATCGACATTACAGCATTTTAAAAGATTTAATTACTATTTGTAGGTAAAGTAAAGTAAAGTAACAGCCTGTAAATTACCCACTGCTGGGCTATGGCCTCCTCTTTCATTAAGGAGAGGGTTTGGAACATATTCCACCACGCTGTTCTTTGCGGGTTGGTGGAATGCACAGGTGGCAGAATTTCGATGAATATAGACACATGCAGGTTTCCTTCTTGGTGGTGTTTGCCGGGGTTTGAATCCGAAATCATCGATTAAGATGCGCGCGTTCTAACCACTGGGCCCTCTCAGCTCTAAAATGGTCAGTCATTTGTAGGTAATAAAACTTTATTATAAATGAATTTAATGCACAATCGCAATCATCTTATGTCACGTTTTCCCGCGTCATTCAAAACAAAACTGCAATTCTGTGTAACTAAAAAATAACATTAATCGAAAGGTCATTTGTAATTAAAGAAAATGAACATTTTCATCCTTACGTACTTAGTAATAAGGTTTTAGAATCGTTTATCGGCTATAATCTTTATTAAACTAGTTAATCGCAAACTATTTATCGTTCGATTAGTTTCGAACAATATATCCTAACGGCGTTGTACATCTTATATTGCCATTTAAATTTCACCTTTAAAACAATTACATAAAAGTTTATTTTTGCTGCAGCAGGAAAAAACACCTAAGTTATTTACAAAAAATTAATATAAAAATAAGATCTCTATAAAGTATTTATGATGCTGAATCATCATAGTTTTGTGTTTTTGAGAACGACACGATATTTGGATTGTTTTTATTATTAATTTTTTGATTACTAGTAGTTTTACTAGTAGTTTTAGGAAGTTGTTTGTCATGTGTTAGCCAAAAAAGCCTATGTCCTTTCTTCGAGATCAAGTTTGATTTATACCAAATTTCATCAAATTCAGTTCAGCGAATTGGTCGTGAAAAAGCGACATACAAACAGACAGACAGGGTTACTTTCACATTTATAATATTAATATAGATGAACACACAAAACGATGCGCAAAATTGTTTGATTCGCTAGATTTATGAAACATAATCAGAATTCACAGTAGTTAGGTGTTATAGCAACAACAATACAGCTGGCCTTGCATAACCTACTTTCTAGGTACATTTTAGTAAATATTGTTTATATTTCGCAATGTTTTTTTTTGTTTAAATTTCATCAATTATTAAATTTATTAGTGAAAGCCACACTTCCAATATGAAGTACCTACCGTAAAGTGTGTAAATTATATAATCATTGTATTAAATTAATTTGTAGTAGATTTACGAATAATGAATGAGCATTTATATGAATGGACTGCAAAATTTAAAAGCTAATCCTTAAACGTCAACGCTTGCCAACAAGAGATTTAGGATGCTATTGCATCAGCTCAGTAACCCTTCAAATACAGCATTACAAACCGACATAACTTTTACCGTTATTCAAACTTGTTAATGTTAAAGTTAATAATAGGTACATATGTTTGTACTTTAAAAGCGGTAAATTTAAATTATATTTAATTTTGGAATGCCGCAAAAAATATTTTATAGTTAAAAATAAAACCTTTTTTTTTAAATATAGTGTATAAATATCACAGTGCAAAACCGTCACGGAAATTTAATATAAATAACGAGTAAATGAAACAGTTGTTTTTATAATATGCAAGAATGTTGAATGATATTATTTTAAGAAACGTTACGTTCCGATAATACGTCTCTGAATCACGTATTAGCGATCCAACGATCCAAACGCATCTACATTCCACGAAAAAAATGTTTTCTGAGTTGCTTGATAAAAGTAGATATTGAATAAAAACGACGGCTTTCTATTGTATCATTTTGAAAAAAAAATTTAATGCTTTAAAATTTTAAATATTAATATATAAGTAAGTTATTAATTTCATAGTTCGTCGTGGTCCCTTTCATATTAACGTAATATAATAAATATAATTAGAATGATAATAAGCACGCACATAAAAATCGATTTTCTCGCTTAGTCTTTAATGCAGATGTGTTAAATACAATATTAGTAAAAGGTTAGAATAGAGAGGAAAAATTACAAAAAAGAAACATCAGCAAAATTAAAAACTATATATATACATATGTGTGTATGTATGTATGTAACTACATGCAATAATTGTTCGTCTTTTTCTATACATCTATAAAAGAAGAGCGATTTCGAATTTCGTATTTATCAAAATGACTTAGTGTTTAATATTATCAAAAATGATATTATAATATTGTCAAAGTAAATCTCAAAGCGAATAGAAAGTGAAATATGAGTATCGAGACGGGAGAATGTTACGTCAAGTATAATTAAGAACCAGTGAAGCATGCGGCGAGTAAACGCGAAAACAAACCGCCATTATGGGTAACAATTAAATAACAACTCATTTATAAATCGAGAATAATTAGTTTATTACAAGGGCGGACATGAAGAAACTTCCTCGCTTCAAACGATTATTCACAACAGAAATATATGAAAACAAACATATTTACTGAACACAGAATAAACAAGAACATGGGCTATTGCAATCAACGGGCTATTAATAATGAAAAAAAATGCCAATCGTTAGAAAGCTTAATTTTACTTTTTATTATTCGACAGTCGCGCTCGCACAGATACAGAAATTATTATAAAGAAAGGCGTCGTCAGACCGAGAAAACATTTTAATCATTAAATATAAAATCACGTATACAATAAAAATAAAAGCCAAGGAACTTCTTGCATAATAAAACCGACTCTAATTGAATGACTACAAAGTAATATATACAATCGTGTAAAATAATCCTAATACCAATTGTGATTCAAATTTCCATCACGTACGTTATAGTATGTTGGTCGGTTTTTCCCACAAGCGCCGTGAAACGACGAGGCGTGTGTTAAAAGTACAATACCTCGGTCTCCGCCGAATTTACCATTATAGTCTCGATAAAGAATTCCTTTAGAAACACTAACTCGAACAATTATCTGTTTTCAATACTCCTAGTCATTAATTTACAGTTACAACGCTACGTAATATCTGCGACTTGAAAAGCTATCGTTAGCAGAGCGCTTTGTTTTGTTTCCGTTTTGAAACTCTATATAGTTTGAAATCGTACAACAGACTACAAACTAAACAACAATAGACTACTATTATAGAAATGGCGAAAACATTTTTCCAACATGTGCTCACGCGAGCGTGTCGACGATTCACAATCTCCGTCGAAAGCACGCTAATAAACATTCTAAGCCGAGTACAGCGTATGGCAATACAAATTAGGCAGTGATCGTCCACCTTCAGCGTTATCAAGTAGTTTGGCTCATCAGGCAGTCATCGGGCGTCGCGAGGGGTCGGCGACCGTGTTTGGCGGACGTTTACTCTTCGCCTCCACTACCCGAGCGGCTCCTATTTACACTCGGCCAAGGTGAGGGCCGAACGAATCGCGGAGCTAGAGATGCGAATTAATAGCTCGTGCTATTGACCTCGTATGTTTTGAAGCGTGATTCGGAATGTTCTACGAGCACAAATATACCTGATCAAACGACTACGTTTTTGTATTACGTTATCGCTATTTATATCGTAAAAAATCATCCTAAACAGAAACAGTTGAAAGTCAGCAATGCAGCAAAAGACAAATTAGAGAGTATTTATTAATATTAGTTACCAATTAAGTATGAAGTAACATTGGAATATTCGATTGGCAAATAGAATGACTGCCAAGGATAAGCCAAATTATACCATTAAAACGAAATTCGTGATGTTTCTCGTAGACCGCAATTAATTTTACAAGCGGGTAAATTATTAACAAATTAAATATTAATTAGTAACGGGTTGTTGGTATTCGTTTAAATTTATGAAATAATTAACCATAAACTTTAAATGTTGTGCAAAAATTAGCAAAATGTAATGTCTTTGCAGGAGATGCAAGATGTCTTAGACGAGGACTCAGAGATGGGCGACTGGCTGATCGAACGAGACTCCAAGCTAGGCGTGGTGTTACACGACAGACTGATGACAGATGCAGCTCTCGGCGCAGCCCCCATCAAGACAGAACATTCCTACAGCCTCCACTCCGATGTCGAATCAGCGCCACCTTCGCCACACCACACCAAAGTTGACGGTAAATGAATTTAACATTTTATTTTATTTTATTTTGCTTTATTAAGGCACAAACAGTTCACAATACACTTAAATTATAAATAAAATTACAAAAACATACACGAATGAAGCTGCCACAAATAAAAAAAAAAAAAAACAAACAAATAGGTACAATTGTTATAAAAATCAACGAAAGTCGCATTGTTATCTTACTTACGGAAAAGGAATAAATATTAAATAATAAACTAGGAAAATTTATTTTTGGGTTTCAAACAACTTTACGCTTAACATAACCTATGACGCTTTACGTAATACGATGGTAAGTGGAATAAAACTTACTTACTGGCACTTTTCATTATTCTATACGCAAGATTTATAACAATATATTTAAAACATCTTTGCAATTTCATTAATAGAAAAAGGTACACATGTTTCATATCGATTCGTCTAGCTAGGCTTTTATTCCGAACCAGTGGTTTTTCAATATAGTCTTTTAAAATGTCGTTTCACTACAGCTGACTAGAATAGAGCATATATTTTTGACAGTGTGCAAAAATATTATAAATACGTATTTTACTTCACGCACATTGTGTCTTCGTCCTAATTTATCTGAACTATTTTTCTATTTTAATCTAAAAGAATATCTCTTATCTACTTTACAAGTACTTATTTTATTAGATAACAGTTACTTTTCAACAGTTGTTAAATTTTCAGACTATTATTTAACATCAATCTACTTATTGGATACTTTTAGGGTGAAGATTGAAATAAATTAGATGAATACATATAAGTAATGATTTGGTAGTACTCGTGAATATCCCACTGATTGACAAAGGGTTGTCTTCACCAATTGAGTTGTTTATTCCAAGGAACTATAAATAGTGTTGATTATAGCCATATGAGTTAGAGTTTCATCCAACATAATATGCAGGTTTCGTCAAAATATTTTCCTTAACTGCCGAGCGAGAGATGAAATTCAAACTAAGTTTTATATGTCAGGATTTGAAATCGACACTTCGATAATGGATAACGAACTTACTACATATAGTGTGGAATGTAAATGCATAATATGTAAATTATCTGAAGTAAGCGTTAAACTTCCTAACTTTCACGGTAACCGTAGTCGGTTACGAAGTCCTCAACTACTACTGGGACCCTGGAAATAGACATCACCTTTATGTTATGTGTGTTGTATGTATTTTTATTTACAATTAATTTTACTAATCTTATGAGAATCGCGCCATCTTTTGTATTTTGATAATGCCAATACATTTTATACCAAAGTTTCATTCGTGTATTAAATTTCAAATCAATAGAATGAAGCATACGGATGCAACAATAACTACAAACTTAATTCAAACAGTATATATACTTTCAAATTCATAAGTTTTTTTTTTATTGAAAGTCTAAATGTTGCTTAAAATGTATAAAGTCTTCTTTAGTTTCATTTTATATGATTCGGACTGAGTTTGTGAATTAATCGATTTGTAAGGAATATGGATGATAAGGAAATAACACATTTCATTGAAAATACTACTTCGATGATATCAAGATAAACCCTTATCTCTTTGATGAAATTGTTAAATTCATACACGTATGTGAGTGCGTGCTATTAAACAAATAATTCTAAGAATAAATCATGTTTGATATTATTTTAACCACGTTTTGCTTAGTAATTAACTCCATTGTAAGTTATAATGGAATGTGTCAATTTAGGCACAAATATATTTTAAATACTTGGTCATTTTTTTCGTTGTTTTTTTTTAATGATTTACATATCGATCAATATGTAATTACATAGTATAAAAGTCGCTTAATGCTATTTGTTCCTAGTTTGCTTAGATCTTTAAAGTTACGCAACTCATTTTGATGCGGCTTTTAAAAATAAATAGAGTGATTCGAGATGGTTTCTCAATATAGTAAAGAAAAGATAAATACTGACTCACCTTGTTTATAAGAAGTTTAACGAGAGTGTGTTAAGTATATAGCAAGAAAAATGCATTAAATTCGCAATAAATTTTAAATATCTGTTTTTTTTTAAGAATAAAGATCAAACTGCCAATTCTAAATTCAAACGTAATGAATAGTCGAAGCATAAAAACGAATTCTCGGTGCACACAATAACTTGGAATACAATGACAATAATGACATACGTGCTTATCTCGTATCACAACATCTTTCGTGCGAACGAGACATTGTGCACATTCGTGTCGCACGCGGGGAGTCCACATTGCGCGGCGGGCACACAATTATAACATCATGACGATTAAAACACTAAAAAAAATAGTGACGCAACATTTATCACCAGGCGTTTTTATCTATATTAATATTATATATGTGAAAGTAACTGTGTCTCTGTCGCTCTTTCACGACGAAATCGCTAAACCGAATTTGATGAGGAATGAAGCAAATTTGAACTCCAAGAAGTAAATAGGCTGCTTTTCTTGCCTGACATATGACAACAACAAACAACAACAACAGCCTGTAAATTCCCACTGCTGGGCTAAAGGCCTCCTCTCACTTTTGAGGAGAAGTCTTGGAACATATTCCACCAAGTTTTCCAATGCGGGTTGGTGGAATACACATGTGGCAGATTTTCTATGAAATTTGTCACATGTAGGTTTCCTCACGATGTTTTCCTTCACCGCTGAGCACGAGATGAATTATAAAGACAAATTAAGCACATGAATCAGCGGTGCTTGCCTGGGTTTGAACCCGCAATCATCGGTTAAGATGCACGTTTTCTAACCACTGGTCCATCTCGACTCCAACACATATGACAACCAACACCCTAAAACGCTAGTAGAGCCGATAATTTCAAGACCAATAAGACACGACCGGAAATAGTAGTACCAACGACTCAAAATAATTTCTGATTGACGTATATGAACTTTGTCCATTATAAATCACAGCCGTGAAAGCTAACCGATGCACCAAAAAGGCACAACATAACCATTCACTTCATAATTACAAATGCATTTCCGTGCTTCGAACCGAGTGATAAAAACCCGTGTTACAGGTTCAACCAGGCCCATATATAACGGTGCAGACAAAATGGTATCATCTTACATTAACAAATTTCATTAATCTAACGACTGATCATGATATATACATATAATAAAATTGGAGTGTCTGTTTGTAATTTTTTATAACCGCTTTTACTTAATGCATATGTATGTACGTTTTACATACTAAAATATTTTTTTCTACATATTTGATCTGTCTCGCTGTCGGTCTGTTTGTTCCGGATAATCTCTGCAATGGGTGGATCGATTTTATGGAACTTTCATTGACTGATATAGCAAGGAGTAACTTAGGCTACAGCAATAACTTTGTTCTTAAACTCCAACGCGCACGTCGTCGCGGGAACAGTTAGTTTGATATAAAATTTAAAAGTTCCATGTTACAGTAATTATTGAATGTGGCAATCAGTAGTATCCATTTATTTATTGTTGACATTAATCCTTAGTCGTGTTAGCGGCGCAAGTGACGTATTAACGAATTATTTTTAATCTGTTAAACGATAGCGCTATCGTAATGCGATAACCGTTTGTATTCAAACAATGCCGAATGTTCGTTACTTAACATGTCCGTCTTATATTAATGTTATTATACTTTATGATTTCGATAATGGGAATTATATATAATAAATTTTAAGACCTCATTTTCGTAAACCGATTTCAATGAAATATTGAAACAGGAGGTGGTATTTCTTATTATACCGTGACGAATTTATCCAATCTTTGTTTATCTTATTTCATTACGGCTTACTTAGTAACTGTTTTTACCGCTTTCGTTGATCTAGCTCTCTTCTGCTCAAAAAATGTGAGAGTTTGATTAAACTTGGTCTGTTGTGTAGATATATTTGACTCGAAAAAATGTTGAGTCGAAAATCATTTAAGAAATGAAAACAAACTAACTAGACATTCTTAACATAGCCGTTTAAAATTTGTAGAACTAAATCGACTTTTAATAATGTTTCAAAACAATACATATATTATGAAAGATATTGTAATTTGTAAATAATATGTTTTTAATTACGACTAAATATTGTAGTAGTATATTGTAGTAGTAATATTTATTACACAAATCCGTGACAGAAAGGCCGAATGACAATTAATTAAGCGGCTTTTCGTTATGCTTGACTTAACATAAGTTCATATAAAATTGTCAAACGTTGGTGACAAGAATACTCGTAACATTCCCTCGTTGTATTGTTATTGCAATACAATGATGTCCCGCACAAGTGATGCATTCATTTACTTAATTTTGTTATCGTTTCCTCTTAACAAAACATCCCTTGACGCCATAACTAAAATTACAACTATCCAATATTTATTTATTTAAAAAGGTACATTAACATTATTATTATTATTAATAATATACATACTTTACTAAATACTTTTACAGTAAAAAAACTTACTCGTATATACTTCATAGATGCCTTATTATTTTTTTAAATAGGCGAGGAACAATACAAACTCAGTACTTATATAAATTTGTTTTTTTAACATTCTCGAAGTATAAACTTTAAGGGTCGATGTCCAAAAATGCCAACAACTGTTAGAATTGAATTAAAATTCAATGCGTTCCACGCATTGTGGTCGGTTTACTAACTTAACATTTGATGACGATGACTCAACTCGGAGTTAGTTTCCCCACCGACATATTACATTGTCATGTCAGTCATTGAAAGAAGACTTGGACTCATGATACATAGCTATTGACACTTTTGTATAAAAAAAATCATGCAGTTTGGAATATATTATGCAACTGTATGCAGTTTAAAATTTGGTATCGGTAATAAGTATTACCTAAAAACTTTTTTCTTCCAAGAAATTGTTTCTATCAGCTTTAGGGAGATTTTCGCCCTTTCTAACCGCCCCTGGCATGGGGACGGATGAAACAAAATATGTATATATTTTAAATTTCATTTTTATCTAAAAGTATTATCCGGGAACTATAATTGTAAAACCATATTGTAGCCAAAAGTAAACTTTTGAATCTCACGTGTCATTATCATCATTTGGTAATTGGTTAGTAACTTGTTTCAACTGTGCCCAGTCTATCCCACACCCTACCTACAACACTAATAGGTACCATTGGCTATACCCGATATCTCGTCGATTGTATAAAGTCTCATCAGAATATCAGACTAAAAATACATGTATATTGTTATCTGAAAGGAGTTTTACAGACACGTATCCGCCTGTGGCATATTGGTATGTTATTTTTTATGGTATAGGTTGGCGGATGAGCATATGGGCCACCTGATGGTAAGTGGTCACTACACCCATAGACAATGACGCTGTAAGAAATATTAACTATTCCTTGCATCGTCAATGCGCCACTAACCTTGGGAACTAAGATGCTATGTCTCTTGTGCCTGTAGTAACACTAGCTCACTCACCCTTCAAACCGGAACACAACAATACTGCGTACTGTTGTTTAGCGGTAGAATATCTGATGAGTGGGTGGTACCTACCCAGGCGGGCTTGCACAAAGCCCTACCAAGTAACTTATATTTAATTTGTATAGTTTTGTTAATAGCAAACGTAGTAATGACCGAAAGCGGTCAGAAGGACATCACTGCAGGCTCCTCTGACAATGCACTAATCGTTACAAATATATCATTACAAATATCATGTACTTATTAAGTACAAACGTTTGTTAAAGACTTATCGATTCTCGGAAGAATAAATGCGATGATTAAACGTTGATGTAAAATGTTCAATAAGATAAAAAATCAATTATTATATATATCTAAATTTATAGATTACACGAACTAACACGCTTTTAACTAGTTTTATTGTTGATAAGGTATTAGAAAAAAACATTGGAATTAATGTATTATTTAATGATATCTAATCGTTATATTGAATTTTATATTTCGCAGAATCGCAACTTAAATACTTATATCCTAAAATTATTCCAAATAATAATTAATATTTATTAGAAGAATTCTTATAAAATAAAACTGATACCTCATAAACCCTTTATAAATGTTTTCCTAATTATAGGATGTACTATTTGATAAACAACATCAATAACAATAGTCTGTTAATTTCCCACCGCTGGGCTAAGGCCTTTTCTCCCCTTGAGGATAATTTGGAGTTTAAAGTTCGGAACAGAATTTCGATGAAATTATGAATTGAGGGAGGAAACCTGCATGTCTCTAATACACATGCAGGTTTCCTCACGATGTTTTCCTTCACAGCTGAGCACAAGATGAATTATAAACACAAAATAAGTACATGACTATTCAGCGATGCTTGCCTGGGTTTGAACCCGCAATCATCGATTAAGATGCACGCGTCTCATGATCTACTGAGCCATCTCGGCTCTTAATAAAATAAACTACATATTAACATGCATTAGAATATACATATTAGATCTTCATTTTTTAACAATTAAATTACATATTATACATAAAACATAGAATTTATACATAATTATAGTAAGTGATTAAAAATATGAATGTACGCTTAATATAAGCGGATACTAGTATGCAGATGCAGTTAATATTTTGACTTTCTTTCATAAACCATATGCTTTCTCTACTACCGTTTTAGTTTCCCGTTATATGTCAGTGCAGACTATATGGAAATAGACTGTATTGTCTTCATTGTTGAGGTAAAAAACATACCTTAATTTGTATATAACATGCTAGTTAATAGCTGAATGTCATACATACTGCTATGTGAAAGTCTTATCCTAAAACGATTGGTTCCATTGAAACACAATCTTTACGCTTAATTTTAATTGGTATTAGGCTAACAATGTGAAGTTTTTGAGTACCCGAGCTATATTTAAACAAAGTAATTTATTTATTGGTTGTTTATTACTACAACAATGATATACACTCAAAGCTCATATAATATTGTATGTTCTAAAAGTATGACAACACAAAATACGCGATAAAAAAGCTAGACATTTAATGGAAATATAAATTAAATAAATCAAAACTGTCGAAGCGATGATAACTTCAAATCATAAAAAAAAATTGACCAAAAAAACATTTCTAGATACAATTTAAATAAAATAGATTACATTTAATTTTAAAATAATATATGATTTGTGCTAAGACTCTTTGCTCCCTTTAGCTACTCTTGACACTCGAACGTCCCCTATTTTTCGACACCTTGTCAGCTTTGACAGTCTATCTAGACAAATAAATAACCAAAGGATTTATTTAGAGCTGAATAATAATACATCATATCGCTGCGATAATATTATAAAGGTAAGTGAACCATGATCATTGCAAAAACAAAATTAATCAACATCTTAGATTATCATTTTGACTTTCTTCACTATAGCTATGTCGAGCTAGACATTTTTTCTCCATTTTGGAAACTTGCAAAAGCTGCTTAAATATTGTATCGTATTGTTAAATTGATGGTCACAGGATAAGGTTTATTTTCCATAATTTATAGGACGTAATTAATATATAATAAAATTACCACATAATCATAATATCTTGATAGACACGCCTATGAAAAATGCCGGTATTAGAAAATATTTTTCCCCCCAATATATTTAGTTCTCAAGTGGTAACCTACCGCTGACCGTTACTTGTCAGTCATTAATTTAATCACAAGCACCTCTGTATAAAATACGTCTGATTACAGTGAAAGGATTTTTTAAATACAACGTACCGCCGGCTTAAACTATTTAAGTTACCGCCAAACATTTTGAGCATTTATAACTAATAGAATATGTATTATTTTTCTTTGAACTATAAAATAGTAGATAAACTTCTATATTGTATCTACGGCTGTATTATAATTCAGTACTTTCATATAATTGCATTAACAATCAAACTGGTCCACTTCTAATGAACTAAGCAAATAAAAGTTTTAACTTGTATTTTTTATCATAGTTATAGAAACGGTGTCGAATCTATTGTGTACGAACGCAGGCACAATTTTTTATCGCAAAGAAATTCTCAGAAACACTCGTGAGATTGGAAGTTGGCATTGCAATCCGTGCCTCGGAGAGCAAATTAAAATTCGGCTTGCTGTCTCATCGGATTATATATTAGGGAATAGAAATTGCCACTTTGATCCCGTATAGTATGTCCAGATATACATATGTGTGTAATGTGCATTGTTAGTCTTAGTTTAAACTGGCCGCATTTGCCGATCGGTCAGGAGTGTTTTGTACAGTCTAACTTGAAATAATTGATGAAATTAAAAAACTTGCTGTCTTTGTTTTTTTCACTCATAAAAATGAGACAGATATATTTTCCCACTCAAATTATTTTACATAACACGTCGTCCAATTCTGTTCCTTTTTTTATTTTAATGGAGTAATTAAAAGTAAAATATTTTTTTTACGTTAAAATTAACTGGCTTCGATGAATTCAATAGCTGTTAAAACACAAAGTTCAATGACCGCGACAATATCGCCAATAAAAATATAAACTTGTCCTAACGAACCTTAATGTTCTGTATCAAGCAAGATGAATGACTATTAGGGGCTTATTATCTATTATTTTGACACATTACAAGCTAAAATAATGCTCATATTTATAGATGGGTCTGCAGATGGAAATTAACCTATAATCGAAGATTCTAATCCACGTGATTAATGGTGCTTACCATTAAGTGCGTTCGTTTCAACATTCGTGTGCTTGTGTATTTGATTTATCTAATTTTCTGTAAAAGAAAACTTTGTAATGGACACTGTATGAGTCGGATAAAAACACTGTGGCAAAATAAACTCCAATCCTGCTCTTTACCAGTCGAGGAGACAATATTGTACCTGAAAAACATGACTATTTCATTAGTAATTATTAAAAACTTCTTATGTTAAACTTTATACTATATGATGGTTAAATGTCAATGAACATTAAACAATAAATTAATGTTTTCTTTATCGATATCATCTTGCTGCCTTGCATAGAAAAATGTCTTGTCTGTATTAAACATAAGCTTAAAACGTTTTTTTTTTATATATTTGCTATACAATCTCATATGTCCTATAGAGTCACACACAATTTTAAATATAGCTGATTCCAATCCACGAAATATACACAATTTAGATTTCCGTAGTCCATGCGTCTTGCTAAAAGCTTATCTATATTATATACTACTAATGTTTATTGATTCATATATCTTAATATATAATACAACGCTATTCCACTTAATTACTTATATCCGCTTTAATTTTGCTTTCAAAATTCCAATAAAAACTTCATCGACGTTAAGCGTCATGTTTTCGCAAATCCATACATACATAATCTATAAAGATTATTCGAGCTCTTGACCAATTCGATGTCAAATGTTGTTTATTTGGCTTTGTTCCTCTTGTGGTTAGAAAAGGCAACATGTATATGAAGGTATAATATACATATGTAGTGGTTTATTTACATTTCAAATGTTACTATTGAAAGTCTTATATAATTTGACATTTGACGATGATATTTGTCATGTTCCCTGTTTCATAATGTCTGATAAATCTGTGTCCATTCGACATTTATAAATTACAATAATATACATAAGCAAAATTATTATTAAATTTATAAAATGCATTAAACCCGTACTATACTTATTGGAATTTAATATATTAATCCAAATTATTATCAAGTTCGATTTTTTAAAGTAATTATTTGGATTTATAAATTAAGACCTTTGTTTAATAACCCAAATATGTTTTTTAAGATATTTTTAAGATAACAAACATTAAAAGACGCTCGTGTTAAATCTTATTATGAAATATATATACTGTATGAATGTAAGTGTGTTATGAATTTCCATTGTTTATGTATTATGTAAGAATCGTACCAATATTATGAGGTAACTCGAGTATCGATTATACTCATTCGTGATGATATTTATAAAAGTAAAGCAAGCTTCTTTCATTACTGGAATGATAAGTTAAGTTTAATTTAACACGAATAGAATCAAGGATGTTTTAAAACACTTTCTAATAGGATCGTTCTCGAAATATATAAACTAGTTGATGGGTTAATCACTCGTTCCTGTTTTAAAACGTTGATGCAACGGAATGTCTGCGAAATCGTTTTAAAACTAACAGCGAGCTTACGTTAAATATATCAACAGTTGCTTCATTAGATCAATATCATACGAGTATGTATGTCGGTTTTATAAATTGTATAAGACAATATAATATAGATCGTACGTTCAATTTTTTTTTAAGGTATACAATTGTAGGCCCCAGCTTGCATGCTATGACATCACAGTAGTAACTTCTAAACTTATCAGTGTTTCTTAACTAAATAGTACATGTATTATATACAAAAACCTTTCTCTCGATCACTCTATCTATAAAAAAAACCGTATCAAAATTCGATGAGTAATTTAAAATCTATCTATCAATCTAAGCATACATTAGGACGGCCAGCGATAAGCGACTTTGTTTTATATATTGTTATATAATGATGACAATCGAAAATATTGTACACGCTACAACGTAATGTTTTAACTTATTTCAGACATGGAAGACGAATGCTATCCAGCCATACCAGCGAGCGCGTGGCGGAGCAGAAGGAGGTCCAGTGATTCTCCACCGCCAGAAGTGAAGGCTGAACCCAAATCGGAGCCCGAGTCTCCTGCATCGTCCTGCCCTCCCTCGCCGACCCCTGGCACGCCTGTCACACACGTCGACTACGTCATTGACCACACGGTATGGACCAAACGAGATTAACAACATTAATGTATTTTTATGGTATAGGTTGGCAGACGAGCATATGGGCCACGTGATGGTAAGTGGTCACCATAACCCATAGACAATGACGCTGTAAGAAATATTAACTATTCCTTACATCGTCAATGTGCCACCAACCTTGGGAACTAAGATGTTATGTCACTTGTGCCTGTAGTTACACTGGCTCACTCACCCTTCAAACCGGAACACAACAATACTAAGTACTGTTATTTGGCGGTAGAATAACTGATGAGTGGGTGGTACCTACCCAGACGGGCTTGCACAAAGCCCTACCACCAAGAAATTTTGAATGTGTGAGATTAATATTTTATGTATAATATTAATCTCACACATTCAAAAATATTCACACATAAACATTACTATATATAGACGTATATCCTAAAAATACAAAACCAATAATTGACTTTAACAAAAGAGCTAAAGATCTTTTTTCATTACAAGTTAACTGTTGATAACGAGGCTGTCAAATGATCTCACAAAAAAGCTCAATATTTTACAATCATAAGAATTACTATTTAAATTGGCCTTTATAAAAACGTAGGAACTAAAAATAAACATTCCATGGAAAAGAGCATAAAGATGATTGCACATTACATTGACACGAGAAACGAAATCGTGAGTTCAAACCCAATCTCCATCAAAGCTGGATGACTTGACAAAAAAACGAAAGGTCACTATGGTTCAAATAGCCCACGATACTTTGCGACTTTCTCCGTAATTCGACCTTAAAATATAGACGATTTAAAAAACCTGTAAAGTTTTGTAATTATACACCGAGTTTACCATTTTCGAACAGATATGAGAATGCTAAGATTTCTCGTAAATGTCAATCAATTGAGAACGATGACTAACTTTCGTAAGCTAGATTTAAAATGTAAAATCTCTGTTATTTGTGTATCCATGTAGCTCACATTTACAGAGTGAGTGAATGATAAAGTGTTAACATTATGCAAATGGTAGAAGTTTTTATTAGAAATATTTAAAACCAGTGCGGCGCTGCGTCAAAGATGCAAATTCACTTTGCAACGGAATAACAGAGCAGCTGAATGCCTGCATACTAATATCTAAGATAAAGATCAGATAACAGGACACGCAATAGCCATCACCAAATATGACGATTCCGGTTTGGCAAGATACTTACATATAGTAGTTCAATTATACACTTCGACTGCTGGTGAAATTATAACTTGTAAAGGAAGTGGATAGACGCAAATTGTTGGTTTTTATGGAGCCGTGATGGACGATTTGATTTATATAAAAATCTTATACAAGTACATAATACTGACTTTTCATGTGCTCAAATTGTGTCGATGAAGGAAAGCCGGAAAACCGGTTAACGGCGGTTGGGTTACCCTCTGATGTCTGATTAACTTGCTTATGTGCCTTTACCAAATCGCATAAGCTGTAAGCCTTCTCTTCAAACGGAAATGAACTCAGTAGAGGAAATTTTCTGGTTGATACATAAAAGTAGCTTTAGTCATTAAGAAACAGTTGATATAAAAAATTGTTCTCAAAGAAGCAATGGTTAATTTTGTTATATTAATGAACAAGGTCAATTAAATTTCAGACCGGAACAATTCACATGCCACAAGCGGTGCTCCAGAAAGTCGGGGCGGCGGGGGTGCCGCAGCTACTGCTGAGTGCGGCGCCGCGCATCTCCATGAATAACAATAAGCTCTCCATTAAAGTCACATCGTCCGGCACTTCAGGTAGAACGCTGACATGGTTACTTCATTATGTTCGTATAGTACGACACAACTTAGATGTAGCATCAGCAAAATTCGTAAAACCGATCACATCCGAATTGTGTACGCTATCCCAAATTATCAATATTTATTTCTCATGCGAATATGATCTTTGCACAAACGTAATAACTTGTAATATCATATGACCTAATATATTCGTCAATTTGACACCTCGATTTACATGCACTTGCTTTCTCTGACGCGAGAATCTATAGCGACGAATAGCGTTGAATGGCGCGACAGGGAGCCTTTTGTATTGGTTGTGTAAATCGGCAGTAATCGGTTTTAATTTCATTCCATTGCATTTTCCGATGCTACATCTAATTTGTGTCGTACTATACCTCTTTCGCGAACTACTCGATCAATATTTCTTGTCTAAAATTGAATTAAGAAAAAACTTTTCCATTCTATCCATTTCTGAAATGTAGTTATGTTCATAATAAAAAATCAATTACAATACATATTATATTTTGTTTGTGTAGAACGTTTAATGTTATTATGCAAAATGAATTTATCTTTGCTCCGTTTAGAATTTTGATTCAATCGAGAAGAATGACGAAAGCAGTTCTTACTCTTCACTATTATTTAAATTGATATAAACTGCACGAGAATCAACGCATACTCATTTCATGATTATTAAAAAATATTTTATATGGATATAAATGTTCCTAACGTACAGGATATACCAATAGTTTTTTGTAAGGTTAGAGTTTTAATGTATTATTTAAGAATTAAGATTTCGTCCCTATATACAGACGTTTAGCAATTTAAATATGATATGTTCAGTAAATTGTATTGTATATTATTCTTATCGATTGTAAAAAAATGCCTTTTCATTGTTGTCAACGTTTAAAGGTCATTTGCCTCCGATCATTTTTTTAAATCATGACTAACAAACTGTTTACCGATTCGCGTACCTTGCCTTGTTTGGGTGTTAGAATGCCCATAAAATATTTGACAGCACAAAATACTATACATTAAGTATGTAGTATATTCCTTTTTGAAATTATTTAATAAACAATATTTACTACTGAATACATATCAATCTATGTACTCGATTTCTTTTGAAATAAATAGCACCTACTGGCTACTAAGTATTACTTTTTCTAATTGCTTAAATAAAGGCGTAATTAGTAACCAAATGTTGCAATA